>NC_143516.1:70157927-70500275 GCF_031878675.1 Megascapheus bottae
GCCCCAAGACATGGCCAATAGCCCAGCCTTTTGTCAACATTATGTTTCACAAATTCTGCAACCCCTTCGGAGGAGATCAAATATAACTACAAATGTACATATGGGTGATATTATTATTGGGGCAACTGACAACAAGACATTAAGCTCTGTCTATAAGGAACTCCAGATTCTTTTAAAGAAAGGAGGACTACATATATCTAATGACAAGATCAGACCGTTTAAGATTCTGGGGGCTGAACTTTGACTGGATTCTGCCTGTCCTCTCAAACCCCAATTACTCTTATCATCCTATCCCCAATGCTCCCTCTGTCTCTGGATTCTTCCCGGCTCTATTGTCAGCAATATTGAGGTATGATTTTCCTTCTCCCTTTCGTTCACAGGAGTGAGGAGACCACACTGGACGCTCTGCCTACTCATAGTCTCCTCATCCTGGGCATCATTATCCACGCCTCCCACAAAGACATTCAATAATTCCCTTCTCCCCTTCATGGGCCCCTTGGTTCCTTGTATTCACATTCAGACCTTGTGTGATAAGCTCCTTCAGTTTCTTAGAGATCAGGTTCAGATTAAAGCTGTTCAGCTAATGGTGGTCCAACAACACTATTCTGTGCTATGAGATGCGGACTGGGAACCCTATGAGGCTGGCCCCGGCCCTTACCAGGATGTACAGGTGTAGACCAGAGGATAGAAGCGTTTCCTTTGGGGATGTTGGCCATCTCCCCTACTTAATATCTCCATTTGGGTCTGCCAACCCTACAGGTGAATTGCCTGAAGAGCTAGAATGGTAGTCAATGGCGGGTAAGATCCCCAGAGGGGGCAACCTAAGACAGGCACACCCTCGAGTAAGGCAAGCATCTGCTAATGAAATGAAAAAGAGGGAGATGTGGAGCACGTCACATTAGGGAAATGGAAACCTATGCTGTAAAAGGAGGCCTAACTCGTGCCCCAGTGCTCATTCCCTGGTCTTGAGACCCCACCTGGCTGAGATGGTGCCTGTTGCCCGGTAGGAAGGCGTGGCTGTGGTTAACACCACCTCTGGGATAGGCCCCGGACCCTTCCGCCCTCTCGGACAGCATAGTGAGAGTACCTCCCCCCCCCCCCTGCCCACCTTTGTGCTGTTAGGCTCCTGCATCCTGTGTTAGCTGAATGGACTTCATCAATAAACGAGTTCCTGACTTGACGGGTCTCCCTGATGCATCCAATTGTCCTCTGGCAAGGGAGGGCAGTCAGCCCTTTCCTTTCTTGGCTTGTCCTGGTTGGGGCGTGTTCTCCCTATCCTGCCTGTAGGTCAGGAGGGACCCAGGACTAAAAACCCTGACACTTGAGACTGGGTGGTAACTTAGTGGTAGAATACATTCTTACCATGCACAAGGCCCTGGGTTCAATCTTGAGCACAGCATGCACACATGCACATACACACATACACACTCCACAAAACAGAAATACAATTAATAATGAAGGTGGTATATATTTTGGTTGGCTGAAAGATAGCAAGAATGTCAAGAAGGAAGTAATGTCAGGTTCTTCTTCAGACTTCCTGGAGTAGGATTTTCTCATTAAGTTCTTCATAAGTATAAGTAACTTAACAATGCTAAGCAGAGCAGCCAAAGTTTCTATTTTTCTTTCTAGAACTTCCATGTTTTTTTTTCTCCTCATCTCAGTAAGCATGTTGCTCTCTTCCTTTAGTCATAGATTTCCTCAATCAAATCTTTACTACAGCACCTCTAAATGGATTGTAGTTTGTACTTCATATAAATCAAACAGCCATCTGCCATTGTGTTTTACTTCTGTGTAGAGAAAATTACATTAATATTCTTAAATTAACAGATCTGCATTTTTCGCTTTTCAAAATAGTAATATAATCATGTTTCTGTGTGTGCTATCTCTGAACTCACAGCCTCATGCCTTGGCTTAGCTTTCTTGGTCAAGGCTCGTGCTCTTCCTACTTAAGACACACCTCCACTTTCAGCTTTTTGCTGGTTAACTGCGTAAGGGTCTACTGGATTTGTCTGTCTGGCTTTGAATTTTGATCTTCAGATCTCAAGCTCCTGGGTTGCTAGGATCATATGTATATAAACCATTTAACTGATGAATGTGTTGCTGAGTGTCAGTGGCACATCTGTAATTCTTGCTACTCAGGAAACCAAAATCTGAGGACTGTGGTTCAAAGCTAGCTTGGGAAGAAAAGTCCTATTGCCAATTAACCACAAAAACAAAAAAAAAAAGCTGGAAGTGGAGCTATACCTCAAGTGGGACAACATTAATGATGAACCAAAAAGCCTAAGGGCAGCAGTAAGGACCTCAGTTCATGCCTTAGGACCAGCACAAACCAAGAAAACAAAAGCATAACAAAACAAAAAGAATTGTGGTATATGATCCCAATTTTTATATACTCTCAGTAAATAGACTTCACTGTCAATTGCTCTGCTTTATTAGCTGTATGTAAGAGGTTTTATGGAACACACTACATTGTTTTCAGATGTCACTGCAACTGCTTGCTTTTTGAGTTAGACTGCTGAACATAAAGCACAATTTTATACTATGTTAAATATCACAGAGAAATTTTCTTTTTGCAGGAGGCAGAGGGAGGAGGATTCTGGGGGACTGGTTGGTGCCAGGGCTTGAAATCAAGAGCCTGGATCTTCTCAGGTTGCCACATGACCCAAACCTAAAGTCTGGCCTTTATTTTTTGTTTGCTAGATTTATTTTGTTTAAGAAATGGGGTCTTGGGGGCAGTGAGTTTGGCCCCGTAGAGTGCTTGCCTAGCATGCACAAAGACCTGGGTTTGATTCCTCAGTATCACATACATTGAAAAAAACCCAGAAGTGGTGCTGTGGCTAAAGTGGTAGAGCTCTAGCCTTGAGAAAAACCCAAGGACAGTGCTCAGGCTCTGAGCCTTAGCCCAGGACAGGCCAAAAAAAAAAGAAAAGAAAAGAAATAGGGTCTTAGGCCTGGAGTTTGGCCTAGCGGTGGAGTGCTTGCCTTGCATGAAGCCCTGGGTTCAATTCCTTGGTACCACATTCACATAAAAACAAAGGCAGAAGTGGTGCTGTGGTTCAAGTGTTTAGTAAAGCGCTAGCCTTGAGAAAAGCCCAAGGACAGTATTCAGGCCCTGACTCCAAGCCCTAGAACTGGGAAAAAAAGAGAAAGAAAGAGAGAGAGAGAGAGAGAGACAGAGACAGAGAGAGAGAGAGAGAGAGAGAGAGAGAGAGAGAGAGAGAGAGAGAGAGAGAGAGAGAGAGAGAGAGAGACAGAGAGAGAGAGAGAGACAGAGACAGAGAGAGACAGAGAGAGACAGAGAGAGAGACAGAGAGAGACAGAGAGACAGAGACAGAGAGAGGAGGAAAGGAGAGGAGAGGGGAGGGGAGGGGAAGAGAGGGGAGGGGAGGGGAGGAAAGGGAAGGGAAGGGAAGGGATTGGACTGGATTGGCTTCATATTGCAACTCTTCAGATCTCAGAGTGCTGAGTATTTAAGGTAATAAATCTGAGTCGCCAACACCCAGTTGAACAAAGCAACCATGCTCTAATTGTCCTTTACAATCACTTATTAAATTCTATTTTATTTTATCATTCTTATGAACCCAGGATCTTGGGCAGGTTAGGCAAGCATCTACTATTGAGCCCTTCATTTAGGAGAGATCTTCTACAGCATATGCCCTCCCCCCTCTTTCTATCTCTGCCTCTTGGTCTCTGTCTCTCTGTCTGTTCCCCCCCCCCGCCCCCATCTCCCTCTCTTCCTCTTTTATGCCAGCATTTTCTTCTATTTAAGGCTGGTGCTCTACTGCTTGTACCATTTCTCCATTTTCAGCTTTTTGGTTAACTGGAGTGAAGAGTTTGATGACCTTTCCTGTCTGGGCCAGTTTCAAACTGTGATGCTCAGATCTCAGCGTCCTAAGTAGGTAGGGCTACAGGAGTGAGCCACTAGTGTTTGGCAGAGTATCACATTGTATTGTTCATTTCTCCTTACAGAATAAGAACTCTGAGAGGGAAGACGCCTACCACCTTGTACGTTAGGGCTTTGCTCTTTTTAAACTGAATGACAGAACAGTAAAATTAGAATGAATTTCAAAAGAAGCACAAAATTTTCCCAGGCATTTATAATCCTAGCTACTCAGGATGCTGAGATCAAAGGATCTGGGTTCAAAGCCAGCCTGGGCTGGCTGGAGATAAGAGACTCAGCTCTTATCTCCAATTTGCCACCAAGAAGGTGAAAGTGGAACTATGTCACAAGCCTAGCTCTGAACCAAAAATGCTCAAGAACAATCTAGGCCCTGAGTTCAAGCCCCATGACTGGGGGAGGAAGGGAAGGAAGAGGAGAATATTAATATGAGATTAAAATTTTTGTTTAGATGGTCATTATCTCCTGGGACTTTTGATGCTGTTCCCTTTTGAACCCTTAAGTGTGGCTATCATGACTCAAGAACTAAGTTTTATGTTAATTTAATCTTAATCTTCTTAATTGTTAAACAGTTATACTTGGCTGTTATTTTGTACACTGCAAATTTAGACAGAAAAAAACGGTTATCCCATCTCCTTATTCAAAAATCTTTTGGAATGTGAATGTCATAACTCAATCATTCCCAACACTTACATTAAACACGTCACATGAAAGAACTGCATGAAAAGCCTGAATGACGTAATTCCACAAATTAGAAAGATTAATGGGAAATTTGAAAAATCCTACCTTTGTGATAAGAATGTGTACAAGTGAGGGGAGGGATTAGAGAGTGAAAAAAAAAAACACACCTACATAGGTACAGCTTTTGCTTTCTAGAAAAATACTTTCCCACAAAACGAAATCAACTTCAAAACATTTTACAAGAGTACTTATTAAATTTCTCAGATCCATGGGAACCAACAACAATAAAAATAAAAAACTCTCCCAAATACGGAGTTCAAGGCTATGATTAAAAATTCAGACAAATAAGCAAATAAAGATCAAGTCACCCCCGCGCCTGCCTGCTATCTGCATGCTTTCCAAGGTTGGCCTTTCATCCTGGCTCGCACACACCTTTAATTCCTGCACACCTAAACCCTGAAGCCCAGCGCGCAGGGCCTGTGACCCTGCCACGTGGGAAGCACTCACTGGGACACAACCTTGTCTCTTCGCTCCTTCAGCGGGCGCTCGACCACTTGAGCCACGCCTCTAGCCTTGCTTTGGGCCGGTTATTTAAGACAATGGACTTTCCTGCTCCATTTAGCTTCCACACTTGAACCTCCAGAGCTCCGTCTCCGGAGCAGCTGGGAATAGAGGCGTGAATCGCCGGCCCCAGAGCGCACAGGCCGGGGCCTGAGCCCTGCGGCACACGGGGTCACCGGCGTGCCGTCCCCGGGCGGGATGCGCGGGGGCCCGGCGGCGCTGCGCTCCGCGCGCGGCGGCCTCACCTTTCTCGCTCACGCTCTCGCTCTCCAGCTCCACGTCCTCGCAGCTCGTGTACTCGGGCGTGGACACGCCCTCCTCCTCCGAGCTGCTCACCGACATCTGCCGCTTCTTGCCGCCCCGCCGGGAGCGGTGCGGCTTGGGCGGCGAGGGGCGCACGGACTCGGACTGGTCGGAACTCAGCGAGTCGTTCCGCAGCATTGTCTCCACCTTCTCCCGCTTGGCTTTGCGGAGGAGAACGGCCGAGCCGGGGTCCAGGCGGCTCTGCTTCCTGAGGGGCTCCGGGGCGGGGGGCTCGGGGGCTTCCGCGGGGCCCGGCGCGTGCCGAGGCGCCCGGGGCTCCGCGGTCCTCTCGGGCGCGTAGGCGCGCGGCGAGTCCGGGCCCGGGGCGCGCGGGCCGGCCTGGCTCTCGGGCTCCGCGGGGCCGGCCTCGGTGTGCGGGAGCGCCACGTCGCTGTGGCGCCGCTCGTGCCGGGCGCGGGACACCCGGGCGTGCATGCGCATCTGCTGCTCCTCGGGCGGAGGCTTCACCGGGTACCGCGCCAGGTTCGGGTCGCTGCGGTACCTGGTCTGGTACTCCTCCTCCTTCCTCTGCTTCTCCTCGGCCGCCGCCTGGCCCGCCTCGCGTTGGTCCCGCACGTCGGGGTAGTCCTGGGATCTCCCCTTCTCCAGCCTGCGGCTTTCCCGCCTCTCCTTCCGCTCCCTGTCTTCCGTGGCCCCTTCCCCGGGTGGCGCGGTGGCCTTTGGCACCCGCTTCCGATCGGCCTTCGGGGCTGCTTTGCCATTCTGCTCCGAGACCCCCGGGGCCTTCTTCCTGTGATGGGCAAGGAACCACAGGGAGAGCAGTTTGTCAACGGAAAAGATTGCCTAACTCCTTCCACTTTCAGATGGAGAGCATGTGAGCTCCGACTGACTACACACGGAGACAGCCAGGGGCCTGCTGGCCACTCATGGAATCCTAGGGTGGAGGTTGGAAGCCAGCCTGGGCAGGAAAGTCCATGAGAATCTTCCTTCCAATTCACCAGCATAAAAGCAGGAAATGGAATTGTGGCTTAAGTTGGGAAGCACCAAGGTTTAAAAAAATTTTTTTTTTCAAAAATGCTAATCGAAGATATGAGGCCCTGAGTTCAAGCCCCAATGCAGGCAACAAATAATTAAATAAATGACAAAAGGCCACATACCTGTATAATCCATTAGCTATTTTGAAATATGCTCCCACTCTGTATCAAAGACTTAAGATCTTGTTTACATGATCAAATATTAGACCAATAAAATAATTAAGAAACCAATCAAGTAGATGGATGTTTAATGCCCCTTTCTGCTCATAATCCAAGAACAAAGTTGATCTGGGAGCAAAAGGCCACCTGTATCAGTTAAAAACCAGATATATTCTTTATGTGTATATGGACTATACATACACCTATATTTTCTACATATAATATATTGTCTATTTACACAATATTGTCTATACTACCATATATTTGGCAATTTTTTCTTCTAACATATAGAGAAATATATATAAAAGTGAGCAGGTCAGGAATCAAATGTAATAGTAGTATTTCAGGAATAGTGGGATAATTTCTGACTTGATTATGTGTACCCAAACATGTCTTCAGTTTTCCAGGAACCATTGATTGAATCATAGCTTCTGACTTCCTTGGATAACACTGATAGAAATATTGTACTTTATTTTCACTGCTGAATATCAAACCCAGAGCCTCCTGTGGCCTAGACAAGTGCTCTAGCACTGAGCCATGCTCACAGCTTAGAAATTCTGCCGTTTTTGAAGATGTTACTCATTCTTCCTCCTTCCCCAACTCATTTGAGAATAGGGTCTGAGAAAAGAAAACAGTTGTATTTTTCCTTTCTCCCTAAGCTGTAGAAGACACAGGTCAAGATGAATAAAGGACCAGCCTCTGCAGTCTTCGAATGATGAGAACATATCATGCAGTGTTAATCTCTGCTCTGCACTGGAATACACCTAATCTGAGGAAGTTTCATCCATTTTTCCAGGAAGTCTGGGCCAAGCATTGTGGATTTACATGCTCTATTGTGCCTTTGAAACTGGGCAAGTTCAGGCTTGTGTTGGTGCTCTGAGGTCATAAGAAATGAATTTTGAGAATTAGTATCATAAGGGTACTTTCCCAATGAGGATATCATGAGTAAAACTTAAAAAAAAAAAGCACAGAACAACACTGAACGAGGGCAATTTCTATTGTGAGCTAACGGAGATGTAGTTGCTAAGATGGATGGGAGGAGAGAGAGATGCTGTAGTAATAGAGAGAAAGGGTATGACAAGACAGAAGTTTGGTCAGTGTTACTTGACACACTTAGATCCCGCTGGCTCTCTGAAGTGAAAGGTATGTAGATCTAAAGGGGAAACTGGAAGGGAAAGATGACGCTTTACTATGTAAGTGGTTTAACATGATGAGACATGGACATTATTAAATTCAGCTCTCACAAGACTGTGGTGGCTGTCCACAAAGATCATAGCTCTCTATACAAGCATTGTATATTGTTGCATACAAATATTCTTATAGCTCAGGAAAGCTCTCTTGCTCTTACAGAAGTTTATACTGAATCTACATGTATTTCTCTTGAAATGCTGATAAATAATGCTTACTTACCTTGCATTCATGATAGTATTAAAGCAAAACAGCATCTCTGAAAATGCTTTATGAAAGAGAGTAGTATTACACAGATGGAAGCTGTTTATCGGTCTCTGTTTCTTTATGCCACTAATTATACTTTTTCTCATCCTGTTTTTTTTCCCCACTGGCTCCTGATCAATGTATAAACTGATCAGGCAATCATCAGGAGTTAGATGCCAGTAGATCACACCTGTAATCCTAGCTAATGAAGAGACCAAAATCTTAGAAAATAGTTCAGAGCCAGCTTAGGCGAAAAAGTCCATGCCTCATCTTCAGTTAACTAGAACAAAAGTAGGAGGTAGAGATGTGGCTCAAGTGGTAGAGTAACAGCTTTCAGAAAATTAGCCCAGTTAGAGCAAGAGGCCCTGAGCTCAAGCCCAGTATGGCAAGAGGAAAAAATGAAAAGCCAGGTGCTATTGGCTGACACTTGCAATCCTAGCTAGTCAGGAAGCCAAGATCTGAGGATCATGGTTCTCAGCCAGGTCAAGCAGCCAAAAGTGTAGCTATGGCTCATGTCCTAGAGCCTTAGCCTTGAGCAAAATGTTCAGGGACAGCAACCAGGCTCTAAGTTCAAGCCCAAAGACCAGCACCAAAAAAGTTGTTAAAGAAATCTTCAATAATGAAAAAGAAAAAGCCCATCATCTATTTCAGTCCTGCACCAGTAGCCTGTATTCTCTGGTGCTTATATGCCCAAGTCTTTATTACATCATCAATAGACATGCTCGCTTCTATCAAAATTCAAATTTGATCTAAAAATCAAAACAAAATGTCTCAGCCCTCATTCTTGAAATTCATGTCATGCTCCACCATATGTCAAAATGGAATTGTGTTCTCTTTAGCAACTTGACAGTTCCAGAATCTTTTATCTGCTTAAAATTTTATATTTTATTTAACTCTGCATCCTTAGTTTTCTTTTCAATGTGTATGTGCTGGTACTGGGGCTTGAACTCACTTGCCTTTTTCCCTTGAGCCACACCTTCACTTGTGGCCTTTTACTGGTGAATTGGAGATAAGAGTCTTACGGACTTTTCTGATCAGCCTGAAAAAAATATTTAATCCTCAGGTCTCAGCCTCGCAGTAGGGAAGATTACAGGTATGAGCTACTGACCCCCAGCCTGGGGATTTTTGTTTGTTTGCTGCATTTTCCAAATATTAGTTTACCACTCATCCACACTAAGGAACTTGTGGTGTCCTTTCAGTCTCCTCTCCAAATAGTTTGGGGCCTCTTTTCATGGAATCTTCTTTGACCCTATTTTTCTCCCCTATAAATCCTAGATATCTTATAAAGCTTCCTTCAGAAGTCTCTTCATTTCTTTCCTAGTTTCTCTAAATCAAATCCTGGTTCATTGATACGTATCTATCTTCTGAAGGATGCTATGTGTTTTCTCCCTGAATATCTGCAGGAAAAGAAGAGTATGTCTTGACCATCTGTGTAACCTCTGCATTCTGGCACAGAATCACTCATAATAAACACAGTGGCTACTGATGACTGCTGGCCAAAGCTATGGAAAAACCTATAGTGTGCCAGCCTCTAAACACAGGCTCTCCTTTAGTAATTGACATAACTGTTTGAGTCCATTAGTACTGCCTGCGTGGCATAGCCAGGGCTGTAACCCTGACTTCCTTTACTTTCAGGTCTTCGATCTTATTGTATAAGCTTTGTTAATGTACCCACTACCTGATGAATGTAACTGCAACCCCTTTATACATCACTCCAACCATAAAATTAAAAAGATTTAAAAAAAACATAATCAGAAAAGTTAAAAAAAGGAGATCCAAGTTCTTCCTTGAAGCCCCATTTCCTACCCAATGGAATAAAAATGAGTTATACAGATAAGCCAAGTACCATGACTCAATCCTGTAATCCTGGCTGCTTAGGAGACAGAAATTGAGTGATTATTGTTAAAGGCCATTTCTGGCAGAGTTTTGTAAGACTCCATCTCTCCTAAATAGTGCTTGCTTGCTTTCCCAACTACTGGGTGTGCACAAGTAGAAAATCACAATGCAGGCTAGCCTGGGAAGGAAAGGAGACCCTACCTCAAAAATAGTCACTGCATCAAGTGACAGAGTCGCGTAAATGCTAGGCTCTAAATTCCATCCCCAGCACAGACAGGAAAGAAAAAGAAGTTACACAGACAAAATAGTCAAGCGTAATCCAGATCTGAACTTTGATTTCTCCCGCATCTCAAGCCACAGGATTATAAAAGTTCTACTGAATCCTGGTTAAACTTTCCTAATGGATACAGCGGCAAACCTAGCCTTGAATGTATTGCAAATGAAGCAAATGATTGAAATTAACTACCTAATCCTATTTTCCCTTACTTGAATCTAGTGGCTTTCCAGTACACCTGGGATAAAATTTATGCCATTTAACACCATGAACTCAACCGCCACTTACCTGCTTTTCTTCCTCTATTTCTTGCACTCTAGCATTCTTTTGTGTGCGTGTGTGTGTGCGTGTGTGTGTGTGTGTGTGTACATGCCAGAACTGGAGCTTGAACTCAGGGGCTTGGTGCTGGCTCCTAGCTTTTCCCATTCAAAGCTGGCAGTCTACCACTTAAGCCACACATTCATTTCTGGCTTTTTGGTAGCTATTTAGAAACAAGCAGCTCACAGTTCTTCCTACTGGGATTGCTTCAAACTCTGATCCTCAGATCTCCGCCTCGTAAGTAGCTAGAATGACAGGCTGAAGCCACTGGAGCCCAGCCAATGAGTATTCTGTAAGAAAAACTCACAGTGAAGTTTGATCACAAGTCTGTGCTGACACACCTGTGACTTCATCTTGCCCCAGTCAATTCCTAGCTACTTTTCAGAGTTCAGCATAAAAAGAAATGTGTCCATATTCCTTTCAGTAGGTCAAGTTCCCATAGCATATATGCTCATAGGACATTCCTTTAGAGTACAAATTATCTTCCGTGCACACTAGTATTCATGATTGGAAGTTAGGAGTTTAGTCGGGTGACTTAACATGGTTTTGCATCTGTTCAGGATATGGCAGAGAGCCTTGGCATCAAGGTCTCCTATGTAAGGATACCTTTTATAGAGAGAAGAAACACCTCAGGCCAGTTGCTGCTTTCTGTGAATTCCCAGCTGAGAGTTCCCTGCCCCACTTACTCTTCCCAATAGAAGTAAACTTCTGGACTGTGGCTTTCAGGATGGATGAATGATTACCTCTCTCTTGGAGGTTCGCTTCTAGACCTAGATGAAGCCTGCTTCTGCTCGGTGCCCAATGCTTGCTGGGAAGAATCTGCCCCTTTGCTTCTGTCTGGTGGAGCACCTGGGGGCGCGGTGTCCTGGGAGGAGGCGGCTGCAGTGCTGAGGGGTGTCTGAGACCTAGACCTTTCTTGGAGCCGTGCTTTCTTCTCTCTGGGGACCTCAGATCCAGCACCTGTGGCTGTGTCACTCAGGGTTCCATCCTGACTCGGATGCTGGGGGCCGCTTCCAAAGAACCACGCACCAGATTTGGTTAAGATTTCTTGCTGCTTTCGACATAAATTGCATACCCACATAACCTATGTGAAGAAAAGAGAACAACATTTATTTCCAGTATATTCTAGGGAAGAAAGAAATGTCTTCCTCTAAATATTTGTTCTGACAAACTCCTTTCCATCAACCTGCCTAGCCTGGTCTAAAACCCATCTTGAAAGCAAGATGTCTCTGGGAATCCAGAACCAAAGATTTTTCACGCCATTTAAAAATAATAATAATTCTGAGACTCCGTTTGCCTTATATCTGCCAGATTTTGTATAATGGAGTCTGATGTTTCATTTACACCTTCTAAGTAGTAAAACTTGTAAGTGAGGTAGACAATCGATTAGAAAGCTACTATAAAGAGATTTAGGATTAATATTTATGTCAACCAACTTCAGCATCTCAGTGGACTTAGAATATATCTCTCTTCTTAGAAGCCATTCATTATTAAAGCCATTCATGAAAGCAATTTCTATGAAAAGAAGCAGCAAAGAGAAGGTCATGCCGTATATTTTCTCTTTAGCAATAAACTAACCTCAAGCTTTATTTTTAATGATATAGGAAGTAATAATCTATGGTGAAAACTATCAAAGTAATAGGTCTGAGGCTGGATTTTATGCATACATGAGCATTCCAATGTAATACTTTCCTAGCAGAGCTACTGTGAAATTGCATCACCATTTTGCCAGGAGTTATACAGACTTGCATCACAATTTTTTCTGCTCTTGGTGATATCTACAATGAATACAAAACAGAGCCACAATCCTTATAAAAATAATGTCGACCAGAGCAATGAGAAGTAGATTTTAAGCCCCACTTGAGGCAAGCTTTCAACTATGATAATAAATACGAAGAAAAATCCATTGCATGAGCATGCATCAAAATAATGAGTTTATGTTATGTAGCTTCCCTTTAAAAATACTAGTCAAATCTAAATTTTGCACCATGTAGATAACAACTCTTTGATTTCATAAGTCTTTCATAAGTCTTATTATTGTACAGTACATGAACTAAACATCAAATTTGAATTGCTTTAACTCACACAAATAAGATTTTAGATAACCATCAAAAATAGGTCCTTTTCTATGAAAAAGAAAAAATGACTGCATTCCTTAAGAATGTATAAAAATAAAAAATAAATAAAATTTGTTACTCTTGCTGTTTCAAACATGAGATTAAGCTAAATAAGCAGGCAACACATGTTCAGACAAATGATAGTGTTTTGTTAAATGTCTAAGTAATTTCTTTTTTTCACACCTTCATTTCTTTTTATTCTAACATTGATAAGTACAAAAGGTTCACAAATACAAAAAATTCTGTATCGCTGTATGTTGGGGCCTAGCCTCCATCCCTGAAGCCTGATTCTGGCTCAGCTGCAATTAAAGGGCTTTGTCCAGGCATTCGGTCTTTTGCATACCTCTCTTAAGGCATTTCTGTGTACATGACTCGATTGAACCCCCCGCAGTTTCGCAGGTCTCGCAGCAGCTCAAGTCTCGCGCGCTTTCCTGCACCTGTCCTGCCCACTACCTGAAAGCCCCACCCAGACCCTTAGTGGTAGCACAGGGGCCCTCTTCCTATTGGCTAGCTTCCCAGTGCCCACCTTCTCCTACCCTAACAGTATGTAACTAATTGTGGGACGCAATAAAGAAGGAGAGCATCAGAGAGCATCGGAGAGATCAGCAGAGATCAGCAGAGAGATCTGATGCGCTTTCATGGTTAACACTGCTTCTGACTCAGCGTGGTTTTTTCTTCCCCGGTGATTGGGGGAGGGCTGGGTCTTCGACACTTACCATCTCGCTCGGCTCCCGGGGGACTACAGGCTGGCCCTGTGTGTCCCTCCCCGTTCCTGTGTTGCTGCCCCAGAGAGGAGCAACAGCTGTATAGTAGTTAGAAAAATCTATGAAAAGGCAATTTTTAAAGTTGGGTAATATTTATCTAAGGGATAGTCTTCTTGATGAGTGGCTGTAAAAATGTAAAAACTATCTCGCAGTTATTGCATTGTTTTAGTGCCCCATTTTTACCCTTATGTGTTAATTTTGGACAGATTTCTTATCTGCATTTTGCTAACGTCTACCTCTTAGTGTTTTCAAAGACAACAACTTTATTTTTACCATCAGCCAGTGATGTACTATTCAAAGGAAGATTTTCACAACATCTTCAGAAGCAAGAAAAACTGGATTTGGATTTATCATTGTCTAAGTAATTTCTATAAAATTATTTACACAATCTTATTTATTGTCTCATCTATTGCATAATATAAAAGTCAGCAAAAAGCAATTACTAGATTGGACAAGTTTTCTATTTTTTAACGGATATAGAAATGCTTGTAAGAGCCATAGAAGGAAACAAAAACTAAATTATCAATTAAAGTTAACATTTATAGTTCATGTACAATGTATTCAGAAGGTAAAACTTACTGGATAAGTAAATATAAATAGATATTCTATGTAATGGTTTTAAATTGCTTTTTATTTAAGTCTGTACACTTCAATATTACTTTTGAAAATTTTAGCACAAGTTAATTTTATTATAGCAGATTAAGAGTGATAAAGACAAGCAATATTGCAGCAAGTGAGAGTCTTTGACCATATTTTAAACATTCATTTCAAAAAAATTTTGTTAAATTCCAAATTTTTCAAACCATGTTTTATGGTGTAACATTCATTATCTTACAACCATGGGGTGAAACTATTCTCCATCAGGGAAATAACTATAAAAATACTAGTACTTACTTTTTATCAAATTACTACCTCTCCATCTCTGTTTTAAATGATGAGTTATTAACATTAGGAAATTTAACAATTAAGAAAGTTCTAAGATAAATTACATGGAGTCTCACTCCTGTAATCCTAGTTACTTAGGAGTCTGAAATCTGAGGATCTTGGTTCAAAGCCAGTCTAGGCAGATAAGTACTTGAAACTCTGGTAGCAATACTCTTGAGCAAAGAAAAAATAGTGACAGTGCCTGCACCCTGAGTTCAAGCCCCAGGACTGGTACATGACCTCATGCGAGCGTGCGGGCGCGGGTACACACACACACACACACACACACACACACACACACATGCACAAAGTACTTACAAGGATACATATATATACATATATATGATGACAGTAGAATATTATCATAACCTTTGATACAGTTCATATCAAATATGCAGTCCATTTATGAAAGTATCCCAGATACTAGGAAGGTTATACATGTTTATGGTTTTCTTTTAGTTCAGTATGACGTATTATATTTGCTTGAGTTTATAAATAAATAAAAAGTAGTGAGGGAAGAATTCTTAGCAGATATAATTTTAAAAGAGAATAAAGCAGCCTAGACTCTGTTGTCATGCCTATAATCCTAGCTACTCAGGAGGCTGAAATCTAGGGATCATAGTTGGATATCAGCTTGGTCAGATAAGTTCAAGATATTTTTAAATGTATTTTTATTGTAATTAATAGAAGGGTTACATTATATTTGCCAGAAAGAGGGTGCATTATTTCACAAACATTGCTACCCTTTCCAAGTTCAAGGTATTTTTATATCCAGTATCCAATACACCAGCAAAAAGCAGGAAGCAGAGATGTGACTCAAGTGGCAGAGCCCTATTATTTACTGAAAAAGCCAATTGAAACCAAGACCCTGAGTTCAAGCCTCAGTACAAGACAAAAATTTTAAAAAATAGGAATGCTATTTATTATATTCTCAATTTGTCTTTTTTTTTTTTTTTGCCAGTCCTGGGCTTGAGCTCAGGGCCTGAGCCCTGTCCTTGGAGTTTCTCAAGGCTAGAGCTCTACCACTTGAGCCTCAGCACCACTTCCAGCTTTTTTTCTATGTATGTGGTAGCGAGAAATCGAACCCGGGTCTTCATCCTTGCTAGGCAAGCACTTTAACCACTAGGCCAAACTCCCGGCCCTCAATTTGTCTTCTTTTCTTTTTTCCGTTCTGCTGCCTCTCTCTCCCCCTCTCCCTCTCCCTCTCCCTCCTACTCCCTCTCCCTCCCTCCCTCCCTCCCTCGCTCTCTCCCTCTCTCCCTCTCTCTCTCTCCCCTCCCCCTTTAGAGACTACACCATGCAGGATTATAACTTGATTTAATAGCCTGGGATGTACTCCAAAGTGATCTAAAGTGAAGAAGGTCTTGGTAATAAGTTATCTTAACAATTCACAGATGTTAAGCAATTAGAAAACACAAACTCAAATAAAAGGCTAGTGTGATGTGACATGGATTCTGAAACTATATATCATATATCAGAAAAATAAGGAGCAATAGAATATGTTGGTTTGATCTTTTACTTTAACGGCATGCTAAATTTCTTCCCCATTTAATGAGTCATTAAGGAATATGTGTAACCATTTTATAATGCCTATATCAACTTTTATCTAGAGTAATAAAAATCACAACAGTATTTATAAAGAGACTTCCACAGGCAAAATAAGTTTAGAAGGAAAAAAGTGATGTTCTTTTATACTTGCCTTTGTGTAAAATGTTTATGAACACAGAGCAGAAGAAATTTGCCTTACATACTTTTTATGATATTAGCAAGGTCATTCATCCCAAAGTGCTCTGGATTCTGTTTTTATTTTTGCCAGTCCTGGGGACTAAATTCAGGGCCTGAGCACTGTCCTTTGGCTTTCCTCAAGGTTAGTACTCTTACCACTTGAGCCACAGCACCAGTTCCAGCTTTTCTATATATGTGGTACCTAGGAATCAAACCCAGGTCTTTGTGCATGCTAGGCAAGCACTCTACCACTAGGCCAAACTCCTGGCCACATATGTTCTTTTTAATACTAAATACCTAAGGTAGACTCTTTAAAGCAAAATGCTCTCATAATAGAAGAATCCAGGGGCCGGGAGTTTGGCCTAGTGGTAGAGTGCTTGCCTAGTATGCATGAAGACCCAGGTTTGATTCCTCAGTACCAGAAACATAGAAAAAAAAAAGCTGGAATTGGTTCTGTAGCTCAAGTGGTAGAGCTCTAGCCTTGAGGAAGCCCAAGGACAGTGCTCAGGCCCTGAGCTCAAGGCCCAGGGCTGGCAAAATAAAAAAGAATATAAGCCTGCTCATTTAAAAAAACCAAAAAGGTATTACATTTTATATATTATTATATATATATATGGTATATACAATAGAATACCATATGTTCTAAGATACCTATATATAACATTTATATGCATATTATATTGTATATAGATAGTAACTAGATAGATATTGTATGTATGTTTGTGTGTGTGTGTGTGTGTGTGTGTGTGTGTGTGTGTGTGTGCTGGTACTGAGGATTAAATCCAAGGCCTTGTACTCCTGATTAGCTTTTTCACATAAGGCCAACCCTCCACCATTTCAGCCACAACTCCAGTTCAAACTTTTTGCCCATTCATTGGAGATAAGAGTCTCAGGGACTTTCATTTCTGAGAATATCCATTCTTAGATCTCAGCCTCCTGAATGTCTAGGATTGTAGGCAGAAGCTAGCAATACAAGCATCCTTTCCGTATTTCATTCTATATTTTATAGATTTAATCTTGGACTGTAATTTTCAAGTTTTTATTGTACCAGTTTTGATAAATATGAACTTAAAAACTGGATGTAGTCAACCTTACAGTTGCTGTATTTGCTGAATATTTTTGTGTATTTTCATTTTTTTTATTCAGGGAAGCAGAACTTGTTCCCAAGGAAAAATAGAAACAAAATTGCCAAGGTTAAAATTTGCTACCTTGACAAAAGCAGAAAAGGTAGCAGAAACTAGCTGATGACACAATAGATAAAAAGTGATTTCTTTTTCCATATATGCATATGTGGTGTGTGTGTGTGTGTGTGTGTGTGTGTGTGTGTGTGTGTGTGTGTGTGTTCCAGTTCTGGGGCTTGAACTCAGGGCCTGGGTGCTATCCCTGAGCTTCTTAAGCATAAGACTAGTCCTCAACTAGTTGAGCCACAGCTCTACTTCTTATATTTTTGGTGATTAATTGGAGATATAAAGACTCCTGGACTGTCTGGGCTGGCTTCTAATGGTGACCCTCAGATTTCAGACTCTAGAGTAGCCAAGGTTATAGGCACGAGCCACTAGTACTTAGTGAAAAATCATAAGATTTAATAAGTTACAACCCTATACTTTCATAAATTGTACTTTAAAATAACAGAATAAGATGCTATTTAAATAATATTACATACAGTTACAGAATAGTAAGCTGGACAACAAACAGAACAGGAAAATCAGAAAATGGAGATAATAACACATTCCTAGAAGTTGCTTTGAGTGTGGGAACGGATTAGTGAAAGAAAAGGAAGTGGTGTTTTAAGCCACCAGGGAAGAGCTTAACTGAAATCCTTACAGAGTTCAGAGTATGTCACACTGGAAATGGCAGCTACACTGACAAAACTGAGATGAGGAATCTAATGAGAGGAAATGATTTACATCGAATCTACTTTTCCCTTCATTTACCATTCTTCTGTCTTCCTTTAGCTCCAACACTACTTAGATAAATCTCAACTTTTCTTTCCACTGACTCTCCACAAGGTGGACCCTTGTGTAGAATCCACTTAGCTAAATGAAATCTGCATTTATTTTTCTTTCCTGTTCAGTCTCAAGGAGACTCAGTAGCAGCTCCTTCCTTTTACCTCAATGGTATAAGGAAACGTTTGGGCTCTAGAGTTAAATTGCATTAGTTCTCATCTTAAACCCCAGAAGTATATGCAACTCATTCAACCTGACTTGTATTAACCATCCAAGATCCAGGGCCATTCTCTATACATGAGGATAGGCCCTCCTTTCGTAATGAGCTGTTTTGAGTCGTAAGTAAGTCTGATAATCTATCTAAATTATATAGTACTGTGCTTGAAATTTAGAAATGCTAAATTATCTACTAATGATATAATAATGACTAATTATCAAAATGATTGTCATCATTATTATTTTAATGGATATGAATATAAAATATTGGAGGAAGCTATCAGCACCTTACAAAACTACAGATTAAATTTTAATTTGATCCTTAGAGGTACAAATATATATGTATGTGATTGTATGAGCTCTGAGGGTTGTGGTTCAAAGAGAGCCTGGATAGGAAAATATTTAAAGATTCTCAATTAACTACCAAAAAGGCTTAACTGGAGTAGTGGCTCAAGTGGTAGAGTGCCAGCATTGAGCATAAACATTCAGGAAGGGAGACTAGACCATGAGTTCAAGCCCCAGGGCTAGCACAAAAATAAAAAGAAATGAAAAGAAGGAAAGAACAACAGCTTGGTTCAAAGCCAGCCAGGGCAGAAAAGTCCATAAGACTCTTATCTCCAATTAATCTCCCAGAAAACTGGAAGTGGCAATGCAGCTCTCAAAGTGGTAGAGTACTAGCTTTGAGCTGAAAAGGTCAGGAATAGGGTAGAGGCCCAGAGTTCAAGCTCCATGAGAGACAAAAAAAAAAAAAAGAAAGTCTCTGGCTTCATTGACTTTATTCTGACCATCTCATGATTAATGTTGACTGCCAATGTTTCTCAAATTGCGTATAATTTTTTGCTATCCTGAATCTATGTAGGTCATGGCACATCAGAGTCAGCAATGAATTCTGAGTAATGGTGAAGGGATCAAGATCTAGGACCAGTACTAACTACTCAACTTCCCTCTCTCACTACTGTACTTATTACAGGTCATATCATCCCTGCATTTCAGCCCCTATGTTTAGAAACATCAGAAAATAATACTAAAAATGAGTTCACTGACATTATGTGAGGATTAAATGAGATAATACATGCAAGTGTTCGATACACAGTGAACATTCAATAACATTAATACTAAGATATAAGATTTACTCCTTATATGTTTTCAAACTAAAGGTAAATATTCTTTTTTACAACATAAATCGTGTGGCTCTGTACATTTTTTTTTATTTGGACAGGTGTGGTAGGCACTGTTCTAGTTATCTGGGACACAGAAGTGACAAAAATAGACCGAACTTCTATTTATGAGGTTTTGTTCCCTTGAAGGAAGAAAGACAAAAGCAAAACTTAATGATTGGAAAACTCAGTGATTTTAAGATAAGCCAGGTGTCCCTAATAATAAGACACCAGAAACAAAGATACAAAGATAGAAAAGTCTAGACCTTCCTTCCTTCCTTGCTTCCTTCCTTCCTTGCTTCCTCCCTTCCTTCCTGCCTTGTGCTGGTAGTGGGGCTTGAACACAGGGCCTTATGCTTTCACTTGGCTTTTTTGCTCAAGTGGTACTCTACTATTCTATTATGTGAACCACTCTTCCACTTCCAGGGTCACATGGGATTTACTGCCTGGGCTAACTTTGTACTCTAATCTCCCATCTAGGCCTCCTGAGTAGCTAGGATTACAAGGGTGAGCCACAAGCAACAAGTCATGGTATTTCTTTCCTCTATGTTCGTGGTTGTTCTCACGTTTAGTTCTTCCCCCATGGTTCTCCATGGGTGCTGTCTGCCTTGCATTACTGTCCCATGGTCCATGTAGCACTGTAGCCTCCTTTGCCTATCTCAACCTACGTGTGTTCTTGGCTTCCCAGCATCAAACTAGCATCAATCAATCCATGATTGGATCAAAATAATCTGCATCTCATCTTACTATCTGCATGATGCAGTACTATATCTGACGGATGGCTAACAACATACTATATCTGATGGATGGTTAGTAACGTCATATTACATTAATCATTGACTATGAAAGATCTAAGACATCACATATAAATTACTATATTCGGTAGGAAACAATGGAACATGGAAAAAATGGAGACAGAGACAGAAAGTAGCATTCTAGATACTCACACACAATGAGATCAAAACAGGATACTCTTAGGAGAGAAACACAAAAGCACAATGCCTCCAGGCCTCTTCATATTTATGTATAATTATATCTATAAATTGAAACAAACTCGAAAATATGGAAACAAGAGTTTTTTAAGTTTTATTTTTCAATGATTCTTTTTTCTTTTCTTTATGTATCATGTATTCAAATATCTACCCCTGGGTGGGTGGGGGAGAACACAGAACTTGAGGGAAAAGGGTTGAAAAGGATTACAGTGGAGATCAATGGACTCTGATGAACGTGTATGTGAACTATACAATTCATGGGTGGAGAGAAGACAGAGGACTGGGAGAGAATGAAGGAAAAGAAGACACTGTCTAAAAGGAAGTATACTCATTTCCCGACTCATGTAATTGCAATCCCTCTGTATATCACCCCTATAATAACAATAAAGTAAATTAACATAAAAAGAAGGAGGTAGAGATAGACATGGGAGGAGTGAGAACACAACCCTAAAAGAGATCTAGAGTTTTGAGTAGAGTTATGGGACTGCATTTCAACCTAATAATGTCTGACATGTTTAATAAGTTAGTTGACAAAAATGAGTTTTAACAATGAACCTGAAAGTGTATGTGAGAATCCAATGAAATTCTAAAAATTGAATGAACACCAAAACCAAAAATTAACTCAAATTAGGCAAGATAGACAACAGGATTAATGAATTCAAATTAGGATATGGAACGCAGGGGGAAGTAGGGAAAGCAAAGATGTAAGATGCAGGACAGAGATGATAAAAGAAATGCATGGGAAGTGGGAAGAAAGTTCCATATACAGGCAATGGAAGTACCAGGACAGACTATAGACCATGGTATAGAAGCAATACCTGAAACATTACAATTGCTAAGAATTGAATGGCTACACCAGTTCCTTCCTTGTGTGACAGTATTTGGGATGGCAGTCACAGTTAAAGTTGCCCTTTAACTGGTATCAGTGGTTTGACTCTGAAGAAACTCCCTTTCTGTTATCTTGAATAACTAGGAAACAGCCTCTTAAAATATCCCAGCCATTTCTTGCCTTCATGTTGGACTTCTACCTTCCAGAGCTGTAGGACATAGATGTGTGTGTGAAGCTACTCAGTCTATGATGTATTGACATAGCAACCTCAGCTTACCCAGCAAAGGAAGAAAAAAAATGCCACAGATTTTAGATTCATTATGGCTAGATATGAAGACTCACACTTGTAATCCCAGATTTTTGGGAGGCAGAACTGAGAGGATTGACTGTTGAAGTTAAGACAGGCAGAAAAATTTGTGAGGCATCCATCTCAATATGAAAGGGGGGTGTAATAGCACTTACCTGCCATCACAGCTATATGGGTTGCATAGGATTGAGACCCAGGCCAACCTAGACCCTGGGTGCTGTGGCTCGTGCCTGTAATCCTGGCTACTCAGGAGGCTGACATCTGAGGATCAATGTTCAAAGCCAGCCCAGGCACTAAAGACTGTGAGACTCTTATCTCCAATTAACCACAAGAAAATTGGAAGTGGCACTGTGGCATCAGGGATAGGGAGTAGTCTTGAGCTGAAAAGCTCAGGAACAGTGCCCAGGCCCAGAGTTCAAGCCCCATGACTGACAAATCAAACAAACAAAAAGCATTAGGCCTTATTCAAATATTGGTTAAGGTAAAATGGACTCAGGGCATGCTTAAGTGGCAGACTAACAAGCACAAGGCCCTGGTGTCAAACCCCAGTAATGAAAAAACAGAGAGAAACGGGGAGGGGGGAGTAGGGAATAAATTACTAAAAACAAATATCTAGGCACACCATCGCAAACTATAGAACAACAAAAAAAGGTTTTAAAACAGCTAGAAGGAAAAGAGTCATTATTTTCAAAATAGCAATCTCAAAATGAATAACTGAGAACTTAACAAACTCAGAAGATAAAGAAGTGTAATTCTTTTTTGGAAATGAAGGAAAATGAATGCTAAGTAGAAGTCTCTAAAAGTGAAACTATCCTTTAGAAATAAAGACAGCCCAATTTTAGCAAAAAGTGAATGTCATAAGCAGAAGCAGAGGAAAGAAAATCATAAAAAATTTGCAATAGTAGGAAAATGAGGCCAAACAAACAAAAAATAATGAACAAACAATACTGTTTGGAAAATCTAAGTGAGGGCTGATGGTAAACAAGAATAATGTAAAATATTAATCAGAGAGAATACTCATAATAATAGCATAAAAGTTTATGGGGCCGGGAGTTTGGCCTAGTGGTAGAGTGCTTGCCTAGAATGCACAAAGTCCTGGGTTCAATCCCGGGTACCACATACATAGAAAAAAGCCAGAAATGGTGCTGAGGCTCAAGTGGTAGAGCTATATTTGAGAAAATCCAAAGACGGTGCTCAGGCCCTGAGCTCAAGCTCAGAACTGGCCAAAAAAAAAAAAAGTTTGGAGAAGATAAATCATATCATTTTAGTAGAGTGTTTTATTTTCCAGGAAGTAGCAAATATATTCATGAATAATTAAAATTAATAAGATTTTGTGAATAAAACATAAAAGAATAGTCAAAAGTATCTTAAGGTTATGCTTATAGAAGATAAAATACAGAATAGAATTCTCAAGAAAAAAATAGGAAACAAAGTTAGATAGCAATAAAAATGTAAAATGAGATAAAATATAAAATATAGAATAATTTATATAACTATGTAAATTGTGTGTAGGAACAAAAGGGGGAAATAGGGGAAAGAAAGGAAACAGTGATATTACCTAAGCAGCACTGTATTCATAACCTGATTTATACAATTGTAACACCTTTGCACAATAATAATAAAAATAAAGAAGCTTTAATAGAGTCCTCCAATAGAAGAAATCCCAAGACCTGAGGTATTCATTGCACAAGCTTTCAGACCTTTAAAGAGAAACAAATACCAATACACTAATATTCTTAAAACATTTCTTTTTTTTTTTGCCAGTCCTGGGCCTTGAACTCAGGGCCTGGGCACTATCCTTGGGCTTTCTCAAGGCTAGGCAAGCACTCTACCATTAGGCTAAACTCCCAGCCTCCTAAAACATTTCTATGAGATAGTAAGGGAAGGAAACTACCAAATTCATTCAATGAAGCCATTGTCACATTCACTCCAAAATAGAAGAGGGGCACACCTACACACACACACACACACACACACACACACACACACACGTCTACTCTTATTCCATGTAGCACAGTTATTGCTAGCCTGAGCAATAAGGCAAGAAAGAAAAACAACAAAAAGGATCCAAATATAGAAGGAAGAAGTAAATTATCCCTATTATCCCTACTTGTACATGAAATAATCTTAGATTCTAACATTTTATCCTCCATACTAGATCTGACAAACATCTTCAATAATATAGCAGGATATAAAAATCAAAATTATAAGCCAGTTGCTATGTGCTGAGGCCTCGAATTCTAGTTATTCAGGAGGCTGAGATCTGAAGTTTGAGGTTTGAAGCCAGCTTGAGCAGGAAAATCTCCAGTAAACTACTCAAAAAAAGCCAGAACTAGTGTTGTGGCTTAAGTGGTAGAGCACTAGCCTAGAACAAAAGACTCTCAGGGACACAGCCCAGGTCCAGCATTCATTCAAGCCCCAGGAATGGCAAACAAAACATAGAAACCATTCACTTTTCTGAACAATGGGCATTTGAGAAAGAAATTAGGAGAATAATTCCATTCACAACAGAAAATACCTACCAATAAATTGAACTAAGAACATAAAATGATTCTGTAGTGGAAAATAAAATTGTGATGAAGGAAACTAAAAATGACACCTGAAGGTTGAAAGACCTTCCGTGTTCATGGATTGACAGAATTAATATGGGGAAAAGTCCTATAGTACCATAAGCAATCTACAGATTCAGTACAGTTCCCAACAAAATTCCTGTCACAGAAATAGAAGTCAGTCCTACAATTCATATGGAAGTATAAAACACCTACAATAGTTAATCTTGTCCAAAAAGAGAAAAAGTAATTCTGGAGGTGTCACAGTAGTAGATTTCAATACCACAGAGCCATAGTAAGAAAAGGAGTATAGTAATGTATGAAAGCAGACATGAAGACGAATTGGACAGAGTAGAAAAACCAGAAGCAAATCAATGCAGTTATGATTTTTAACATAACTGTCCAAAGCATGCATTGAGGAAAAGACAGCCTTTCCAACTCAGAGCGCTGGAAAAACTAGACATTCATCTTCAGAAGGCAGAAACTAGATTCTGTCCATTATTCAATCTGTACTAATATCAAGGATGTCAGTGTAAGATTTCTTTTTTTCTTTCTTTCTTTTTTGCAAGCCCTGGGGCTTGAACTCAGGGCCTGGATACTGTCCTTGGACACTTTTGCTCAAGACTAGTGCTCTACCACTTGAGCCACAGCACAACTTCCAGGTTTTTCTATGTGTGTGGTACTGAGAATTAAACCCAGGGCTTTGTGCATGTTAAGCAAGCACTCTCCTACTAGGCCACACTCCCGGCCCAAGATTTCTTCATCATACTGATTCATAGCCTTTGAAGTTGTATCTGGTAGTTGGATTGTTGGATTGTATGATAAATCTATTTTTAAAACATTGTGGACATTACCTATCCAAATCACAGTACTTTGTGGGTCTACCCATCCGTTTTGAATGCCATCAAAGCATTGGCTAGTGTGTGTATGTGTGTGTATTTGAGTGTGTGTGAACGTGTGCCTCAGGGTTGACTGGGGCTTGAACTCAGGGCCTCATTCTCTTGCTTGTCTTTTCCTCTCAAGGCCAGTACTCTGTCAGTTGAGTCAAAACTCTACTTGTGGCTTTGGCAGTTGTTTGGCAATGAAAATGTATGTCTTGGACTTTACTGCTAGGATTGGCTTGGAACTGGAATCAGTTCTCAGTCTGAGAATCTTGGATTACAGTTGTTAATCACTGGTGTCATCATCATCATCATCATCATCATCATCATCATCATCATCATCATCTTACCATAGAACTATAAACCAGGAAGTGTGATACAGAGAGAGTAAAAGACAAATGGTGGGAGAGAGAGAAGGAAAGGAAGAGAGGTTTTCTTTCTAGAAATCAAGCATTTTGATAAGAAATGGTAATTTACCTAAAGGAACCATATAGATATTATGAGGTGGTATAATCACTTTCATGTTAAAACTTATAATTGATTCTCTACCTTAATTAGGTACGATTTATGGTCTTAAAGAGGTTCTTCTGCATTTTTTAAAACCTGGATAGAATGCAAATGAATTCTTTGTTTTCATATTTGGGACATTTCAAATTTTGGAATATATATTTATAACATTTTAAAATACAGCAAGAGGGCCGGGAGTTTGGCCTAGTGGTTAAAGTGCTTGCCTAGCATGCATGAAGACCCGGGTTTGATTCCTCGGTACCACATACATAGAAAAAAGCCGGAGTGGTGCTCAGGCTCAAGTGGTAGAGCTCTAGCCTTGAGAACGTCCAAGGACAGTGCTCAGGCCCTGAGCTCAAGCCCAGGACTGGCAAAAAAAAAATAAATAAAATACAGCAAGAGTCTATAGTTTTCAAAAGAGTAGTACCAATAAACACATAAAACCAGCCATTTGTTATACACATTACATTTTCCAAAATAACATAGTTAGGAGATACTATGACAGATTATTGGGTTCTGTCTATATTTCCCAGCAATCTTCTATGAAAATAATTCTCACTTGCAGTTAAACAATGCATCATTAAATTAGGTTTGCCTTCTTTATTTGTCTTCAGAATCTTTCCAGTTTCTTCTATAACATCCTCCAGTGGTGACAAGTACATAAATCCAATTTTGTTTGATTGCAATTGGCTACAGATGACTTTGTTAGTTGGTAATATAATATAATACTGTGAATTTTGATTGCTTTGCATAATATAATAAATGTACAAACTGCTATCTCTTTTAGAGAAGATTGGAGGTGTCCATGCATTTTTCTTACTTATCACTCCATTTTCTTATGAGAATAATACATTCTGGTGGTTCTTTCACAGGGTAAGTGTGCAACATCTGTTTGGATCAGTTCTAAAATTTTGACAATAAGTAAACTGAGACAGAGGGATTATACATTACCCAAGGTCTCACAATGCAAGAATAAACAGTTCCTCAAAAGACTAAACAGAGCTCCTCTATTTGAAATTGGATAGGGAAGGGGGGAAAATCAAAATGAGTGGGGGGAGAGGGGAGGGAAATGGGGACCATGTCATTAGAAAGGGTATCAATGTTTGTGAAGTTATGGGCCTTCTATCTGGTAAATATAATGTCACCCTTCTATTAATTACAATAAAAGATAAATCTTTAAAAAACAGATTTCTAACTAAATTCAGTCATATTTTCCCTCTAAGGGAAGTTAGAGATACCAAATACAACTTAGACTTGGGACCTGTAAATAACACTTTTTCTTTCTTTACAGTTCATGTTGTCATTTTTATATGTCTCTCTCTGACAAAAATGTAAGGATTTTTATCTTTTAACTTGATGTCCGGGACTATGCCTTTTATCTGTTGTTTACTATGTTTCAACCCATAAATAAGTCACACACAAACACAAAACAAAGAATAAGCATGTGATGGAATGTGAAAGGGTAATGGAGAAGTGTTTTGTCTCCTAGTTTAAGGCTCTATTAGTGCCAGTATCTCCACATATAATGTCATAAATCAACACACAAACGCATGTGCTAGATACATCAGAACATTAGGGAATTGTTTAGTATCAATTAAGGATGCCCTAGCCAGATGCTACTGGCTAGTGCCAATAATCCTAGCAACTCAGGAGGCTAATATCTGAGGCTTGTGGTTTGAAGCCAGCCCAGGCAGATAAGTCCATGAGATTATTTATCTCAGTTGAATTAGCAAAATATTGAAAGTATTGTGGTTCAAGTGATAGAGTGCCAGCCTGGAGAGAAAAAAAAAGCCAACATTCAGTGTGAGGCACTCAGGTTAAGGCCTAATACTGGCATTAAAAATATAAAATAATAAATTAAGGTTCTCATAAAGTTACTGAAAAACATTCAGACAATTTCTTGGAGAGAAATATATCACAGTGGTAAAGAATTCTTTGTTTCTTCCCAGTTGTTTTGTGGACAAGCTATATGACATTTGTATGACTTTGAGTTCTCCCAGATTAATTCAATTAACATTACTGAAGTATTTTGAATAAGGCCTGACAGATAGCAAAGTGTTGCTTAAGAGATCTGGGCCTTAGCTGGGCACCAGCTCATGCTTGTAATCCTTGCAACTCAGGAGGCTGAGATCTGAGGATCATGGTTTGAAAGTGGCCAGAGCAGGAAAACTTGTAAGACTCCTATTTATGATTAACCACCATGAACCAGAAGTGGAAATATGGCTCAAGTGGTAGAGTAATAAATTTGAATAAAGAAGCACAGGGAAGAAAAAAACAACAAACAAACAAACAAACAAACAAACCCATGGACAGCAACCAGGCTCTGACTTCAAGCTACAAGATTGGTGAGCGTATGCGCGCACGCGCGCGCACACACACACACACACACACACACACACACACACACACAATCTCAGTATTTCCAATCCAACCCTAACTTTGCTAATCTTTAGTGGAGGGAAAGGAAAGGGGAGGAAATGAAGAGACACTGTTCTTGGTTATTGCTGAAGAGAGAATGGTCCAGGTTTCAGGGATGAGGATGGCATTTTAAAGGAACATTTTTCCTTTTATTGGTAGTATTCAGTCTAGCTCAGAAAATGGGGCGATGTCATTCTTTCTGACTGCAGCATAGAATTCCATTGTGTATACCACATCTTGTTGATCCACTCATCAGCTAAGGGGCATCTGGGTTGGTTCCATATCTTTGCTATAGTAAATAGTGCTGCAATGAACATCGTTGTGCTAGTGGATTTAGTATGTCTTTGTTTCTGGATGATTGGGTAAATGCCAAGTAGTGGAATTGCTGGGTCATAGGAGAGCTCTATGTTTAGTCTTCTGAGGAACTGCCATACTGCTTTCCATAGTGGTTGAATGAGTTTGTAGTTCCACCAACAGTGTAGTAGTGATCCGTCCTGGCCACATCCCCTCCAGCATCTGTTGTTATTAGTTTTCTTGATCCTGGCCATTCTAACTGGAATGAGGTGGAATCTTAGAGTTGTTTTGATTTGCATTTCTTTTATGACCAGAGATGTTGAGCATTTCTTCATGTGTCTATAGACCATTTTTGTTTCTTGTTCAGAGAAGACTCTCTAAGTCTTTGACCCATCTTTTAATGGGATGGCTGTTTCTTTGGAGATAAGTTTTGGAGTGATTCAATTTTTTGAGCTGTTGATATATTTTAGATATGAGGCTTTGTCTGTTGTATGATTAGTGAAGATCTTCTCCCATTCTGTAGGCTTCTTAATTAATTTACTAGCTATGTCCTTTGCCATACAGAAGCTCTGCAATTTAACGCAGTTCCACTTATCCAGACTTTCTCTGATTTGTTGTGATTCTTGGTCCTTATTGATAAAGTTTCAACCTGTGCCAAGGAGGCCTAGTGTATCTCCCATTCCTTCTTGTAAAGTTTTCAGTGTGTCGGCTTTTACCTTGAGGTCTTTGATCCATTTGGAGTTAATTCTAGTGCAGGTTGACAAAGAAGGATCCAACTTTAGTTGCCTGCAGGTGCTTAAACACTTCTGCCAGCACCACTTGTTGAAAAGGCTGTCTTTCTTCCATTCTATTCTTTTGGCTCCCTTATCAAAGATTAGGTGGCCATAGGTGTGTGGTTTAATATCTGGGTCCTCAGTTGTATTCCATTGGTCTTCAGGCCTGTTCTTGTGCCAGTATCAAGCTGTTTTGATTATTATAGCTCTGTAATAGAGTCTAAAGTTTGGTATTGAAATTGCACTGTTCTTTCTGCTAAGAATTGTTTTTGCTATACAGGGTCTTTTATGAAATTTTGGATTGCCTCTTCTATTTCTTTAAAGAATGACATTGGGGTATTGATGGGTATTGCGTTAAATTTGTAGATAGCCCTTGGCAAGATTGTCATTTTCACAATGTTGATTCTTCCAATCCAGGAGCATGGGAGGTTTTTCCATTTCCTCAGTTCTGCTTTAATTTCCTTTTTCAGAATTTTAAAGTTTTCATCAAAAAGGTCCTTTACATTCTTAGTTAAGATAATTCCTAGGTACTTTATTTTCTTTGAGGCTATTACAAAAGGAGTTGCTTTCCTGATTGTTGCCTCATTCCTCTCACTGTTGGCATAGAGGAAGGCAGTTTATTTTTGAGGGTTAATTTTATACCCTGCTACCCTTCCAAAGTTTTGAATCAGCTCAAGGAGCTTGGGAGTAGAGTCTATAGGATTCTTTAAATACAGAATCATGTCATCTGCAAAGAGGGAAAGTTTCACTTCCTCTTTCCCTATTTGGATCCCCTTTATGCTTGCTTTTTGCCTTATTGCTCTGTCCAGGAATTCTAATACTATGTTAAAGAGGAGTGGAGAGAGTGGGCATCCATGTCTCATTCCTGATTTTAGAGGGAATGGCTTTAGCTTTTTGCCATTAAGTATAATACTAGCTGTGGGTTTGTGATACACAGCCTTTATTACATTGAGGAATGTTCCATGAATTTACACAAATAATTTTTATACACTAACCTGAGATGGTTGCAATTAAAAAGATCCTAGAAATCTAGAAAAACTCAACACATTTCCTTGATAAATATTAAATTCTGCGATTATACTGCTGTCCTAATTTAGTTGATTACTTTTTCTGTTAAAAGTAAAACATACCCTAAGCCAGAGGCTACTCAGGAAACTACTCAGGATGGTATGGTCTGAGAATCCCGATTTGAAGCCAGCCTGAGCAGACATATCTTTGGAACTCATCTTTAATTGACCAGCAAAAGGCCAGAAGAAATAGATAGCAAAGCACAAATGATAGAACAGCCATGAATGTAAAATCCAAGTGACAGTATCAGGCTTGCATGAAGCTAAGACTTTAAGCCCCAGTACACACACACACACACACACACACACACACACACACACACACACACTGGGTTACATACCATTCCCACTTAAAGTCCTTAATTTTTTTAAATCCCTAGAAAACATGATTTTCAGTCACATTTATTATCACCAAGACTCATCTAAAACAAATATAACCATGATTGCCATGATTGTGGCTGTCATTATTAGGCACTTAAAGACTTAAAATCTGGAAACAGCTTTCAATGACAATAATATATTCTTCACCTTAAAGTGTTCTTAAGTTGAGGAAGTTAGTTAGGACATAGATTGAAAAGGTAAATTAAATGTCACACTTAGGAAAATGAGATGTGAAAAACCCAAATCACGGCACACATAGAGGGGCATGTTAAATTGTAACCCTCTTGTATAACTATTTGAAAATGAGAGGAAGGAAGGGAGGAAGGGAGGAGGCAGGGAGGGAAGGAGGGAGAGAGGGAGAACTGGTGCTATTAGAAGTTTTTGTTTATTTACTTCAGGTTCTACAACGTTGAATTGTGACATAAGATTACGCTTAAGGCATACATTTAAGGCCATGGAAGCTTGAAAGATTTCTCCACAATAAAGCATATCTAGTGGAGACAAAATATTCTTTAATATTTTCACTCATGAGTATGGATACCATCTTGATGTCCTGAATTCCAGAGTCTTAGTTTTCTCATCTCCTTACAATGTGTAACAGGCAACACCTTAGAACACCTTCAACTCCTAATCTATACAAGAAAGAGTTAAGTAGGATTGACTACTCTTTATTTTCTGATACAATTCATATTAGTTAATTTCACAAATGCAGTTTGTAATCACATAAATCACAAATTTTGAAAAATTCAGCATATATTTAGGACCTAGTTCTTGGTATGACTTCATAGAGTTATACTAAACTTTAGCCCTTGGGTCGATGTTGTTCTATCATATACAGACTTAGATATGTAATGGTAGCTTTCTATAGCAATGTCAGCTTGAATCTGTATGTTAATAGAACACTTCAGAATCTTTTTTTTTTTGCCAGTCCTGGGACTTGAACTCAGGACCTGGACACTATCCTTGGGCTTTACTCAAGGCTAGCACTCTACCTACCATTTGATCCATAGCACTACTTCCGGCTTTTTCTGTGTATGTGCTGCCAAAAAATGGAACCCAGAGTTTCATGCATGCTAGGCAAGCGCTCTACCACTACGCCATACTGCCGGGCCCAGAACCATTCCTTATGGCTATAGGAAACTATAGACCTAGATAGCTTTATTGTTAGTTATCTCTGACCTTCCATTTCTTTTTTGTGTGTGCTCAGCATCTCCACAGTCCCTTCACTGTTCTTTGATAGATCACTTCCAAAAGCTCTCCAAAAAAACTAAAAGCAATGAACATTGTTGTGCTAGTGGGTTTAGTATGTCCTTGTTTCTGGGTGGTTGGGTAAATGCCAAGTAGTGGAATTCCTGGGTCATAGGGGAGTTGTATGTTTAGCCTTTTGAGGCACTGCCACACTGCTCTCCATAGTGGTTGAACGAGTTTGCACTCCCACCAACAGTGTAGTAGTGATCCCTCCTGGCCACATCCCCTCCAGCATCTGTTGTCATTCGTTTTCCTGATCCTGGCCATTCTAGCTGGAGTGAGGTGGAATCTTAGAGTTGTTTTGATTTGCATTTCTTTTATGACCAGAGATGTTGAGCATTTCTTCATGTGTCTATAGGCCATTTTTGTTTCTTCTTCAGAGAAGACTCTCTTTAAGTCTTTGGCCCATTTTTTAATGGGATGTTTGTTACTATTCACCATAGCAAAGATATGGAACCAACCTAAATGTCCCTCAGTTGATGAGTGGATCAACAAGTTGTGGTATTTGTACACAATGGAATTCTATGCTGCTGTCAGAAAGAATGACATCGCCCCATTTGTTAGGAAATGGAAAGACTTAGAAAAAATCATATGAAGTGAAGTAAGCCAGACTCAAAGGAACTTAGGCTCAATGGTTTCCCTCATTCGTCATAATCAGTAGAAACCTTGGGCTCTACTAGCAGAGATTTGCAATAGAGCAAAATCTTGATACATAAGGACATATAATGTGAAGCTAATTGAAAGGACCTCCAGGATAGTGAAACAAAAGCCATATAATGAATGATTGTTGTCCTTAATGTACTATGTTGTCTCTCATCTCCTTTGCTGTCCTTGGTTATCTCATATTGGTATAGTATCTCACTTTGTTATCTGATATATTGAATTTATTTGTATTTGGATAGTTGAAATTTGATAGGGAAGGGGGGAAAACCAAGACGGGTGGGGGGTGTGAGGGGGGAGGGAAACGGGTACCAAGACATGTGAAAGGGTATCAATGTATGTGAATTAATGCACCTTCTATCTGGCAAATATCATGTAACCCTTTTACTAATTACAATAAAAAAAAACCTAAAAGCAAACTTCTGTAGATGGCTCTGAAGTTTTATTTAATAACTAAAACATTGTTCAATCACGTGCCATTTGTTATTGAAGTGTCATGCTTGCAACATGATCTCATAGTTCCTGGTTACTATGTGTGGTTATCCAATACTCTAAGTGGAGTTTGGTATTCAGAAGCAGTACTGAATCTCAATACTCAGCTGATTATCTCTACCACCGCACAGAGGAAAAGCTGGTACATTCTGGAAGCTCCCACTGAAGGCCTGTCTCTTCCTTGCCTTGGTCCTGGGTTATCATGGCCACAGAAGCTCTGGAGTCACCTACTCACAAGCTTCTTGGCTTCCCTACTTGCATTGGGATCTGAAAGTAGCCACTCTGTTTAAATATCTAGTCATCTGGCTGAGACTTTGTAAATCAACTATTGTGCTTTAGAATCCTTTATAACTCCAACTCTCACAAAGTAACAAAACAGATTGTTTTTCCTTAAACCATGCATTTAAGAAATGTCTAATTTCGGGGCCGGGAGTTTGGCCTAGTGGTTAAAGTGCTTGCCTAGCATGCATGAAGACCTGGGTTCGATTCCTCAGTACCACATACATAGAAAAAAAGCCGGAAGTGGTGCTGAGGCTCAAGTGGTAGAGCTCTAGCCTTGAGAAAGTCCAAGGACAGTGCTCAGGGCCTGAGCTCAAGCCCAGGACTGGCAAAAAAAAAAAAAAAAAAGAAATGTCTAATTTCATTCTACCTTCCTAATGGAAATAGAATCAAGGCAGATGATACATCCTAGTTTACTGAAATAACTTTTCCCCTGCTAAAAATCCCATGTTAGGTATCTCAAACCAAATGATATTCCTTTCTTGTCAAAATCTTGAGATCATGATATTCCAAAGAATATCCTGGCTAACCTACTAGTGGGAAATAATGGAAGTTTCTTCCATTATTAAGAATAACAGGGCTGGGAGTTTGGCCTAGTGGTAGATGTGTGCTAAGCATGCACAAAGCCCTGGATTTGATTTCTTGGTACTAAATACACAGAAAAAGTCAAAAGTGGTGAGATATCTCAAGTGGTAGAGCGCTAACTTTGAGAAAGCTCAAGGACAGTGCCCAGGGCCTGAGTTCAAATACTGGGACTGGCAAAGAAAAGAGTAACATAGGCACACCATTCAGCATGAAAACTATATTCCAAACATAATTTTATCCACTACAGAGCCGCTTTATCACACTTAGAAATAACTATAATAACAATGGTTATTAAAGAACATGTAGAAATCACTTGTTTAATAAAACATATCCAAGAGAAAGGCAATTGCACGTATTTTTGTTTTTAATAAATTACGACTGCCCAATTTTTCAAAATGCATTTCCTAGGTTAGGTAAAACATTTGCTTCCCATCCTAAGTCCATATGTTTTCTTGCTGGTGGCAATGTTTATGAAACACTGAGAGCTATTTTCAGGATTTTACAGTTTTCGTAAAACACCCTCCCTGCTGTTTATTTCATACCTGCTAACATAATCTTTCCTTTATGGTGCTCTATTTAGTTACCTTGGAAATGATATCATAACATAGCAGAAACACCTGTCATTGCAAGATGATGCCTGCTTATTTTTAAGCCGGAGTTAACCTCATTTCTCTCTCTCTCTCTCTCTCTCTCTCTCTCTCTCTCTCTCTCTCTCTCTCTCTCTCTCTCTCTCTCTCTCTCTCTCTCTCTCTCTCTCTCTCTCTCTCTTTATATATATATATATACATTTATATATATATAAAGAGAGAGAGAGAATAGAAACTGATTTCACACTGAGAAAAGGCTGCCACCCCTTTGTCTCTTTCTTCTTATTATAGATGCTCTGGAGATATGATAAATTTTAGAAACATTATAGAAATAATTGTCTATTTTCCCCAAAGAAGGGGAAGTGACAGTTTTATCTGTGAAAATACATACTGGTTATTTTGAGTAATCTTTGGAATGTTCTTTCTGCCAGAAAAATCACTTTAAAGTAGTGAGAAAGTCTCCTATTGTGAGCCAAGGATAATGAATGTGTTTTCCTGGAAATTGACACTGTAGGAGAAACTATCATAGTTGGAGTTAGGTCTACTTGATTCATCCATCGCCTTGTGAAATACAGTTTATCATTACAGGGTTAACATTCTTTTTCCATAAAGTAAGAAACAGAAATCATTAACCCAATGGTGAGAAGAATTAGCAAAATATTTGGAAGAGAGGGGGAGACAGTTAAATTGATTTCCACTCACATACTCAGTTTAAATTCTCAAAGAATGATCCTCTTTTAAAATATATAATATCCTTTGATTGGTGTGCCTACAGTTTTCTGAAGTATTATAGTGTACAGATCGTTCAGACTCTTCAGTGCATGTGCTATGAAACTGAGAGTGTTGGAAAGAGAAATTTAGTTGGGAGGGATAGGGAAGAAAATAAAGGGGATTAATAATCAGTGTGCATTGTACTTGTAAACTAATACATTAAAAAGCAACATCTTTGTACAACTACCTAAAGATAATTTTTATAAATGAAAGTAGTTTAAAAAACTGAAAAATCTCATATTGTTACAGTATCTTACCTTGTTATCTGATATATTGTATATATGCTCATTTGTTTATTTGAAATAGGATAGGGAAGGGGTAAAACAAGATGAGGGGAGGGGTGGGGGGAAATGAGTACAAAAGCATGAGAAGGGGTAGCAATGTTTGTTAAGTAATGCACCTTCTATCTGGCAAATATAATGTAACCCTTCTATTAGTAAATTAAAAATTGAAAATAAAAATAAAAATACTTTAAAATATGAAATTGAAATATCTCCCAAGATTGCATGAAAAAAAGAAATCAATAATTCCAACATGGGAAAGAAGACAGGTTTTTAAAAAATCAAATATTTTAAACAAGTATGAATTATCAAAAAAAGATGTGCATATGTATATGTTATATACTATAGATATGATATATGTATCTGTGATATATATAATAAGTTATATGTATATGACCTGATAATAACTAAGGCAAATGCAAAATAGTGCATATTTTTGAATCAAAGTCTCTCTTTTTCATCATCATCATTGTCATCATTATTATTAATATTATTATTATTGATGGTGATGGTAGTGGTAGCGATGATAGTGTGTGTGTGTGTGTGTGTGTGTGTGTGTGTGTGTGTGTGCGCGTCTGCATGTACACTCACACCAGTCCTGAGGCTTGAAGGCCTCAGGACTTGGCTCTGTCCTTCACCTTCTTTTTGCTCACGGCTAGCACTCTATCACTTGAGCCACAGCTCTACTTCTGGCTTTTTTTTTTTTTTTTGAGATAAGAATTTCACAGACTTTCCCACCTGAGCTGGCTTAGAACTGCAATCCTCAGGTCTCAGACTCTTTGAGTAGCTAAGATTACAAGGGTGAGCCACAAGTACTCGGTGAATCACAGTAGCCCAAGCTAGCCTCAAACCTTTCTGACTTCCAACAGCATTATACAAGTGTTACCACTGCACCGATCTGTTTATCACTTATACATAATATAACATATCTGGTGAACAGATTGCAAGCTCTATTTCCATTGTAAATAAGAATATCAGAACATGAAAAAATTTAATAGGCTACCTAATTCAATATCAATCACTTACCCAGTGTGACACATTTGTGTAATGGCTCAGCTGGGGTGAGATCACTTTAATCCAAGTCTAGTAACTTTCATTTTTATTTTAAATCTCATTATGCAGACACAGGTCTAAGCATACTAAATTGTATAAATGTATTTTAAAATAACATGAAGCTGGGCAAGGTGCCTCACGCCTGTTATCCTAGCTACTCAGGAGGCTGATATCTGTTAATCAAGGTTCAAAGCCAGCTTAGGCACAAAAAGACCTGAGACTCTTATTTCCAATTAACCTCTAGAAAACAGGAAGTGGGGCTTGACTCAAGGGCAGGGTGGTAACCTTGAGCTGAAGAGCTCAGGGACAATGTCCAGGCTCAGTTCAAGCCCTATGACCCACAAAACAAAACAAAACAAAATAACACAAATGCCAGGAGCTGGTGGCTTGCATCTATACTTCTATCTATTCAAAGGCTGAGATCTGAGGATCATGGTTTGAAGTCAGCCTAGGGAGAAAATTGGTGAGACTCTTATCTCCAGTACTGTAAATTATCCCTTCAAAGGCCAGAAGTAGTGGAGCTGTGGTTCAAGTGGTAAAGCTCAAGCCTTAACAGATTAGGGATACAGCTTATGACCTGAGTTCAAACCACAGATTGGCACCAAAAGTTATACCTATATCAATATCTATCTGTAGATAGATAGATAGATATAGATAGATGGTAGATATATTGATAGAGATAGATCAGTAAGGAAAGTTTTCACTTCCCTAAAATATCTTTATAAAATTTAGAAATTTAAGTGTCTTTCCTTTAAGCTTATAAAATTTGAATCGTAAAATCCAGTATATTTCATTTTTATTCCCTCTATTTACCCAACAGATTTTCATGCAAACTGACATACTTGAAACTGAGGAAACATGTTTTTAATCCTGTAGCATAGCTGCTAATTTAATCTCTTTGAGCTATAAAGATAGATACTTGACAGTTTAATATAGAAACATTTTGTCATAATACTTGATATTTTTTATGGCAAGGCTAAGTTGAGTCCTGGCTTGTTTATAAATAAAAAATATTTCATTGCAGGAAATTTCAGAGTAAATAAATGTAATCTTAAACAACAACTCATAGTTTCTAGTTTGTAACTTCCAAATGCATCTTAGTAGTAGTAATCCATTTTTATTAATATTTTAAAGTAAAAATTTAAATAATCTTTTTCTATTTGCGTGCTAGAGTATGTTTGTTTATAATTATAATACTGTTTTCCTGAGTGAGAAAATGCACGTATAAACTATACATACAATCCTCTGTATGAATGTGTATGCACCATTCTGTGTGTATAGTCAGTCTTGCCTCTGACTGACTTGTTACCAATAAAGCTAATATAAATGAAAAATAAATAAATAAAATAAAATTTGGAAATTTCAGCTGTTACATTTCCATGGTATTGTACAGAAAAGTTTAACTTGCTTTGTAAAATATCAAAAGGGGATTTAAATAATTACTACTTTTCACCTTCCTTCCATTTATTCAAACAAATTGTGAATCCTAAATTTGTTGACCAACATCCAATCTGATCATGGAGGGAAAAAGATTTTAATGAGAACTTGGTGCTGGTGACAGCACTATGTATACAAATAATATAATCGTGACTTTATACACAATTCTGGGAAGGATAAAATTGTAGAATTAAAGTTCTTTAAAATTCCATTGGTGTAACTATGCTACAAAGGGACAGTTTAGCAAAATGAATATCAGGAAGCTGAAACTTGGTTTGCTGGGGCAAATTATGGGAAGAGGAGCCAGATGACTGGAGAGGAAGAGTATGCAAACACAATCACAGTAGTCAACGTCCTTAGGTAAAAATGGAACCAGATAAACTGAGGGGATGGATGGATTTGGGACAGATTGGGGTGAATAGTGGAAGGGGTGACATTGAAATGCCTTTGTACAATTACTTAAAGACTATTCATAACTTCACTTCATTTTTTGTTCTTTGGAAAAACTTTTTCAGTGCTGTTCTCTTGAGGCTTAGCTGACTTGTTTTTTTTTTATCGCTGAACAGGGAGGAGTTAGCTTCTTTTCCTTTTCTTTTCTTCTTTTCCCTTTCAACATTCCAACAACTCCTTATTCAAACTACACAAATCTGTGCTTCCTGCCTAAACCAGTCCATTTTAGATTTTGAAGTTCTCTCTTCATGAGAACAATGAGAAATGATCAACTGGAGTATCTGTCAAAAGATCTTCTGGAACACTGCAGGCATTACTGGATCTATACCACTCTCTCCCACCCCCCGCAACGCCTCCACCACACAAGATTTGTCTTGTGCTCCTGGCTCATGCCTGTAATCCTAGCTACCCTGGAGGTTGAGATCTGAGGATCTTGGTTTGCACCCAACATAGAGAGGTAAGTCTCTGAAACGCTTAATCTCTAATCACCCAAAAGCTAGAAGTGGAGCTCTGGCTAAAATGAGGGGGAAAAAAAAAAAGCAAAAAACAAATCGGGGATAGCACTTGCACTCAGGCCCTGAGTTCAAGTCCCATGACCAGCATGCAAAAATAAACAAAAACAAAAAAAGAAACAGAGAAAACTTTGTAAATTATCAAATGTTTTCTGTCGTACCCAAGAAAGAGAAACACTGTTTTGCCCTAAGTTTTGACCATCCTGTCCTTCTCAGTGGGTTCTTCTCCTCATCTTAAAGTCTGTGGAAGATGTACTTTTACTGAAAATTATCTCTTTAACATCAATATGACAATAGAAAAGCATTGTGAGTATATGCTATATGAATGCTGATATCTTCTAGAGAGAGAAATGTAACTAAGAACTAAGAGATCATTTTTCTAACCCTTGCCAACTTGAGCTGGAAAAGGCTATCCAAATATCTGTATTCTCAGTCTTAGTACCCAGTGGGATTGAGACAGATTTGACAGCACTAAAAGCAACACAATAGGAATCTGTTTTCTTGGGGGAAAAAGGGGACACATTTTTCTCGTAAGCTAGGAAAAATAAAAATTACCATTATGAATGCCTGGAGGCACTAACTTTTAAATAGAGTAATCACACCAGGTGGAAATATTTAACTATAATATGATACACCCTATTACAGGGACGTTTCCTCATGCTTTTCAAAGGCTCTTAGGCAAAATATTAAAATACTTAAAACATATCTAAATATGTTGAGATACCGTAGAAGGGTTTTATATCTGGATACTCTTATTTACAGAATATTTTATCTCTAATTCTGTTAACCAGATAATCCCTTGCTTTTCATTTATACTGCTTATAGGCTGACAAAATTTCTCATTTATTAGAAAAACAGTGTTTCTGAATGGTAGTTCTCAATTTTAAATTAATAATAAATTGTAAAGGAAAGAAAAAAGGTGGTGAATTCATGTGATTACTTTCAAATCAAGTTTGCAGTCTTTTAAATTCATTTAACTGACATAGCAAAATAATGTTTTACTATGGATCTCTGATTAGAATTGTGTTCAAAACTGAGTGTCAGAGACTCACGCCTTTAGTCCTAGCTACTAAGAAAGCTGATATCTAAGAATCTCAGCTTGGAGCCAGCCCTGGCAAACAAAACCATGACACTCTTATTTCCAATTAATGAGGAAAAAGCTGGGAGTGTGGCTCAAGTCATATAGCTCCAGTCATAAGCAAAAATTTCAGGTGAATGTACAACGCCTTAAACTAAAGCCCAGAAGGCCCACCAAAATATTATATATGTGTGTGTCAGACACACACATATATGTATACACATGTTCACATGCACGTACACACGCGTGCACGTGCACACACACACACACACACACACACATACCATAGCGGCACTGAGTCATAAATTAGATGTCCAAAAGAATAAAGGACATTCATATTATGGAATAGTAGAGTTAATAACAGACTTTTCCCCTCTTTTTTCTTTCTTTCTTTTTTTTTTTTGCCAGTGCCAGTCCTGGCTTGAACTCAGGTCCTGAGCACTGTTCTTGGGCTTTCTCAAGGCTAGAGCTCTACCACTTGAGTCACAGCACCATTTCTGGCTTTTTTTCCCTATGTATATGGTACCAAGGAATTGAACCCAGTCTTCGTGCATGCTAGACAAGCACTCTACCACCAGAATAACTCCCGGCCACAGCAGAGGATCTTTAGGGTCCTGTTAAAATCCAAATCTTCTTAAAAATGTGTCCTTTAGGTATTACATCTTATTATTGCCAAACATGCTTAACACGTGTTAATACATATATATGAGTTTTTATCTAATTATGACAAAAATCCTGCTCATGGGTAATTTCCAGAGAAGCCAGAAACATATCCATAGGATTGTACTGACTGGGCTCTAGTGGCTCATGCCTATATCCTTAGCCACTCAGGAGGCTGAGATCTGAGGATCATAGTTCAAAGCCAGCTCAGGCAGTAAAGTGTCTGAGATTCTTATCTCCAAGTAGCCAGCAAAAATTCTGAAAGTGGAGTTGTGGCTCACTGACCTGGTAGAGCTCCAGCCTTGAGTGAAAAATCTTAGGAACAGTGCCCAGGACTGAGCTCAAGCCCCACTATCAGCACTTATACATAAACCCACAAACTCACATACACCAAAACACACCTGAGCAGCACCCAAAAACCTGTCCTGATAAACGAACACTACAATGTATAACTGGCCAAACCTTAAACCTCTAACACTACTACGTATTTTAAGTTTTTCCCCATCAGACAGTGAAAAGGATGCTTCATTGCTTGTTGTTGGTAGTGATCTTTTTCCACTAGTTTGTGTTGAATATTTTGGATTGTTTTTTTTTTCCTTTTTCATTTGTGTCCCTAATTTTCTCTTTCCCCATCTTCTGAAACTTCTACTAATTGGAATTTGACTCCTGGGTTAAATGTCTATCATTTCTGATACAACATTTCTCTTCTAATCATCCAGTGAACATATCATCTAATTGTCTTAATGATCACTGATTCAGATTGTAGCAATTGCTTACCCTTCTACTTAATATTATTTATTTTTGTCCTCTATTGGAGCTTGAATTCATGGTCCTGCATCCAGTTCTGGCTTTTGCTGCTTGGTTGGAAATATGAGTCTTGGATTTTTCTGTGTTGAATTATGATCCTCACAACTCAGCCTCCCCAGGGACTAGAATTAAGAGGTGTGAGATACCAGAGCTGGGCTGTTCATGGGTTTATTTTGTGCGATTATTGTTCTTAATGTACTATTATTTCTCTTCTCTTTTTGTGTCCTTATGGTTAATCTCATGTTGTTACTGTATCTGACTTTGTTATTTGGTATATTATATATGTAGTTACTTGTTTATTTGAAGTAGGAAAGGGAAGGGGGAAAAAGATGACTGGAAGGGGGTGGCAGAGGGAAACGGGGACAAAAACATGAGAAGGGGTATCATTGTAAGGGAATTAATGCACCTACTACCTGACAAATGTAACTGTGACCCCTCTATACATTATCCAGACAATTAAAAAATAATTTTTGCATACATATTTCAATTCTTAGTTCCCCTGTAGTTTCTCATTGTTGTTTTTTCTACTAGACTAGTTTTATATAATGTATGCAAATCTCTGTAAAAATGTTTCTGCCATTATGAAGGGCATAGGGTTACTTCTTTCTAGTCACTGTCGTGTAATCAGCAGAGATGATTATGGGTTTGGTGTACATGGCAGAATGTATTCATTGACTGCTTGTTTGCATGGTGTGTGCATAAAACAAATGTGCAGCATGAATGGTGATGATCACAACTCTTACCAAAAACTTCCCTCGAGTTTTCACTTGTCAAAATAAAGCTGGCTATTCTCGGATGATGGAACGCTCCAGTGACTTCCCACTTGTGTAGCCGTGTTACTTTCCTTCTCCAGGTTATCCCAAGTGACTCCTCTTCTGTCCTGTCAGCACACTGACCACAGCGGTGACCACAGCTCTGGGGTGTTAGCGTAGCAAGCCTGAGTCTTACTAAGTAGCTAATTCTTAGCTTTGCTTTACTTTCCCATTGCCTTTGTTCGGGGCTGACAGAATGGTTTGATTTGATAATTAAGTGTACTTTTGGAGAGTATCTGAAAATTATTCTTATAATGACACTATTTCATACTTAGTTCTATTGTGTTTGTATCTTGTATATGTGTGTGTGTTTAAATAATATTTGTAGGTTACAAGGTGTTTAGGTATAGGTAAGGCTGAGTATTTTATCCATTCTCCTTAATGATTTATTATTTTTCATGAACTATTATAACTTCAAACCAAAGTTCACATTCTTCAAAGCTCTCCAGGTTACCTCAGACTATTTTTCCCTTATGCATCCCATTCTAGCTCTCTACCACTTATGCAATGCCTCCTTCAACCATGTTTTTTTTTCCCAGTTATGTTTGGAGATGGAATCTATTGATCAGTTTTTCCCTTGCTGCCTCAAACTGTGATCCACCAAATATCAGCCTCCTGAGTGGCTAGGATTACAGATGTGAGCTGCCTCCACACCCCGCTCATAATTAGTCCTTTCTCCCATTAACTAATTAAATCATCTGTTAGCCTTACTGGTCTTCGTTAACTTATGTGTTTGTGTACATATTAAATGTGCTGTTCATGAGACAAAGGTCCATGTCAGTATTCCTTTTCTTTTTCAAAATATAATTATAGCCATGTGAGTGGCTCATGCCTGTAAAAGTAGCTTCCCAGAAGGCTGTGAATTACATTTTGAAACCAGCTTTGGCAAGAAAGTCTATGAGACTCCGATTGCCAATTAAGGAAAAAGCCAGAAGTAGAGCTGTGGCTCAAGTGGTAGAGTACTAGCCTTAAGCAAAACAGCTCAGGTATAGTGAACAGGCCCAGAGTCTAAGCCCCAAGACTAGCATAAAAATAAATAAATAGATATTTATTAATTAAGGAACACTTAATTCAATTTATTAGGATCACTATCACTATCAGTGTAATATAAAAAGAGATGTCCTCTTGTTAGGAATGTATAATATACATCATGCTAAGTACATCATAAATGCTAGCAATCACTCTTCAAACTTTAAAAGTACACAGTTTTGTCCCTTTGTGTGGATAGGAAACGGCTGCTCATTGTAGTTAAGTAGATCATCCTAAACCTCAATCTCATGAGTACAACAGTCAGGTTTTAATTATTTTATGCTTCTAAGCTCAGAGACTTAACTTTATTTTTCTGGATAGTAATAATACTAATATTAAGGCACATTAAATTCTCAAATTCCCATCCCCAAACCAACCAATATAAGCTAATATTTAATGGCAATGACATAATTCTATGTATTGCAGTGGCTCAGCCCTGTAATCCTCAGGAGGCTGAGAATCATGGTTGAAAGCCAGCCCGGCAAAGAAAGACTGTGAGAATTCTATCTCTAATTACTCACCATTAAGGCAAAAATGGAGCTGTATTTCAAGTGGTAGCGTGCTATCCTTGAGTACAAAACCTCAGGGACTACACCCAGTCCCTGTGTTCAAGCTCTAAGGCCAGCATACACACACACACACACACACACACACACACACACACACACACACACCTATGTACTTTGTGTCCATAGAATGTAGGAAACATTAAAACACACACATATACATATATGTATGTATAAAGATATATTCATATATATCTACATGCAATTACAGATATGTGTGTATAGACAAACAAATACACATATAACAAGAAAATATTATAAAAATGTCAAAAGTAGCCACTACTTTTACTAATCATGGTAGGTCCAACATTTGCAAATGATAATCTTTTATTATAATTTTTTGTCAGTCCTGGGGCTTGAACTCAGGGCCTGGGCACTGACCTTGGGCTTTTGGACACCACTTACAGCTTTTTTCTGTGTATGTGGTACTGAGGAGTCGAACCTGGGGCTTCATGAATGCTAGACAAGCATTCTACCACTAGGCCACGCTCGTGGTCCCTCTGATAATCTTTTGACTAAACCAGAAAGACAGGCACTGTTGAGTCTACTCTGCAAAGAGGAACAGACATCATGTCTGCCTACTGTATCTAGCTACAAGGTATGCAGCCTGCATTTGAGTTGAGGTCTGTCTAGCTCCATCTGTCACCTCGTTAATGGTATCTTTTATGTAGTTGGGGACTAGCACGGAAGAGCTTTGAGTCTCTATTATGTCTAGAATAGCTGCTAGGGAACTTAAACCCATCTATATTATTCACTTTCTCTAGGGCAGTGGCTATTCTCTCCCTCACAGAGAAGAAAATCTAGCTGCAGAAAATCAAATGCCCTCCACAGCCAGGAAGCAGAGGATCAACAGCTTGAAACCAATTTGTTTAACTCCAAATTTCATGTTGTTTTTTTTTTCTCTCCCAAGGGCCGTCAGTGTAAGTAATAGATATATTTTATCGTGTTACAACAGCTGAGACAGATAGTCGAGTGCATCCAATGTGCTAAGCCATCTGGACTCTGCATACCACATATGGAGGTTGCTCTATTTGTGAGATCTTGATATGAACTGGGTCTAATGGCTTACATTTATAATCTTAGTACTCAGGATGCTGAAAGCTGGAGGTCTGAAGTTCAAAGTCAGTTCATATAGAAAAGTCTGTAAGACGCCATCACTAACTATTGACCAACAAAAAAAGCTACACTAGAGCAGTAAAGCAGCCTTGAGTAAAAGGGTTCAAACCTTGATCCCAGCTAAATAATGTAATTTAATAAAGGGAAATTTAAAATAACAGAATAAAATGATAATTTGTGCCTGAATTTTCATGTTTTGACTTTCCTCTGAAGCTGCCAGATGTGTGTCGTTTGTGATACTGCTAATTGGCCAACCATGTTGAACATCTCTATGTGTGTCTAATGGCCGTTCTTATTTCTTCTTCAGAGAAGTCTCTTTTTAAATCCTTACCCACTGATTAATGGGGTTGTTGAGGGATTTAATTTGAGGATTTGTTTTTTGGGGATTTAATTTTTTTCACTCTAAGCATAGTTTAGATATGAGGGTCTTGTCTGATGTATACCTAGTTTAAATATTTCACATTCTGTGGGTTATATACCTTGCTAGCTATGTCCTTTGTCATTAAGAAACTCTTTATTTTAATATTATCCCATTTATCCAGACTCTCTTTGATTGTTGTGTTTCTGGATCTTGACTTAGGAAGTTTCAACCTATGCCAAGGAGGCCTAGTGTTTTCCTGTAATATTTTCAGGGTGTCTGGTCTTACATTGAGGTCTCCAGTTTTTACATGTGTGTAGATAATTCTTCCAGAACTATTTGTTGAATACTCTTCCTTACATCCTGTGTTTATTGGCTCCCTTATCAAAGGCTATAGGTCTGTGGGTTCATTTCTGGGTCTCTGGGCCTGTTTAGAATGTGTGTTAATATAATTTGGGTTAGTGTTACTTAAGACTTAAGTCAGTTTGTAGACCAATATAGGTGTCATTAGTTGATGCCTATGAGATTGTCAGAATTGTGAGAAATGCTGGTTGCTTGGATCCCTATCCCATACCTACAGAAATAAAATTTCTAGGGGCAAAACCTCACAATTTTCACTTAAGCAAACTATTTAAAGAATTTATAGGTCCTGGCTTACAGTTCTAAGCAAAGGGATTTAGGTAACAGTTTTCTCCTAGTGAATTATGGAAGAGGTCATATATGACCTTGAGCAATTATATGTTCATTTCATTTCCTTGTCCTGTCAAAAGGAGAATATAATTGTATTTTTTTAAATTAAATAAAAATATATGAAGAATTGGTGCATGCATACGAGCATACAGTTGTAAGGATATTTTGTGCTTAATGAATATTAGCTCAAACATTTCTGGCTTTATAATTAGTAGTATTTCCAAGTGAAGTGCTTTGCAGATTAAACCTGTGATGTTACTGACACTATTGTTTTTAATGTTGATGATTTTATATTTAAGTCACCAATCTCTTGCTTTGTCTTCAGGGAGAAACTCGCCTATTTTCTTTTTTTTTTGGCCAGTCGTGGGCTTGAGCTCAGGGCCTGCGCACTGTCCTTGGACTTTCTCAAGGTTAGAGCTCTAACACTTGAGCCTCAGCACCACTTCGGGCTTTTTTCTATGTATGTGGTACCAAGGAATCAAACCTGGGTCTTCATGCATGCTAGGCAAGCACTCTACCACTAGGCCAAACTCCCTGCCCCAAAAGTCGCCTATTTTCTAGTTTGTTGATTACAAGAAAATTACCACACCATTGATGGTGCAGAAGGAAGACTGATGAGTTCAAGCCCCAGAAACAGCATAAAATAATAAATTAAATAGGAAAGGATGTCTTGGGCTGGAAGCAGGTCAAGTGGTAGAGAAACTGCCAAGCAAGTATGAGGTCCTGATCTCAATCCCCAGTATCACCAAAATATTCAAACAAACAAATAAGTAGAATGTAAGCCCTCCCCTCATAAAACCGGACAATTTCTTCTCTTTTTTGCCTAGCTTTATGGTGAACTTATAAATATTCTTGCCCTCAAAGAATATGTGTTCCAAAATATATGATCAAATAATGTGTTGTTTCTAGAATTAATACGTCCCCAAATAAAGAATCCTAGGAGAAAAGTATATAGTATCAAAATAATGTCAGTGCTGCTATAGTAGAACTTAGTAGATCAAACTCACAGTGTCTCTGAACCAGATTTCTCTAAGGAGATTATCCATCACTGTGACCCATTTCCACAGCCAACTTCTACCTTGATATTTTACTTTAAAATCTATGTAGAATACACACAATTTATTCTCACCTGCAGCAGCACCGATAAAATATTGGCCTAAAAGTAAGAAGCCTCACAGTAAAGAAGGGAGTATATGAATAAATATGCTTTTCCTTACAAAACACAAAATAATATAGTTAGAAAAATGGAGCATAGAATAGCTTAGACTATATTAAAATAAATGCCATTAAAATATATCAAATAGTACTTTCTGAAATAATCACCTAGTCAGAGTTTGTGTTGGCATGAATAATTGGCATATACAGAGAAAAAGACAACTTTATTTTTATGTTTATTTTTAAAAAGACAATTTTAACTTCAAAACCGCTAACAAGATAACAGGGGAAATATCTGGTACTTCTAATTAGTGAAATTAACTGATTAAGCGCTTTCTGATTGTTTTCCAGGATTTAAAATTATCTCATTCTGAAAAAACATGCAATGAAAATGTTTATAGGAGGAAACACAGAAAAATCATGCAATAGCTGAAGGAAAACAATGAATTATCTAGTTTTTGGTGTGAGCATCTGGCCACATTTACTCATTACAAATTGTGGGCTTGCTAGGTACTGATGATTCATGACAATAATCTCAGCTACTCAGGATGCTGGGATTTGATGATGGAAGCTCAAATTCAGCCTATGCTGGAAATTCTGTGAGAGTTTTATCTCCAATTAACCAGCAAAAAGCCAGCCTAAGGAGAAGTGCGGTTGAAGCAGTAAAACATTCAATTTGAGTGAAAAAACTAAGAGACAGCATCCAGGCCCTGAGTCAACTCACAATGCTGGAACGAAACAAAACCATACATAAGTACACAGGGAAACACTTGTTCTACCACTTAGTATGATCCATGTGCCATTTCTTAACATATATTCCCATGCTATTGAAGTTCTTATGGACAATTGCAATACTTTACACATAGTAACTGACAAGGGAAAACTGAGGTAAATGGTTATCTTTCTATTAGTAAAATGCTGAAAATAAATAAATGGAGAAAAAATAAAACTATACATAATAAATAATAAAAATAATAAACAATGAAATTGAATTTAAGTAAAGAAATTTCTTTTCTACTCTACAGGAAGGAGTAGGAGATACCCTAGGACTCCTTGGCACAGGTCGAAACCAATTAAAGAAAGTTTGGACAAATGGGACTGCATTAAACTGCAGAGCTTCTGTATGGCAAAGAACATAGCTAGCAAGTTAAATAGAAAGCCCACAGAATGGGAGAAGATCTTCAGTAGTCATATAGCAAACAAGGGCCTCATAGCTAAAATATACCTGCAGCTCAAAAAATTGAATCTCTCAAAAACAAGTCTTCAAAGAAACCTCTATCCCATCAAAAGGTGGCCTAAAGCCCCCCCACTCTTTCTGGACCTTGAACTCAGGGTCTGAGATTGTCCTTGGACTTTCTCAAGGCTAGAGTTCTACCACGAGAGCCACAGCACCACTTCCAGCTTTATTCTATGTACGTGGTACCGAGAAATCGAACCCGGATCTTCATGCATGCTAGGCAAGCACTGTAACATTAGGTCCAGCTCCCGGCCCTTACAGACTTCTCTGAAGAGGAAATAAGAATGGCCAATAGACACATGAAGAAATTCTCAACATCTCTGGCCATAAAGGCAATGCAATCAAAACAATTTTGAGATTCCACCTCACTCCAGTTAGAATAGCTACTATCAAGAAATCTAAAAACAATAGATGCTGGCTTGGATGTGGCCAAAAGGGAATGCTAATACACTGTTGGTGGGAGTGTAAACTTGTTCTATCACTCTGGAAAGCATTTTGGTGATTCCTCAAAAGGCTAAATATAGAGCTCCCTTATAATCTAGCAATCCCATTCTTTGGCATTTGCACAAATGTCCACTTACCGTAGCTAAGAAACAGAACCAACCCATATCTCCCTCAGTAGATAAATGGATCAAGAAAATGTGGTATTTATACACAATGTAATTCTATGCAGCCATCAGAAAGAATGACATTGCCCCATTCATAAAGGAATAGAAAGACTTGGAAAAATCTGTATTAAGTAAGCCAGACCCAAAGAAACATAGGCTCCATGGTTTCCCTCATTTGCAATAACTAGTACACATCCAGGATTCTCCTAGCAGAGGACCATAATAGCTCAAGAGCTATGTGCTTATGACCATAGAAAATGAAGATATGGGAAATTAACTCTATGATATGGAGACATGAGTTTTATCTTTGTGTTTGCTGTTCTTAACCTACTGTGTGAACTTCTCTCTCTCTCTCTCACTCTCTCTCTCTCTCTCTCTCTCTTTCTCTCTCTCTCTCTCTCTTTCTCTCTTCTCCCTTTATCTTATGTTGTTACTATATCTGACTTTGTTATTTTGTTTATTTGAAATAGGGAAAGGAAGGGGAAAATCAAGATGATAGAGAGGGAGTTGGGGGAGGGAAACTGGGAGAAAAGTTGGGAAGGGTATCAAGTTCAAGAAGTAATGTACCCACTAACTATAACCCCTCTATATATCACTCCAACAATGAAGTACAATTGGAAAAAAAGCTCCTTTCTGTTTTCTTAGAGCATATATTTTATTTATTTATTTATTTATTGGTGGGTTGGAGCTTGAACTTGGCCTGGGCAATTTCCCTAAGCTCTTCAGCTCAAGACTATTGCGGTACCCTTAAGCCAAGACCCACTACCCATTTTCTAGAGGTTAATTGGAGATAAGAGTCTCAGGTACTTTGGTTCCCTGGCTGGCTTTGAAACTTCATCCTTAGATCTCAGCCTTCTAAGTAGCTAGGATTGCAGGCGTGAGCCACCATATCTGGCTAGATCATATATCTTTTAAACATTACCTGAATCTCTTTTCAACTTTAAGCAACATTCTTTCTTAAGGACCTAGAGCCATACACACACACACACACACACACACACACACACACACACACACACACACACATATATGTATATATGTGTTGGTTGTGGGGCTTGAACTCTGGGCTTGAGTGCTGTTCCTGATCTCTTCAGCTCAAGGATACCGCCCTACCACCTGAGCCACAGCCCCACTTCCAGTTTTCTGGTGATCAGTTGGAGATAAGTGTCTTACGGACTTTTATGCCCAGGTAGGCTTTGAACTGCAATCCTCAGATCTCAGTCTCCTCAGTAACTAGGATTTCAGGCATGAGCCACCAGTGCCCGGCTTCGGGCCATGTTTTTTAAATGCAATTGTAAAGGAAGACAGAGCCTCCCTCTAAAGCTAAGGAGCCACCTATTCCACTTTGCCAACTAACCTCACAAGGACAATAGATATTCATTTCCTCTTGGAATGAAGTCAACTTTTTAATACATACAGTCATCCAATTACTGGGTTGGTCACCAATATAACTAATTCTATTATCATCAATTAGCCAGCAAAAAGCCAAAAGTAGAGGCATGGCTCAATTATTAGAGCACAAGCTTGGAGCAGAACAGCAAAGCTTGAGGAGGAGGTTCTGTCAGAATTTTAATGTTTAGAAAATAGTAAATTTCTCTGCCTTTACTTTTCAACAATCTGTTAATGACTTTTACTTGTCATGACCTGCATGACTGCTGCATGTATAAATCTCCACGAAATAGTGCATGTTGGAAATTGCCTCACAAAACATTAAAACATTGCATAGTAATTTACATAAAATTACAGAAATGTCTCTTGGATTGGCTTACATTTGCTAAATTGTACCATAATAAGCTCATGTTTTCCAGCCATCCAAATAATTTACTTTATTAATGCAAAAGTAACTAGAGATCAGCAATGTTTTATACAGTTCAAATTCTCACCTTACACCTTTGAAAAGACTTTCAAGATAAACTAGAGAAAAATCACTCCAAGAATTAGTTTGATGTTTGACAAAGTACATAAAATATTCCCATTATTTAAGAATTAATATATTAAAATTACATTATTTTCTGTGCTTATGTGAGGAGTACAAGTGAAATAATCAAATGCATATTGCATAAAGCATTTGTTGATATAATACTGTTACTTGAAAATTACTTCAATTTTTTCTTTGATATTTTACTATAACTTTCATATTTAGTATATGTTTTCTAATTGCAATAACTTGGATCTATTATCACTACTGGATTTCATTAATAGACCACTCAAGCCAGTGAAAGATGGAGGAATCAAGAATTTAAGAACAAAAATTTATTTGAGGCAATACCAACATTAAAAGTACCAAGTAATCTTTGAAACTATTCACAAAAAATCATTTGATTTCTTTATTGATATATATCCTTTAGTAAAAATTGTAATTATTCATGCAGACTTTAACATAAAGACTCAAAATTGCTAGTGCTGGTGGCATACATCCTAGCTTCTAAGGAGGCTGAGACCTGAGGATGGTGGTTTGAAGGCAACTCAGGCAGAAAAGGCCAAGAGACTCCTATTTCCAGTTAAATAGCAAAATGCTTCAGTGGAGATGTGGGTGAAGTAATAGAATCCAGCTTGAGCAAAAATCCAAGTAAAATCATGAAACTCTGAGTTAAATCCCAGTTTGGCATTCAAAATAATAATAAAATTATACAGACTCAAATTATTAGGTTGTTATTCAAAAGCCCTTATATTCTTTGCCTAAAAGTTAACTATTTCAAAATTATCCAACTATGTTTCAATTTATGTTTACAATTTCCTAAATTTTAAAAGTTACTAAGTCCAAAATATGAATGAAATCCAAATGTAGCCTAAAAAAATAAAGCTGGAAAACAAAGAATTTTTGGAAGACACAGTAGAGATTGGAATCAACTAAGAAAAGAACTGGAGTTGTGCTTCAAGTAGTAGAACACTTGCTTGTAAGGCCTTGAATTCAGTCTCCAGACTGTACACACACACACACACACACACACACACACACACACACACACACACACACATCAACTGCGTAAAACCAATTATAAGGCCGGGAGTTTGGCCTAGTGGTTAAAGTGCTTGCCTAGCATGCACCAAGACCCGGGTTCGATTCCTTGGTACCACATACATACAAAAAAGCCGGAAGTGGTGCTGAGGCTCAAGTGGTAGAGTGCTAGCCTTGAGAAAGTCCAAGGACAGTGCTCAAGCCCTGAGCCCAAGCCCAGGACTGGCAAAAAAAAAAAATTATAAGCTTAGGATCCAAGATAGACTAAAGAAAGCTGGGGAGGTAAATAATATTTCTCAGAATCCCTGGGCTAAACAGCACACAGTCCCAGGATAAGAACTGACTGAGAGTAAACAAAGCTAGTGGGATTCTCATGGTATAAAGGGCATGCCAGTTGAGAAGTTGTGTGTTGCCCTGTAAACAGAACGCTGATCCTGAGCTTGACCTAACCTTCTTCACACATGGTTTGAATCTACCTTTTCCAAGCATTACTGTTTCCTCTGGAAATCTATACACATTAGAATACAGTGCCCTTATTTATGGAAGGTATAATGCCTAAAGGAACAAGTAGGTTTATAGTTCAGAAAGAAGTAGTAATATAGAGTAAACTTAAATGTCACAGCAGGGGAAGTGGTATTCTGGGATAGGAAGGCAGTAGTAGTTTTGTCTGGCATAGTTACAGAAAACCTTTTTGATAATTTAAGATGTGAATCTGAAGAGAGTTTAGGAGTGAGGAAAAGAGTTTGGGAGTGAGGAAGAGAGGTAGTGCTATAGGAGATATCAGAGCTAAGAGAGGATGATTTTTGTTTTTTGTTTAATATGCACTAGGACAGGGAGAATATGGTGAGCAGAAAACAGTGAGTGGGGAGAAGACATAGGTACATGTGCTTTCCAGATTATATGTGGTCCTGTGTGTACTGGTAGGTTTTGGCTCTGTTACTAGAGGAGATGAGAAGTTATCAGAGGACTTTGAGGAGATAAAATAGAGTCTACATTATACATGAAAACACTCATTCTGGCTCATAGTCTTTGAGAATTAAGCAGTCAGAAGAGGTCAGGGCAGACATAAAATATAGTTTGGATTATAACATTAAAAACACCATTCTAGGTGGTAGTCTTTGGGATTTGAGACGTCACAAGATCAACAGGCCACATTAGTGCCCAGTGAAACAATTCAGACTGGGTGAGTCTTGGGCGAGGTTGGCAAGGTAAAGGGAGTAAGAAGGAGCAATCTGAATATTGGTGGAACACAGAGCTAACAAGATTTCCTGAGAGATTGGATAAAAGGTATGAAGGAGAGAGAGAGAGAAAGGTGAAGTCAGGTTTTCATGGTTTGGCAGTTTGTGCAACTTGAATAATGGAATCCCCATTTACTGCGGCAAAGATGACTGAGATAAGCCAGATCAGCTGGTCAGAACAAGAGTCAATTTTCATCCACATTAAGTTGAATATCTTACTAGTACTTTGGAATGCCAAACTGAGGCTTCTCCAGTACTCTTTTCAGTTTACTAGGCCAATTGCAGCTATGTTCTATATACCCGAGAACAAAAAGACATCTGCATTGGCTGGAAAAAGTATGCCCAAGGGAAGTATCAGATGACTGATACTAAAGACATGGACCTAAAAAAAATCAGGACAAAAAGGCTATTCAGGATGCATGTGAGCTGGTGTACTCAGGAGGCTGAGATCTGATGATTGCGGTTCAACAAGGTAAGTCCATAATACTATTATCTCCAATTAATCACCAAAAATTGGTGGATAAAGCTCAGGCACAGTGCCAGGCACTGAGTTGAAAAATCAGGATTCCCCTCTCCCCCAGTCCAAAATAATAGTACCAATCTGAGTAGTGTGTAGTGAGAAGGAAAACCAGGGGACCAAGCCTTGATTTCCATGTGGCCTGGCACATGGAATAGTTGGACTCATAGAAAAATGAAAGTTCTCCTCTTTATCTAAAACAAAAACCAAAATTAGACAAAGGATCAAGCTTAATTTCAAAGATGAAATGATAGTTACAAAATATTTTTGTAAAATGGTAGACATTTCTAAGGTATCAGAGCAAATGGTTCTTTAAAATATCATATTTGATGGTCTTAATTTTTGAAACCTACATAAAAATATTTATTTTGGCTGGGAGTTTGGCCTAGTGGTAGAGTGCATGCCTAACATGCACAAAGACCTAGATTCGATTTCTTAGTAGCACATACATAGGAAAAAGCCAGAAGTGTTGCTATGGCTCAAGTGCTGGAACTCTAGTCTTGAGAAAGCTCAAGAACAGAGCCCAGGCCCTGAGCTCAAGGCCTGGGACTGGCAAAACTAATTCATTTTGGAAAATAGACTTTCCATGTAAATAGGACAATATGATATCAGAAAATTTTTCTTTCACATGATTAAAAACTCAGGCATAATGAAGTAGGCATGGAAGCATAAAAAACTCAGTATCAGGTATTAGTTGTTCATGTATCCCCACCAACAATGAGTCTTGTATATTTCCCTGGGTATCTTATTTGAATATTTTCTTGTGATTGTCATACATGGATTGGCTTGTAATAAAAAAAAAACAAATGAAGTGTACATACACCTGAGTCACTGACTGATAGCATTGGTCTCCTGAGTCCATCTGTAGTTTAAGAGATACGGACATATCTCTAATTCCCTATGAGTTACTGAAAAGCCACATGGCATCATATCTTCTCCATGGAAGATTTAGTCTTCTACATTTACACATACGTTTTGCTATATCACTTTATTGACCAATAAAAACACTTGTCTGATTTTATAAAAAATAAATCTTTTACAACACAGAGGTTCATATATTATGCACATAATTATTTCACACCACTATAAAGCAATTCAAAAATGCAATTCTTAAAACAAAATATTTAGGCTGGATATGTAGTGCAGTGTTAGAAAACTTGCCTAGCATATGCAAGGCCCTAGGCTCAAACACTAGCACCATGTGCCAAAAAGAATAATCTATATTTATATACATCTATAAGATGGCTAGATGTAGATTGTTATATTGAGATATATAAAGTTATACTTATTATTACCTAGTAACTTATTTTCCTGCCACAGTAAAGCAATTTGAAAGGAATTATATTCCTACACCTAATTATAAATAGATACATTTACAAGAAAATATAGAGATAGATTTAGAATGTACCAGGTGCTTTTAGCACTAAAAGTGTCCATGACTAAATGAGCAGTCATTATACCTTCTGCTGGCAGTGAGTTTGGGGAAATTCTACTCATTTTTCTTGCCAATCCTGGGGTTTGAACTCAGGGCCTGAGCACTGTCCTTGGGCTTTCTCAAGGCTAGAACTCTATCACTTGAGTCACAGCACCATTTCTGATTTTTTGCTATGCATATGGTACCAAGGAATTGAACCCGGGTCTTTGTGCATGCTAGGCTAAACTCCCAGCCCTCTACTCATTTTTTAGCATAGCATTGCATGGAAGTTATTTTAATTGGAAATGGAGATATGCCCAAAGAGCACCAGCCTTGAGCAAAATAGCTAAGAGCAAACACAACCAGAGTTCAAGCCCTAGGGGTATCAGCACAAAATAAACAATTATTATGCACCAACATAGTGTTATATTCGCATTTTACAACCACAAATGCACATAAACACTTTTTTTGTCTGTTGTGGGTCTTGAACTCTGGGCCTAGATGTTGTCCCTGAGCTCTTCAGCTCAAGGCCACTGCCATACCCTTGAGTCACAGCGCCTCTTCCACATACATACTTTTTAAGCTGAATTTGTTGAATAATCTATTTGTGAAAGAAAAGATTTATAATGTGGATTTTCCATTGGATACAGAATTTAACACAGTCTTGATAAAATGGCTCCTTCAATAAATTTATGAATGACTAATAGTAGGTAACTTAGAGAAAAGACTGCTTTTGATTATCAGAATTAATTTTCATGGCAGTTTGATTAAATAAAAGTGAACTTAGTGACTGAATGCAATTGAGTTTTCTCGAGTGTTGAATAACTTACATTAAAGTGATCAGAAAATTTGTTGACACAAAGAAAAAGAAAATTACATTTATTGAAAAGAGTAACTTTCAAAGTGTGTGTATATATGTGTTTATATGTATGTATGTGCTGATGAAAGAAAATATAAAATAGAAATGGGTAAGTGAATAGATTAACACAGAGCTATGAAAAATTGATTTTCCACTAATGATATTAGAAGCAATATAACTCCCATCCACACACCAACAATTCAATCATAGTTGATAAGGATTAATCTTAAAACAATAATTAAAATTATCCAGAAAATATCCACAGGCCAGAGAGTAAATGGAGTAACATTTATTTAAGAAAGTCCCTCCAATTTCCATAACACAGTAAGAGCTTGTGTCACTTGAGATATAAGCAGAAATTTCTTCCTCAATCAATCATCAGTAAGATGGAAGTCCCTTTTAGAGTGGTGTTACCCGGAACAGGTGTCCCTCTTCTTTCTGCTCCCCACTGTCTCTCTTCTGGTCTTTTCTTCCTTAGTTCCATTTTTTTTCTGTCTTTCTCTCTACTTCTGTGCCACCCCACTTCTCTCTCTGACAGAAGAGCTTGCTGCATGTGTCTGGCACTGATCAGTGTGAATATTACCTGACCTTTTTCATTAGCTATTCCTGCCAGTAATGTCATCTATCATACCTTGGGGAAAGTTTCAAGCCTGAAAGTCAAGAGCTATGTGAAGAATGAGTGCCTGGAACCCTCCATTAAACTTGTCTCTGTTGGAGTTTCTTCCACATGGATGTAGACTAGGGTAAGAACTGTCAGTTGGCTTCTGCTCTGACACTGCTGTCACATCACAGCCTTTTAGTGGGAACCATGGGGTGAGATGAAGGACACTGTTGTCTTTTCTATGCCCTCTAGACAATGACGCTGAGTGTCTGACTTAGAGGAGAGACAGTTTCCAAGAGGAGAAAGCTCTGTAGCCTTCTCTCAGAAGACTGGCTTTATTGTAGAGCAGAATTTTAGAAGACAAGAGTAGCAATGTTCAAAACAGACCATATACGTTTGGTGATCATTTAAGAAGCTGATGTTTCAGGACAGCATCAAAGGAAAGAGTGCACAGGCTAAATGCTTCATGGAAATGTCTAGGGATAGAAACAGCTAAGAAGAGCCTGGAAATACAGGTGGCAAAGCAAGACTGGTTCCAAGATTTCCCCTGCAAAGGGACTCAAGTTTAACTAGATCTGATGAGAGAATAATTTATGCATCTGAACATTACTTCCAACAATGTAACACCTGTTGAGCAATTACTGGTATATACCAAAAATGGCAGGACAGCTAGAGGCCCGATGGGCTTGACAGCCTAGACCATATCAGATGCAGGAGCATCAGAGGTGAACTCGACAGGGAAAACACAATTCACTGAACTGTATGGCTAGTTCAGGAGACAAGAAAGAATGGAATAGGCAAACACAAGTATGGACAATGGGAACCATGCTGTGTCCAGAACAGCCACAATGGATAAAAGCTTTCCAAATTTGATGAAACACATCAATCAATAGCTTGAAGAAATGCAACAAACTGCAAGAGAAATCTAAATCCAAAGCTGGGCACAGTGGCTCACGCCTGTAATTCTAGCTACTCAGGAGGCTTAGATCTGATTATCAGGGTTCAAAGTCAGCAAAGGAACAAAATAACATGAGACTCTTATATCCAATTAATCACTAAAATACAAGAAGTGGGGCTTGTCTGCTCAAGGGGTAGGGCAGTAGCCTTGAGCTAAAGAGCTCAGGAACAGCATCCAGGCCAAAAGTTCAAGCCCCATGACCCACAAAAAAGAAAGAAGGAAAAGAAAAGAAAGGAAGGAAGGAAGGAAGGAAGGAAGGAAGGAAGGAAGGAAGGAAAGAAGGAATCTAAACCCAGGCACATATATATCACAATAAATGTGGAAAAACAAAGACATTCTCCAAAAAAAATATAAGTGAATCTGGGTAAAAAGCCCAATGACATTGCCTATGCCCTGAGGACTACTTTAAAAAAAAATAGTATGAAATCAAAAGCATGAGCCAGGCACAGTGGTGCTCACCTGTCATCCTAGCTACTCAAGAGGCTGAGATCTAAGGATCAAGGTTCAAACGCAGCCCAGGAACAAAAGAACCTGAGACTCTTATTTCCAATTACCTTCTAGTAAACAAGAAGTGGAGCTTGGCTCAAGGGTAGGGTGGTAGCCTTGAGGTGAAGAGCTCAGGGACAACGCTCAGGGAGAGTTCGAGACCCATGATCCACAAAAAAAAAAAAAAAATTCCAAACCCAAGCACATAAATATATCAAAATAAATGTGGGAAAACAGAGACATTCTCAAAAACAATATAAGCGAATCTGGGTAAACAATGGAGGTCATATAGAAATGAGATACTCTCCTTAGCTGAAAACAAGCTGCCCCTTCACAGCTGAGGAGTAAGGAAGGGTATTTCAAGATACCAACAAAAGCTGAGAGGGTTGCTGGCTAGGAGAATCACCTCAAAGAGGAAGAAGTTTTTGAAGTTGAAGGTGACAATGGATCTTAATGTGAATCTGCATGAAGAAGCAAAAAACAATGTTAACGATAATTACATAGGTGGGAATAAATGCATAATTTTTTTGTTCTCATAAGTAATTTTCTTTACTTTCCTTTTTCTTTTTGCCATTCCTGGGGCTTGAACTCAGGGCCTGAGCACTGTCTTTGGGATTTCTCAAGGCTAGCACTCTACCACCTGAGCCACACCACCACTTCCTACTTTTTATGTATATGTGATACGGAGGGAAGATAAAACACTTAAACAGTATCCATAAGAATGCTGAAATAGGGGCCGGGAATTTGGCCTAGTGGTTAAAGTGCTTGCCTAGCATGCATGAAGACCCGGGTTCGATTCCTCGGTACCACATACATAGAAAAAAATACAGAAGTGGTGCTGAGGCTCAAGTAGTAGAGCTCTAGTCTTGAGAAAGCCCAAGGACAGTGCTCAGGCCCTGAGCTCAGGCCCAGGACTGGCAAAAAAAAAAGAATGCTGAAATAGACAGAATATCACCAAATAGACAAGTCGCCAATATAGGTGCTAGAGAAACTATCTGTGAGGAAATCTACTGGACAGCAAACATATTTAAAGCTGTGTGACAGATGATAGAAAACCTTGTTCTTCATGTGTGAATATCTGCACGATACTAAAAATTCAGATGATTAGACAAGATACCTTATGTATCCTAAAAGAATAGTCCTTTAAAATGGAAAAACCTCCCATGCTCCTGGATTGGAAGAATCAACATCGTGAAAATGACAGTCTTGCCAAGGGCTATCTACAAATTCAACACAATACCCATCAATATCCCAATGTCATTTTTTAAAGAAATAGAAGAGGCAATCCAATATTTCATATGGAATAATAAAAGATCCTGTATAGCAAAAACGTTTCTTAGCAGAAAGAACAGCACAGGAAGAATTTCAATACCAAACTTTAGACTCTATTACAGAGTCTATAATTATCAAAACAGCTTGGTACTGGAACAAGAACAGGCCTGAAGACCAATGGAATACAACTGAGGACCCAGACATTAACCCACAGACCTATGGGCACCTAATCTTTGACAAGGGAGCCAAAAAAATAGAATGGGAGAAAGGCAGCCTCTGCAACAAGTTGTGCTGGCAGAACTGGTTAAGCACCTGCAGAAAACTAAAGTTGGATCCTTCTTTGTCACCCTGCACCAGGATTAACTCCAATTGGATCAAAGACCTAGAGGTAAAACAGATACACTGAAAAGTTTACAAGAAGGAATAGGAGATAGACTAGGTCTCCTTGGCACAGGTCGAAACTTTCTTAATATGGACCAAGAATCACAACAAATCAGAGAAAGGCTGGATAAGTGGGACTGCATTAAACTGCAGAGCTTTTGTATGGCAAAGGACATAGCTAGTAAATTAATTAGGAAGCCTACAGAATGGGAGAAGATCTTCACCAACCATACAACGGACAAAGCCTCATATCTAAAATATATCAACAGCTCAAAAAATTGAATCACTCCAAAACTAATCTCCAAAGTAACAACCATCCCATTAAAAGATGGGCCAAAGACTTAAAGAGAGTCTTCTCTGAAGAAGAAACAAAAATGGCCTCTAGACACATGAAGAAATGCTCAACATCTCTGGTCATAAAAGAAATGCAAATCAAAACAACTCTAAGATTCCACCTCACTCCACTTAGAAATGGCCAGGATCAAGAAAACTAATAACAACAGATGCTGGAGGGGATGTGGCCAGGAGGGATCACTACTACGCTGTTGGTAGGAGTGCAAACTCATTCAACCACTATGGAAAGCAATATGGCAGTTCCTCAAAAGACTAAACATAGTGCTCCCCTATGACCCAGCAGTTCCACTACTTGGCATTTACCCAACCATCCAGAAACAAGGACATACTAAATCCACTAGCACAACCATGTTCATTGCAGCACTATTTACCATAGCAAAGATATGGAACCAACCTAGATGTCCCTCAGTTGATGAGTGGATCAACAAATTGTGGTATTTGTACACAATGGAATTCTATGCTGCTGTCAGAAAGAATGACATCGCCTCATTTGTTAGGAAATGGAAAGACTTAGAAAAGATCATATTAAGTGACGTAAGCCAGACTCAAAGGAACTTAGGCTCAATGGTTTCCCTCATTTTTCATAATCAGTAGAAACCTTAGGCTCTCCTAGCAGAGATTTGCAATAGAGCAAAGCCTTTATACATAAGGCCATATAGTATGATGCTAAATGAAAGGACCTCTAGGTTATAGAAACAAAAGCCATATAATGAATGATTGTTGTCCTTAAGGTAATATGTTATCTCTCATCTCTTGTGCTGTCCCTTGGTTATCTCATATTGTTACAGTATCTCACTTTGTTATCTGATATATTGGATATATTTGTATTTGGTTATTTGAAATTGGATAGGGAAGGGGGAAAACAAGATGAGGTGTGGAGGTGGGAGACAGGGAAATGAGGACCAAGACATGAGAAAGGGTATCAATGTATGTGAATTAATGTACTTTCTTTCTGGCAAATATAATGTAACCCTTCTATTAATTAAAATAAAAAATATATGAAAAAGTATAGCCCTTTAAAATATGGATTTCAGTTTCAGAGTTAATTTTGGGTCATTGCCTGGAAAATAAAGCTACTGTATTTTTATGTGTTAAAAAGTAATCTTTTTAATAACCCACTAAGAAAAATCTTTGTCACCTTGGCATAATTAGTTCCAAACAGAACCGAAGTTATTTTAGATTGTAGAGAGCTCTTCTCTAAATTATTTATGTAGATTATAAGTAGTCATATATTTTTAGAGAATAAGGAATTTCCAGGGAAGAGAGAAACTTAACTTCTAATAGTATAATTGTGTTAGCCTTTTGAGAAGAATCTATTCCAAAGAAATTTCTGATTCCAAAGCATCTTTATGAAATAATGTAAATGTACCTAAGCAAATGGAGTCATTGAAGAAACCAAAGTTGACTAATTTTGGTTAAAGCCACATGAGATATCATTTTACTTTTCATGCAACTAAATGGCTATTAACCTAAAAGGCATATAATATCAAGCACTAACTTGAATCCTTTATTCATTATGGCATACTTTTTTGGACAAACTATTTTGTAAAATGTTAAAAACAGAAATATAGTCTGTATATATTTAATATACATTATACATGACCCCTAAAGTACCTCCTTTTTGGTGTATACAAAAAAAAAAACCTGTCAGTTTCTATTTCAAAACATCAGAGAACTTGGCCACAGTTTCCTCTAGTGCTGCATGAAATTTGTTCCTGGGCTTGAACTAGAAAAGCTTCCTTTTGTACAGTTTGGACCAGTTCTATTCACCCCGCTGTGGATCTTTATATAACAGTAATTTGAAAAGTTACAATTTCTAGCTCATCGAGAGATGAATGGATAATGAAAATGGGACAATACACAATGGAGTTGTACTCAGCCACTGAGAGGAATGACATGGGAAGGGATGGGAGATACATGAGGGAAAATGATGACAGAGGTGATAGTAATCAAGATGCTAATCTGATGTGGCACTGAAACCCTCGTGTACAAATAATTAATAAAGAAGAAGAATGAAGTCGTGTCTGTTATTGCCAAATGGAGAGAACTGGAGAGCATTATAATGGCATTAAGTCAGTTGCACAAAGATGAGTAGAATGTCTCCATTCTACTCATAGAAGCTAGAGGTAAACAAAATAAAACAACAATACAAGATACAAGACAATGAAAGCAAAGGAAGACTTCTGGAGAGGGGGAAGGGTGGAGAAAAGAAGAAGGGCTGGGCCAGGAGTTTGGTCTAGGAGTAGAGTGATGACCTAATATGCAAGAAGACCAGGGTTCGATTCCTCGGTACCACATACATAGGAAAATGGTGCTGTGGCTCAGTGGTAAAGCTCTAGCCTTGAGAAAGTCCAAGGACAGCGCTCAGGCCCTGATTTCAAGCACTGGGCCTGGACAAAACACACACACACACACACAAAACAAAAATACAAAGCAAAACCAAAAAAAAAAAACAGCCAGAGAAGAAACGGAATTCTAGAGATCCTCCAAAAGTACCAGAGACTTCTTTAAAAAAACAAAAAACAGACAAACAAAACAGTCTTGTTGGCACAGTGGCTCATGCCTATAATCCTAGCTACTCACAAGGCTGAGATCTGAGGATCATGGTTCAAAGCCAGCCTGGGCACTAAAGGCCATGAGAATAAAAAGGAAAACAAAAGAAGGGCTATGGTGGGGAGAAATAGTGTGGAAGTATATCCCATGCATGGAAATGTCATAGTAAAATCCCTCATCGTACAGTTTGATATTTACCAATAGACACTGTTTTGTAAGTTATCTCATGTAACAGTTTTTGCAGCCATTTCTTTCTAGGATAATCACAACAAAGTTAACAAAACAACGTGAGAAATCAAATCAACCAAATTGCTAAATGCAAATCCTCTTCTTGAGGCATGCTAACTTTTTTTTTCTTGATTGTCATATTTATTTATGCTTCTATACTTTTCTAGATAGGGAAGGTGATAAATTATCATCATTACCTCATTAGCTCATATGGATAACTCTGAGAAGGTATTTCATAACAATAGTAAATATTTCATGTAATCACCTGAAGTACTTAAAAAATCAGCAGCTCTTACTGTACTGACTTGCTTGCCTTTAATTCTGGCAAGAGAAAAAGCAAAAGTCCTTCTTTTCTGCTTCAGTCAGACAGACAAGCAGCCAGAGTTGCTCTCTTATTTCACTGAAATCATACTTTTTAAAAGTATTTTTAAAAATAAAAACATTTATTTCATCAGCATAGAATTTAAAGTAGTTTATAACAGTAAACACCAATACAAAGCTCTTAGGGGCAGTTTAAAGTTTGTGATTTCACTTAGTATCTCATTAATAATTCCCTTTATAGAAAAATCATCCTCTAGTTACTATTTCGTACATGTATTTGTGTGTGTGTGTGTGTGTGTGTGTGTGTGTGTGTGTGTGTATGTATGTATGCACGTGCGTGTGCACAAAGAGAGGGGGGGAGGGAGAGGGAGAGGGTGAGAGAGGTGGGCCTGGTCGATGATTTCCCTCATTTGTCATAATTAGTGTAAACCTTAGACTTTCTTGGCAGAGGTTTACAATAGGGCAAAATCTAGATACATAAGGCCATATAGTATGATGCTAAATGAAAGACCCTTCAGGATATACAAACAAGAGCCATATAATGTGTGATTGTTGTTCTTAATGTACTGATATTTCTCATCTCTTTTGTTTTTCCTTGGTTATCTCATATGATATATTGTATATATGTTTATTTGCTTATTTGAAATAGGATAGGGAAGGGGGGAACAAGAAGAGGGGTGGGGATGGGGGAAGGAAATGGGAACAAAAACATGAGAAGGGGTAGCAATATATGTGAAATAATGCATCTTCTATCTGGCGAATATAATGTAACCCATCTGTTAATTACAATAAAAATATATTAAAGAAAAAGAGAAAAGAACTGAGGGCCTGGGCGCTGTCTCTGAGTTTTTGTGCTCTACCACTTGAGCCACAGCTCCACTACCTTAAGAGTCAGGATTACAGGCTTGAGTCACCAGTTTCCATCTATACATGCACTTTCTAAGGATATGTACGTATAACTTTCACATTTTTGAAGTAATTAGAGAGATAAGGCTTTGTTTTTCAGAATAATGCAGACATATTATAAAATGTTCTTAACAAGATTCACTTGTTTTAGAAACACAGGCAACCTAGAAATGTAATAAGTTCATTTTTACTTACTAGGTTCATAAATTAGCTTTCAAAAATACTGATGAAATTTTTGAGAACACTCAAAGGCATTGGATTTAGAGGATTCAATACAGTTGCCTTACTAGTGAAATAGTGTGGAATTTATTAAGGGAGGTATCTAAGTTCAATCTTCTGTCGTCAACGAGAGTAAAACAAACATCAAAGAATTTAAACAGGTTATGGAGAATCTTACTTTATCTCTATATACTTAAGGATTTCAAAATGAAAATCATAATTCTACCAATGACAATATGCATTGTGTAAAATAATTTTTGATTAGAAGCTGTTACACATGTTTGTTTCAAAGTGATTCATTATTATTAGATATGATTTTGACTAAAGATGAAGTTTAAAATAAACATTTTCCATAGTTTTCTTTTTAAATTAATGGGGGATTCTTTCTAGGCATGCTTAGCAAATAAAGGTGAAGTAATTGAAAGAATAGCTGCCCAATTTCCCTGTTACTTTACAAGAACCACCTTACCTTAGTTTTCTCCTTTGATATTTAAGAAATAAATTGGCTTTAAAAAATCATGTTGCAGTAGTTCTAAATATTTAATGCTTGGCTGAAATGTTGGTGGAGGGAACAGATGTGGTCGGTAAGAAGGGCTACATGTCTCCATGTGTGGAGCAACCAGGGGTCATCAGATGTGGATAGGCCACAACCCAGCTTTGTTTGTCCCTTCCTTCCTTCCTTCCTTCCTTCCTCCTTCCATTCCTTCGTTCCTTCTTTCCTCCTTCCTTCCTTCTCTCCCCATCTCTCTCTCTCTCTTCCCGCCCCCTCTCTCTCTCTTTCTTTTGTGCCAATCCTGGGACTTGAACTTAGACCTGAGCATTGTCTTTGGGCTTTTAGGCTCAAGACTAGATCTCTAACACTTGAGCTACAGCTCCACTTCTGGGGTGTGCATGTGTGTGTGTGTGTGTGTGTGTGTGTGTGTGTGTGTGTGTGTGTGTGTGTGTGTTAATTGGAGGTAAGCCTTTCATTGACTTTCCTGCCTGGAATGGCTTCAAACCACCATCCTCAGATCTTAGTTTCCTGAGTAGCTAAGATTACAAGTGTGAGTCACTGGCATGTGGCTTTCATTCTTTTCAACAATAAAGCTGAAGCAGGAGCTCAAGATGAAACTGTCCCAAACACTCATCAAAATAGTAATAATAATAATAACAAGAAAAACATGTTTTGTATTAAAATAAGATTTCCCATTCAGTTTATTAAAATCTGCAACGTGAAATTTGAATACTGTGATTTTCTGTGGGGTAAAGAAAAGTAACCTATGTTTTGCATTTGGAATCTTGTGATTGTATTACATATTGTGACAGAGATATTGTGCTGTTTCTTACACTGATGTTATTCCTAAAAAGAGATTAAAATTAATTTGTGCTTGACTTAGTAAAGGATATTTATATTTTGGCCATCCTTAGGTCATTTTGAGTATCTTAATCATATTAATTTGCCCGTTTAACAGAGCAGGTAGGATTTATTTCTATTGTTTTCATCAGCCTTGTCAACCACAATAGCGTAAGTATACACACACATACACACACAGATATGCACACCATTTATGCATAATATATTTTCTCTGCCAATAATAAAAGAGCTCACATGAATAAAGGAATAAAGAACTGACAATCAAGCACTTTAAAAAAATACTCTGTTATTCTCTTTAACATGATCAAGTGAAAGCCTGGTTTCAGTTTCTTTGGACTGAAAGACATTTCATTGAATTGCCTTAAGGGTAAAAACAGCGCATAAAAAAGTTTGACTAATGGGGCCAGGAATTGGCCTAGTGGTAGAGTGCTTGCCTAACATGCACGAAGACCGGGGTTCAATTCCTTGGTACCACATACATAGAAAAAAAACAAAAAAAGCCAGAAGTGGTGCTGAGGCTCAAGTGGTAGATAGCTAGCCTTGAGAAAGTCCAAGGACAATGCTCAGGCCCTGAGCTCAAGCCCAGGACTGGCAAAACAAAAAAGTTTGACTAAATATTTAAACATCAAGTAGCATATACATGAATTATACTCAATATGCAAAAAAGTTTATTGAAAGAGATTTCATTTAAGTATTTCTTCTCTATTTTCCATTTAAAAGCCACAGAATCCTCCTTATTTCTCATTATGCAGTTGTAATATAATAGACACAGTAAACACAAATAACTTACTGTAACATGTAACTGGAAGTTCTATCAGAGCAGCAAAATGCTGCTGTTAGTTACTCCTGTAACTAACTCATCATTGTGTCTTAGCAATACTAACTCATCATTCACTTACTCTTTTATTCTTTGAATGAATTTGAAGTTAAGCACATCAAATGTGGACTCATTCAAGTAATATATATAAAGCCTAGGTATTTCTGAATCACATTATTGCATTTAGCTAGTTTCCCTTAAAAGACCCTAACTACCACAGGCAAAACATGTAGAGCAAACAAATTACCTGATGTACAAATCAATCTGTTTCCTCTCCATTGAAATAAGCAATAAATATATAATTTGAATATGTAATATGAAGTATAGATGACTATTTAACTTAATGCTGAGTTTGTTAATTAGGCACAGCAGTACATCATTTAAAGTTTACACATGTAAACACATAGTGGTAATATGATCAATCTCAAATATTGTTTGCCTCACTTTCAAATTGAGAGACTAATAAGCTTATGATTTACAACAAATGAATTCATAAAGGAGAGATTAACTGAAGACTCCACTTGGATTCTGAGTCTCCAAGTACAAAGAGCCTTTGTGATTGGATAGGAGTTAAAAGTAATAACTCACTGAGTTAAAATGACCTTTCATTCCCTTGTGGAGTAAAGTAATTGAAAAAGAAAAGGGCAAAATGTATCAATCTAACAACTCTGCTACTCATTCTATAGAAAAATAACTACATTTGGAGCTCCTGATTTGAACTTGACCCATCTTCTATAAGTCAATACATTCCTTACTTGCAATAAAGTTTCAAATCATCTGCCCTGTGCATCTAATAGCCGATTAGAAAAGTTTATTGTTCCTGAAAGCAAATGGAGTAATCACCAAAACTCAAAGAACTAAGACAAATAAGCTCAGAATTACTTGCATATATTAAAATTTCACTGTCCTCATGCACTTAGATTACCTCGACTTCACATACTCATGTAAAATACTGTCACATTCTGAGAGGCTCATTTTATTTTCATTTTCATGAAAACTAGAAGTGAGCTCTTCCTGGCATTAATGTCTTTTGAAATACAGCAATTAATATTTTCTGCAAGATGACTATAAAAAGTTCAATATAAAATGTACTCTATATAATATAATAACAAATAATAGAAAGGAAAGCATGTATTCTAACCACTTTGTCCTCCTTTGAGAAAGCGTCCATGGAAGCAGAGGAAAGGGAGAAGAAAGAGAAGAGAAAACAAAAATGAGTCATACATTCATAAATACATTTCAATAAAACAGGTGTTTTTTTCTTCAAAACATTAAACTAGGTATTTTTACCCATAAATGTGTTCATTGGACTTCCACACTGCCAACTGTGTGGTAGATTTAAATAGTTTGCCAAAAATTTGGACCAGTAAATCCACATTTAAAATATTCCTCCAGAAAGAAGAGTTGATTCATTTATCACATGTAGATTATTATTTTATTAAAACACCTAAATGGCATTATCTGCAATCAATATAATATTATAGTCACAATTTAAAAATACATAAAATGGGCAATGTTTGTAACAGATCATTGAAAGGAAAATACGTTAACTATTTGGCTATCCATTATTCCAAAAGCAATATTTACTTGTGATATAATTATGCCAGGGATGGAAATTTCAAGCTGGGACCTTTTTTGTTTGTGTGTTTTTGTATACTTTTCCAGAGTTGGGTTGATTCATGGGTGGGTAAACTTCCATTTCCTCCTCTTCAAAGAGAAGTGCTTCCTAGATCAATAGTCTTCAAACACAGTGTCCTTTGAAAACCTGAGTCTGACCCTGAGGATTCATCAGTCACTGGCTGCATTGCTAAGGCTGGCCTACCTCCCATCGATAGTAGAACTGAGAGAATTCCAGAGCCCTGGGATCTCAATAGCACTGGAGCTCAGCTGAGTCACACCTCGTGGACCATTGCCAGCCTCTTACCATACTATCTGTGCTTTACTTTGCAGGCTCCTAAGTGTTTAGATTTGCACTTCAAGGTCTCACATAATTCCAAAGTATCTTTTTAGAAACACTAAAAAAAAAAAGAATTCACAAATCTATCTGGTGTAATTTCGATGTGCCAGACATGATGTTAATAGCCAAGCTTGTTCAGATGCGCTTTAAGATAACCTCTGAGCATTACTCATAATAAATGACTTTTTTGGAGAAGGGAAAAAGTGAAACTGATAGAAGCATGGAACTTAAAAACAAATATTATAATGGAATGAATTTAAATGATTTTTATTTCATTTTCATAACAACTAAGGAATGTAATGAACTGTTGTTCAGAGAAGTTAATTATCTTCCCAAAGCAACAGAAATAATAATAATCTTACTTTAAAACAGAAGGTATATCTATTATACTTAATGCCTCAGTTCCATGGGAAGAGATATCCCACTTAAAACTCAAAATGCCAAAGAGTACAATGTCCATTGTAGATAGTTTATTTAAACCGCCATTTTCTAAATAAAAATATGAAAAGTCTGCCCAAGTTTCATGTTGTTTTAAATAAAACTGTACACAAATTTTATGTATGATTAGGTGATAAAAAGAAACAAATACCAGACTTTCTTTCATCTATGATAATCATAATTGTTCTGTATTATATGCAGACCCAATCATTTCCAGAAGTGGAAATGCTTCCATTATACTAGCTAGAAAACTTTAACATCCAATGGCTTCTGAACTGTTTATTAGAATTTAGTTCACAATTTCATTTAAAAAATATTCTTGAAGCTGGGCACCAATGGCTCACATCTGTAATCTTAGCTACTCAGGAGACTGATAGCTGAGGGTCACAGTTCAAAGCTAATCTGGCTAGGAAAGTTTATGAGACTCATCTCCAATAAACTACCAAAAAATTTAAAAAGCCAGAGTGGGGCTGTGACTTAAATGCTTGTACACTAAACTTGGGCAAAAGAAGTTCAGGAACAGAGTCCAAGTCCTGAGTTTAAGTCCCAGGCTGGCACCAGAAATAACAACTACTGGCTAACATTTATTTATTATTTATTTATTTGTTTGTTTGTTTGTTTGTTTATTTGGTCATGGGGCCTGAACTCTGGCCCTGTGTGCTATTCCTTTATTTATTTATTTATTTATTTATTTAGTCATGGGGCTTGAACTCTGGCCGTGTGCTATTCCTGAGCTCTTCAGGCACCCGGTTTTGGATAGTATTTTAAAGTGACAAAAATTGGTGCTGATCAGTAAGGGAAGTAGTTTATTTAAGTCAAATAAAGACAGTATATCTGTTGAGAATGGGTTGCAAATAAATTGAATCTCACTGCGCACTGGTTGCTCATACCTGTAATCCTAGCTACTCAGGAGGCTGAGATCTGAGGATCACAGTTCAAAGTCTGTCTGGGCACTCAAGTCATGAGACTCTTATCTCCAATTAATCACTAGAAAATGAGAAGTGGGGCTCTGGCTCAACTGGTAGAGTGCTAGTCTTCAGCTGAAGAGCTCATGGACAGCACCTAGGCCCAGCGTTCAAGCCCCACAACTGAGAAAAAAAAAACAAACCTGCAAATCTTAAAAAAGAACAAGAAAGGTAAAAGGTGTATTTTCTAATTCTTAAATAGCTAAGAAACTTCCATAAGACACATGTGGCAGTATATTACTTTAATGGGTCAGTAATTTTGAAATTACCATCATGGAATTTAACTGTATTGCTTAATATATTATTTTGTTTTAAGTTTAATGGCATACATATTATCTTACATTTTACATTAATTCATTCTGAAAATTATTGTTGCATGTGGGGCACGTCACATCAAGGGTAAAGGGCCTACCTCGTGGCCCAGTGCTCACGTCCTGGTTTTGGAGCTGCAACCTGCCTGTCTCCTGGTTGGGAGGTTTGGCTATGGTTTGTGATGTAAAATAAGGCTACCTTGAACCCATGGATTGGCCCCCCTGACCGCACCTACCTCCCCCTGTCCTGCCTACTTTTATGTTAATAGATTCCTGCATCTTACTTTAGCCCCTGGTATCTTCCCATTAAACAAGTCAGCTGTGACATTCTCCCTGGCCCTTCTGTGTCTTCCCTCTGGAGAAGGGAGGGCTGGGTGAAGGCGGCCAGCCGGCCCTATCCTTTCTCGGTCTCCTCTTAGTCCGGGCGTGTTCTCTTTGCCTTTCCTGCTGGTCAGGAGGTAAAGAGTGCTAAAAACCCCGACAGTTGCATGAACTCAAAGTGGTTAACAAGAATTGATCTTAACTTTTTTAATGAACTAAAAGTAATTACAATAATTGATTTCAAAACTTCCTAATGGCTTCCTAGTATACAACGATATTAAATTTATATTTGATATTCTTTTAAAAACGAATTCATAGTTGGGCACTGATGGCTCGCATCTGTATTACTAGCTACTATTTGAGGATCAAGATTCAAAGCCAGTCTGAGCAGCAGAGGCTGCCCTGAGACTGTATCTCTAATTAGTTAGCTAAACGCCATTCAAGAGGCATGGCTCATGTGGTGGCACACTAACACTGAGGGAAGAAAGCTGACAGTGTAAGGATCTGAGTTCAATCCCTGATACTAGCACAACAAACAAACAACAGCAAATGAAGTAAACTGATGTTGATTAGAACAAGGGTCATTTATTGTGCTTTATGGAAAGTAAGATTTTTTTCTGGAGGGGGAAGGAAGGAGTCGGTCCTGGGGCTTGAACTCAGGGCCTAGGCGCTATCCCTGAATGTTCCAAGTTAGCATAGCACCACTTCTGGTTTTCTAGTGAGTCACTGGGGACTTTTCAGCCCAGGCTGGCTTTGAACTATGATCCTCACACCTCAGTCTCTTGATTGGCTAGGATGACAGGCAGGTGTGAGCCACCAGTGCCTGGCCAGCAAATTACGTCTTCAGAACTAGTATTCCTCCTCTGTGCATCACCTTTAGAAGCACACCCCCACATTTCTAAAGAGCCAGAGGGCTGCGCGCACGCGCACTCACGCTGTTGGAGCGCAGGGACACACGGCCTCCGCAGCGCGCGCAGAACTTGGTCCGACAGTAAGAGCACAGGTGTCCACACCCGTCTGCGAACTTGGTTTTGTGGCAGATGCCACACGTGGGCGCGTCGTCCTTGGGCTCGCCTGGGTAGCGTCTGGCTTCTTCGCCTATTTTTCGCACTTGTTCTTTATAGCTTTCAAACTGTTGATGCAATCTCCTGGGTAGAGAGAGAAAGAGAAAGGGCGGGGGAGAGAAAAAAAGGTAGGAAACTAAATAAATCATGGCAGACAAAAGAAAGGTGCAACTTATTTTTTTTTTCATTTTAAAAATTGTATTATTAAGTAGTTCTGCAAAGAGATTGCAGTTCCAGAAGGCAGGTTATGAGTTCAATGCCCCCTCTTCCATCTTTCTCCCAACCCTACCCTCAAAGTAAAATAGATCAATTTTTATACAATGGCATTTGCTCATCTTCCCGCCATTGTGTCTTCCCCTAGCATATACCCTACCAAAAAAACATTATCCCCCCTTCCTGGTATTTATTTTGATAAACAGTTCCATTACTTGTTCAAAGGTTGTTAGATCTATGAATTCCTCCCCTCAGAATAGAAGCTTTTTATGAACAAAAATGAGCTATTTAAGTGAAAAAGAAAACATTTCCCTCCTGACCCACAAAAGTGAGAAGTGTAATGAGCATGTATTCCACTCACTGTGGTTTTGCTTATTGCCAAATGCGGACAGGAGCTGTCTAGGCATTTTTCTTATGTTAGCAGTGGGTTTTCCACTTCTGGCTTTCTCTGTTCCAGTCAGATGCTTTGAAAACATTTCAACTTCAAATTTATTACTGTATACTGTATGGTTCTTTCCAGCACTTTCTATCTGATTTAGTTTTTATTTTATTTATTTATTTTTTGTGGGTCATGGGGCTTGAACTCTGGGCCTGGGCACTGTCCTTGAGCTCTTCAGCTCCAGTCTGTCACCCTACCCCTGGAGCCACAGAGCCACTTCTGGTTTTCTAGTGGCTAGCTGGAGATAAGAGTCTCAGGTTCTTTAGTGCCTAGGCTGGCTTTGAACTGTGATTCTCAGATCTTAGCCTCCTGAGTAGCTAGGATTACAGACGTGAGCCACCACACACAGCTTAGCTTTAAAATTTTTATAAGGAATAAAATTCAAAAATATGAACTTCAGGATCTTGATTTGATAACCGCTCTTTGGAACATGATGGATACTTTGAAAAATAGAGATTCAAACTACATTGTGGGTAACTGTCTTCTTTTGGCGGTGTGACTATCAAATTATTAATACACATTTTTTCCAGAATATTCCCATTTTACAGGATTGAAGTTTTTCTTTCTGTGCTGTCCTCAATAAAACACAATGGTACCTACAGAGTTCCTTAGGGAAAGGACAACTTCCCTTTTCAAATGAGAGTTGAGGACTTTGTCCTAAACTAAGCCAATAATCATTGGCTCTTGGACTAGGAGAATCCCGGAGGAAATGGCTGATGGAATTCATCTGCTCATGTGAGCTAGTTGACTGGATTGGAGTATCTGCCAAACACAGGATGCTGCCATGAATCCAGGCAGGTGGCTTGATGCACTACATCTAAAGTTACAGTAGGGAAATGGGCTCCCTAGACACAGAATCAGGTAAGCATTGAGATTTCATTATAATTTTACTTTTAACATCTAATAGTTCTTGAGAAGTCTCTATTCATTAGTTTCTGCTTTGCCAATTGAATATTTTCCTATTTAACCCTCAAAAGTAAAGCAAATATATGTACTACCACAAAACATAATTTAATATCTGAAACTACTCCCAGTCTAAAGGCCAGCAAATTTCATTTCTTAGAATAATGTATGTAAGCAACATTTTATTTAATGAATTCAATGGCTCAAGCCTTGTAATCCTAGCTACTCAGGAGGCTGAGATCTGGTGACTGAAATCCATCCCAAGCAAGAAAGACTATGTGATTCTTATTTCCAGTTAACCTGCAAAAAGACAGCTGTGTCTGGAGTGGTAGAAGGTCAAAAAAGGTAGGGCCAAGGTCCTGAGTTCAAGTCCCAGTACTAGCACACAAAACAAATGTGATCATATAAAATAGTACTGAAAACTTAAGTAAAATAATTATTAGAGAATTTGAGAAAATTAATATTTCCTGTAGGAAAACAGAAGTAAGCTCCAAGAATAAAAAGACTGCAGGAACGAGTACTTAGTGTAAGAACCACCAAATCACCAAATCAAATCTATTTCACAAAAGATAAATAAGTACAAAGTTGGGCTTAGGGAAGCCCATCCTATAAATTTTATTATGAAACATGATTTCGTGTGAGCAATGCTATACTTGAGTGAAAGGTCATATTGTAGGCTCTATCTATAGTTAGTCTTTGTTGCAACTACTCATGTCTACTGCCCAGCAAGAAAGTAGCCATAAATGAATGCATGTAGATATATTCCAACAAAACTGTTTACAAAAATAGATAGTAGGAGGGAGGCATGGTGAATGATTTCTATAATCTCCACTACTTTAGAGACAGAAATAGTAGCTCTATCTGCGACCAATACCAGCAAATAAGATTCTGTCTGAAAAGCAAAAGACTAAGGATGTGGCTGAAGTCATAATGCACTTGAAAGCCCGAGTTCAATCTCCAGTTCTGCAAAAATTAAACAGACAGATGACAGACAAACATGTAAGACAGATTTTCACCCCTGATTTAGTGTATGATTTATATTAATGTACAACGGTTTGAAAACTAAAGCTTCTTTGTATTTTTAATCTCAGAAATAAAAGAAGTCCAAACCAGAACACATCTATTTCAAGCCAGATGTCAGTATCTTCCTCTTGTAATCCTAGCTACTCAGAAGGCTGAGAACTGAGGATCCCTGTTAAAAGCCATCCCAGACAGGAAGCCTCTTAACTCCAATTAAGGGCAAAAAGGCCAGAAGTGGCTCAAGTGTTAGCACTCTAGCCTTGGGCTAAAAACGTTCAGGGACAGCACTAAGGCCTGGAGTTCAAACTGTAGGGGCAGGGCACACACACATGCATTTATCTAAGGAGATATTTATTTCTGGATATTTTTTATTTATTCATGTTTCTTCATACGGGGTATACACTCCACAATGTACCTACACTTCTATCTCTCTCAAGAATCTTTGCACCACATATACTTGCAAAGAACTCAGCACGAACAGGAAGCCTTACCCAAAATGCAATATCACAGAATTTTGTTTGCTCACTCACAGGCCACATGAGTCTATATCACTACTATTTGTCTATATGACACCTGTCTTATAAGAACTAAATTTTAGAATGCACAATTTAATTACTAGTTATGCTGTATAAACTTGCTAGTACAAAGTTCATGTTTGCTGAATAGAGTCTGTATATGTGTATCTCATATATATCTTAGTCTTTTGAGAAGGGAAAATTTGATTTGTAAGATAATAATGCCATTTTAATTGTTTTCAATTAGTTGTAGAACAGGATTTCATATTAAAAAGTTCATTGATGTATTTAAAGCTTTTTAATCCCAAACCTATCTCATCCAGGTTTTTAAAGCAAGCAACTTATAAACAAGTTTATATTGAAGATAAAACATCCTGAAAAAAAAATCCTATCTCAATCAGTCACTGAAAATTCTGGGTAATATACTGATAAAATAACTTTTATTCATGTTTGAGTTGGAGAGGAAATAGGCAAAATCCTAGAAGAACACAAATAAAATGGAGCAGGTAAATCACAAAGTAGTAGACCTTTGAAGTAGACCATTTGCCTTAGTGCTAAGTATTAACAGAATTTCATTTAACATCTCATGTAGATACTGAAAACAAATCCTAGTTAGGTAGTCACCAAAATAACTGAGATAATATCCACAGTATCCTGACTGGTAAGAGAAGAAATAAATAATAAAGTCAGATAAAATTGAAATGAAGAAATACATTGATTAAGACACATTGCACTTGTAAGTTGGCATGTTGAATTAAAATACCTTTGTACAATTTCATAGTTTTTTTAAGCCAAAATAGAGTAATTAAAAACTGTGCCATGCACAGAGAAAGTACATACCACTTTCAGAGCCACAGTAATAAACTACAGCAGCTTTACAAGAAAAGAACAATCACATTAAAATTTGTGTGTGCATGTGTGTGTGCGTGTGTATGTGTGTGCATATGTGCATGCATGCATGTGCTGCTCCTGAGGTTTGAACTTAAGAACTAGGCACTGTTCTTCTATTTTTTTTTTTTGATCAAGGCTAGAGCATAGAGCCACAGTTCCACCTTCAGCTTTATTTGGTGGTCAACTGGAAATAAGTCTCATGGGCTGCCTGGCTGGCTTCAAACTATGATCCTCAGATCTTAGCCATCTGAGGGGCCAGGATTGATAGGTCTGAGCCATTGGCTCCTGGCTACATTAAAAAATTTAAACCACTATAGTCGAATATAGACACAGCAACTTTGAAATAAAACAATAGAAATTATTGTCAAGATAACTGAATAAAAATAAACAAGGACACAAAAGGCCTTGTTATAACATTTAAGAACAGAAGCATTATTAATAATTAAGAGCATAACCTAGTATTTAAAAGTACTGTTGTGCATAGTAATTCTAAACTTGATTGCATTGGATACAACATATATACAAATCTAGGATAAATGTAGATATCTACCTTCATAATATATTTCTTATAGATCTTTCTCTGTAACTGACAGACAAAATAGATGAAAATGGTAATAAATGATGTTTTAATAACACAAATAACAGTCTACTGAGTAAATATACATATGTATATATACATAGATATATACATAACTTTGTATTAAGTTACATATACATAAATATAAGTTTATCTGTCAAGTAGAGTAACATCCTTGTCCTCTTTGATGTCTGCCTTTTAAAAATCATCTTTAGGACCAGGAATTTGGCCTAGTGGTAGAGTGCTTGCCTAGCATGCTCGAAGATCCAGGTTTGATTCCTTGGTACCATATACATAGAAAAAAGCTGGAAGTGGTGCTGAAGCTCAAGTGGTAGAGCTCTAGCTTTGAGAAAGTCCAAGGATAGCGCTCATGCCCTGAGTTCAAGCCCAGAACAGGCAGAAATAAATAAATAAATTATCTTTACTCATACAAAAAGAGTTGCCACTTATAAAGCAGTTTGTGAGGGCATGCATGATGGATGGGCGCAAGATGGCGGCGATTCAGTGTGAGTCTTCTGCACTCTCACCAAGCAACCAGTTCTAGCATCTTAGGGGAAAGTTCATACCCAAAGATCCATCCTCAGTAAGCTTTAGCACCACAGAGATCTCAGTCAAGGAGGAAAAGGGCAGGAAACCAGCACAAGAAGACAGCGTGGAGCGGCGGCCGATCGGAGCCACCGTGGAGACAAAGCCTCCCTCTGGCACCTGAGCAGACAGCACTCTGCGGCAGTGCAGACCCCCGGCTCCCACAGAGCCACACAGAGCCTGCGTGAGCCCAGAGCCGTCACTTGGCCATGCACGGACCTGCCAGCTTCATGGAACCAGAAAACCCAGCAATTTGTGATTACCTCCATGGAGATATTTTCACTTATGCCCGAGGAACAGCATTAGGAAGGAATCCCCTTTCCCACCAGCCAAGAGCAGCGCCATCTTGACTGCTGGCAAAGACCTTGCCAAACCAACTGGAGCCTGAGAAGTGGTGGTGGTGGTGGCGCCATCATTCAAAAGGGCAAAGGTTTTCCCAGAAGCAGCTTAGCCGGATGTCCTAGCTAGCAGCTAGCGGAAGTTCCTCCCCCTGGGCAGCCCGCAGTCCTGGTAAACAAAGCCACTTACAGCTCCACAGGCTTTTTTTTTCTGCCCAATCAAGCAAATTGATCAGAAAAACCACAAGGTCAAATCGCAGGAGAAAAAGACTTTTCTTTGAAGTGTTTGGATCTCCCCAAAAATAACCAAACTGAAGAATACCCCCCCTTTTTTCTACCTTTTCTCACTTGTATTTTTATGTGTTCTTAGGGGTTTTTCTGCCATTTTACCTCCACTTTTTGTTTTTATTAATGTTATGATTCTTTATTCCCCACCCCCCTCCACTTTCCTTCTGTCATTGTGGTCGTTCCTAGAAACATAGTGACAGCACTGGGTACAGACTGGATACAAATGATATTTTTATTGATACAGTCACCTGCTTTTTAATCTGCTGGTCCTTAACCCTAGCATTTCTTGTCTAACAACTCCAAATTGTGTGGGATCTCCTCCCACCTTTTTTTCTTATTTTTCTTTTTTTTTGTTGTTGTTTACAGGATCAATGGAGACCAAAGAAAGGATCCTAAAATCAGCCAGGAGGAAGAGAACAATCACCTACAAAGGAAAATCAATCAGAATAACCACAGATTTCTCAGCAGAAACCATGAAAGCAAGAAGAGAGTGGAACGATATATGTCATGCCCTTAAAACAAATAACTACCAACCAAGAATATTGTACCCAGCTAACATTCATAACTGAGGGAACAATAAAAACCTTCCATTCCAAGGAAAAGTTCCAACATTAAGTAGAAACCAAACCAGCATTACAGAAAATTCTCAGATGTTCTACCCATTGAAAACCAACACAAACATGATACTGACAAAGAAATGGCACCTAAAAATCATCCAAGTTATATACTGCAAGAACTGTCAAGCCATAGGCTCTAATGAAAGCTTTTAAAAATGGCAGGAACTAGTATTTTTCAACCTTAGCCATCAATATCAACGGACTTAACTGTCCAAATAAACAGCAGACTGCCTAGTTGGATCAAAAAGCAAAACTCATTGTTATGCTGTCTTCAAGAAACACATCTTGCCCAAAAAACCAAACATTTTTTGAAAGTGAGAGGTTGGACTAAAGTTTATGAAGACAACATCCCTCAGGCTGGAGTTGCCATCCTCATATGAGATAAAATAAACTTCAAACCAAAATTAGTGAGAAAAGACAAAGTAGGTTATTACATACTAATAAAGAGATATCTCCTCCAGGAGGACATAACCATCCTAAATATCTACACACCTAATCCCAGAGCACCGAACCGCATCAAGCAAACTTTCACTAAAACCACACATAGATTGAAACACAGATTGTTGATAACTTTAACACACCACTCTCACCTATGGACAGATCAATGAGGGAAAAACTCAACAGAGAAAACTCAGAATTGAGTAACTGTATAGACCAACTAGATTTAACAGTCATCTGCAGATTATTTCACCCAGGAACATTACAATATATGTTTTTTCAGCAGCACATGGAACCTATTCCAAAATAGACCCTACCTTAGGACATAAAACAAACCTGTGCAGACTCAGAAACAATGAAATTATTCCCTGCATTCTTTCAGACCACAAGGGCATCAAATTGGAACTAAACACCAATCTCCACCAACAAAAACCCAGTAACTCATGGAGATTGAACAACATATTGTTGAATCACCAATGGGTCATCGAGGACATCAGAACAGAAATTCAACAGTTTATGAAATTTAACAAAAGCACACAAAATGCCAGCTGCTTTGGGACACAGACAAGGCAGTGCTCAGGGGAAAATTTATAGCTCTGAGTGATGACATTAACAAATTGAAAAATCACAAACCAACAATTTAGTGTCAAACCTTAAGCTCTTGGAAAAACAGCAACAAACCAACCCTAATCTCAGTAGAAGGGAGCAAATTATTAAAATCAAAGCAGAATTAAATGAATTGGAGTCCAAAAAAAACTATAGAATCAACAAAACAAGGAGTTGGTTCTTTAAAAAAAAATTAAGAAAATTGGCAGACCCTTAGCAAATCTTACCAAAAAAAGAAGGAAGCACACCCAAATAAACACAATAACAGATGAGAAGGCTAATATCCCTACAGGAATTACCAAGATCCAGAGCATCATGAGGGAATACTTTTCAAACCTTTATGCCAACAAATTTGAGAATCGAATCTAGAAGAAATGGATGAATTTCTACCCTATGTTAACATACCCACACTGAACCAAGAAGACCTAATCCAAATAAATAGACCTATTTCAAGCACTGAAATAGAAATGGCAATAAAGACCTTCCATCCAAGAAAAGTCCAGGGCCAGATGGATTCACAGCTGAATTCTATAAGGTCTTCAAAACAGGGCTCACACCAATACTCCTCAAGCTCTTGAATGAAATTGAAAATGAAGGCTCTTTGCCTAACTATGAAGCCAATATAACCCTCATCCCAAAACTAGACAGACATTCATCAAAGAAAGAGAACTATAGACCCATTTCTTGATGAATATTGAAGCAACATCAACAGGAGCAAGGACAAGAATCACAGGATTGCCTCAATAGATTCAGAAAAGAGATTTGACAAGATTCAACACCCCTTTATGCTAAAAGCTCTGGAGAAACTATGAATCCATGGAACTAATCCTTGGAATAATAAAGGCTGCATATGACAGACACACAGCTAGCATTATACTTAATGGCAAAAAGCTAAAGTCATTCCCTCTAAAATCAGGAAAGAGACAAGGATGCCCACTCTCTCCACTCCTCTTTAATTTGGTATTAGAATTCCTAGCCAGAGCAATAAGGCAAGAACAAGCATAAAAGGGATCCAAATAGAAAAAGAGGAAGTGAAACTTTCTATCTTTGCAAATGTCATGATTCCATATTTAAAGAATCCTATAGATTCCACTCCCAAGCTGCTTGAGCTGATTCAAAACTTTGGAAGAGTAGCAGGTATAAAATTAACCCTCAAAAATCAATCGCCTTCCTATATGCTAACAATGAGAGGAACGAGGCAACAATCAGGAAAGTAACTCCTTTCTCAATAGCCTCAAAGGAAATAAAGTACCTAGGAATTAACTAAGAATGTAAAGGACCTTTTTGATGAAAACTTTAAAACTCTGAAAAAAAATTACAGCAGAACTGAGGAAATGGAAAAAACCCCCATGCTCCTGGATTGGAAGAATTAACATCATGAAAATGGCAATCATGCCAAGGGCTATCTACAAATTCAACACAATACCCATCAATATCCCAATGTCATTCTTTATAGAAATAGAAGAGGCAATCCAAAATTTCATATGGAATAATAAAAGATCCTGTATAGCAAAAACATTTCTTAGCAGAAAGAACAGCACAGGAAGAATTTCAATACCAAACTTTAGACTCTATTACAGAGTCTATAATTATCAAAACAGCTTGGTACTGACACAAGAACAGGCCTGAAGACCAATGAAATAGAACTGAGGACCCAGATAGTAACCCACAGACCTATGGCCACCTAATCTTTGACAAGGGATCCAAAAAAATAAAATGGGAGAAAGACAGCCTCTGCAACAAGTTGTGCTGGCAGAACTGGTTAAGCACCTGCGGAAAACTAAAGTTGGATCCTTCTTTGTCACCCTGCACCAGGATTAACTCCAAATGGATCAAAGACCTCAAGGTAAAAGCAGATACACTGAAAAGTTTACAAGAAGGAATAGGAGATAGACTAGGTCTCCTTGGCACAGGTCGAAACTTTCTTAATAAGGACCCAGAAACACCACAAATCAGAGAAAGTCTGGATAAGTGGGACTGCATTAAACTGCAGAGCTTCTGTATGGCAAAGGACATAGCTAGCAAATAAACTAGAAAGCCTACAGAATGGGAGAAGATCTTCACTAACCATACAACAGGCAAAGGCCTCATATCTAAAATATATCAACAGCTTAAAAAATTGAATCACTCCAAAACTAATCTCCAAAGTAACAACCATCTCATTAAAAGATGGGCCAAAGACTTAAAGAGAATCTTCTCTGAAGAAGAAACAAAAATGGCCTATAGACACATGAAGAAATGCTCAACATCTATGGTTATAAAAGAAATGCAAATCAAAACAACTCTAAGATTCCACCTCACTCCAGTTAAAATGTTAGCGGGGATGTGGCCAGGAGGGATCACTACTACTACACTGTTGGTGGGAGTGTAAACTTATTCAACCACTATGGAAAGCAATATGGCAGTTCTTCAAAAGAATAAGCATAGAGCTCCCCTCTGACCCAGCAATTCCACTACTTGGCTTTTACCCAATCATCCAGAAACAAGGATATACTAAATCCACTAGTACAACAATGTTCATTGCAGCACTATTTACCATAGCAAAGATGGAACCAACCCAGATGTCCCTCAGTTGATGAGTGGATCAACAAGATGTGGTATTTGTACACAATGGAATTCTATGCAGCTGTCAGAAAGAATGACATCCTCCCATTTGTAAGGAAATGGAAAGACTTAGAAAAAATCCTATTAAGTGAAGTAAGCCAGACTCAAGGGAACTTAGGCTCAATGGTTTCCTCATTTGTCATAATTAGTAGAAACCTTGGGCTCTCCTAGCAGAGATTTGCAATAGAGCAAAACCTTGATACAAAAGGCCATATACTATGACACTAAATGAAAGGACCTCTAGGATATAGAAACAAAAGCATATAATGAATGATTGTTGTCCTTAATGTACTATGTTATATCTCTCATCTCTTTAGCTGTCCCTTGGTTATCTCATATTGTTACAGTATTTCACCTTGTTATCTGATATATTGTATATATGCATATTTGGTAATTTTTAATCTGATAGGGAAGGGCGGAAAACAAGATGAGAGGTGGGGGTTGGTGTAGGAAATTGAGGACCAGTACGTAGAAAGGGTATCAATATACGTGAAGTAATGTACCTTCTATCTGGTGAGTATAATGTAACCCTTCTTTTAATTATAATCAAAATATATGAAAAAAGCAGTTTGTGAATATAATATATCTTGTTCAATGTTTCTCCTTTCAACATTCTCACTCATCTCTCCCTTATCTACCTCTTCCTCACTGTTCTTCATTTTGTGGGATTCTTGATACTTGTGGATTTTTTCTCCCCCTTTTCTCCTCTTTTATTTGTCCATCTCTTTCCCTGATTCCCCCATACCCATGCCTTTAGAGTATGTTCTTCCTGGTGTTTTGTTTTGGTGAATGTTGACTTTGCTTTTCTAAGGAATTGCATTATTTGAGATCTCCCTTGAATCTACTATATTTCAGTTATACATTTGTATATACTTGTGTGCCACCTAATATATTTACTTATAAATTTATGAACTAACTCTAGCTTCCACACTTTTTCTGTCTGCCTATGTTTAAAGCATGCATACCTAAGCTTTTCAAAACTGTATTAAAATCCAAACATTTTAGTAAAATTCAAAAATTTAGTAAAACTCTAGTCTCCAAAATCATTATGAATATTTTGGATTTTAAAACTGAGGATGAGGAGGTACATGATAATTTTAAGTTTTCATACTTATTTTTGTATGTGGAAAGCATTTCACATTGAAAAGAAAAATCTACCTTTATGTCAAGTATCATTGAATAAAAAGTAAACAATATTTAGAATTGGAAAAAAGAAGATATTTAATAGTGGCACATTGTGAATAGAATCAATCACCTGTCCAATTGATTTTCAGAATAAATACATATATTTAATCATATGCTAACTTGGTGAATAAGGTGTCACTTCTGTTTTATTGATAAGAATTGAATTTCCGTCTGGGCCTTGCTTTTACTTTCCACCTGAGCACTTCATTTTAAAACTCACACCCTTTAGCTCTTATCCTAAAGTCACAAAAAGATGTAAGTTCAACTCACAAATCAAGGTTTTAAAAAAAATAAAAACATGAAAGGGTTAATGGGCAGACAATGTCAACTTTGGATTATAGCTGACTGATGATATGTGAACAAGATCTGAAAATGGAAAAGCAAGGGTGACACCAGTAGTCTCATGTCATGAAACTTCTACAGATTCTTTGACTGTGCTGAGTGACCCTTTAATTTATTCTCCAGTGCCTCTCACACTCAGATTGACTTCATGCTACTGTGTCCTTTTGGAGGAAATTGGACAGTTTGTATCCTCAGGGTCAGTTTTGTTAAGCCTTGAATCTCAGATTGTAGGGTTTTCTGGTGCACAGGGGGAAGCAGGCAGTAGCACTTCCTTCTCCAGGAGACATAACTTTGGGTTAGGCTGAAGAGGCTTCTCCAATGAGGTGTGAGTTTACACTCTCACTTTCTCTAAGACAGATTTTAGAGACATTCCGACAGAAGACCACCACCAGAGGGCAGCATTCTCCCAGATATTCCTCAAAGAAGCATGGGGCAGATAGATTTCCAACCCAAGCTCCTGACACCATTCATGCAGACAGCCCTTCAAACTCACCAGGACTTCCCCCTTTCTGGATGAGGGTCCTTGGAGGGCTGTATCTACTTACACACTCTTCGAAGACTGGAAGAAGGAAATAGGTATAAAAGCAACAACTACTCACACCATTTCCATAGTCTTCAATTGTTTAGGTTCTCTCTTAAAAACCAGCTTAAGGCTGGGCGCCCACTGGCTCATGCTTGCAATTCCCAATTGCTATTTGGGAGGCTAAGATCTCAGATTGCTGAGAAGGAAAGGTCATGAGGTTCTTATCGCTAATTAACCACAAACAACAGGAGGTGGAGACCTGGCTCAAGTGTAGAAGTGACACTTTGAGCAAAAAGCTGAGGTCCAGCAACAAAGTCCCAGGAGCAACAAAAACTTAAAATAAAATAAAATCAATGTTAATGACCTTTTCTCCATTCATACTCCCCCTTGTAATATTGAGAATTCGCCCCCTGTCAAAATGGCAACTTCGTAGCAAAATACACCACTGGAACAAAGATACTGGTAGTAAAAACAAGAGTAAAATATGTATGTTTTCATGCTTTAATCTATATCTGACCTATAACAGCATTCTGATTACTAAAAGAAAATACACCTTTTGTTATATAGTATCCCTGTCAATTTGGGGCTTCAAAATATAGTCTTTTTGTAGAATTTGTTTGTACGTTTCAATTTTAGAATGAATATTTCTCATTGGTTAGCAAGGTTGGCAAAACATTGTCATAAATCACGAATGTAAATTATCTGCATAGAAAATGGAGTATTTAAGGCATGTAATGTTATCACAAGGAAACAAATACTGATAGTCAACTTAGGTTTTGTTTCCTGAATCTGGTTTTATCATCATGTCACTGATAAAGAAAAACTACTACATCTAAATCTGGTTCTTAGTCTCTATGGACTTAAAGAAAGAGTCCAAGAGACAGAAGGAGAAGCAAAGAGACAAGAATTTACTGAAGGAAAAGGTAATCTGAGATCCCCCTAAACAGCCTGGGTCCCCAGGGAGGTCCACACAGTTGGGGGGTGTTGTGGCGAGAGCAATTCAGAACCTTTAGGAGACAAATATGTGACCTTCAAGACTCTTAGATATCTGTGGGCTGCACTCTTCCCCAGCCCCAATCAGAGGTTACCATAGCCCTCCAACTACCTGTCCAGTCCAGTCTTGTCTCCCAGAGGTGAGGAGAATGAATTGATGCCCTGCCAGCTCCACGGCCCAAAGCAATGGAGATTTGCTTGCCAGAGGCCTAGAAACAGGACATCTCAGAGTCATGGTGAGAGATGCATCACTTCTATGGGAGGTTTTCCCCTCCATATTCGAGACATATAGTTTTTTTTCTGGATCTAATCACTATGTATCACTGCATTATGCTAATTGTTATGCATTCTGTTCATGAAATATTAGCATACCAGTTGTAAAATAGGTCAAATTCAGTGACTAACACTGCATATGTTGAAGGAAGTAAAAATGAGTGCCTAAAAAGCTAAATATCCTTTTGTAAATGTCTGAAAATCTAGATATCCGGTGAATGCAAAATAAATGACCTAAAGAGGCAATTATCAATAACATTCTTGCCACTTACTAGACATCTTAAACACTTGTTATAAATCAAGGCACACAGTGAGACACTGGCTAATGAGACATAATGGAACACAGAGAAATCTTTGTAGTTAGCGAATCACCTCACTTATTTCTCCTGAGTTTTTCATTCTCTGGTGCCCCAAATAGGAACAGAAACCGATTCAGTCTTACTTCCTGGATGTCCTTGACAAACTCCAACCACACTATACTGGCTTTTCCCCGAATGGGTGGCTAATATTTAGAGGTTTCAAAGGGTCCAAAGATAAGGTCCTGAAGGAAATGGAGAATTTTCACCAAGGTGATGAGAACAGAAAGTGAAGCATTGTTTTGCATTTGTACACAACGGGAAGGGGGCATGCACCCAAAAAGCAGTCAGTGAGAATGATCTCTGGGCGTCTTCTCAACCTTGGTACAACATAAGCTGGGAGTCATCATTCTCTCCACTGACTGTGGGGTTATCACCAATGGACTGAGAAATTAGTGACAGGGAGACCAAAGACAAGACAGATCTGAGAATTTTCAACTCGTTAGGAACTTTGAAAAGACAAGTTAGATGTCCAAAAGGGAGTTATGACAAAATCTAAAATTTAATATTTTACAGATCTGATAGATTGGCAGAAACTTTGCTTTAAATTGTTTTTCTATTGTTGAACCAATCTTGACTCTAAAACAGTTTTTACTTAAAAGAAGTTATAAATGGTTTAGGAAGTAGGTTATATATAAATATACGCTAGGAGACAGTGAATTACACAATTGGGTAGTTAAAAAGTTATCTCTTGTCCTCACAGCAAGGTTGTACCCTTTTTAGTGAAACTACCAATTTGATTTTACCCCATTATAGAAGACAGGTAACATTTACTCTCTTATACAATTGAATGCATTCTTTTAGCATGGGAATAATGCCTTCTTGTAGGAGAGTTTCACCGACACTAACAAACATCACAGACTTGTGGACAGGAAGATTACATAATTGAATTTTGTTCTGTGAGGCTATTATTGGAAGGGGGAAGGAAATGGGGCGTTAGCTGGATCGTAAGAAATGCACATCTCTATTGGGGAAGCTGCAGAATCCGTCTCAGAGCAAATCACTGTTGTTGGCACAGTTCACCTTAGATAAAACAGCTTCACCCGGAAGGCAAGAGGGGGACTGAGAGAAGCTTATTGAGAACATTCTAGGAAATAGTGTGAGAGTACAAAGAAAATTGCATGCCTAGATACTACGTTCCAGTTATTTCATTGTATTATTAAGAAATTATGATAACTATCAGAAAATAAAATGAAATTATATATGAGGATAATCTACGCATTATGTAACTTTTTGAAAGCTAACTGCCAGGACTTAGGGATTGAACTCAGGGCCTTTTTACTATGTCTTGCAGTTGACACTCTGTCACTTGAACCACAGCTCTACTTCCAGCTTTTTGCTGCTTAAATGAGTACATGTCTCACAGATTTGTCTGCCTTATCTGGGTTTGACCTGAGATCTTTGAACCCAAGGCCCTGAGCAGTTAGGATAACAGGTGTGAGCCACTGGCACCTAGCTAAAGCTAATATACTTTGATTCTAAAAACAAAATGATTAATTTTCTTTAGCAAAATATAGTATAGCCTCTGTTCACTGTGTTAAGAGAGGCTGTTCATGAGTAACAAACTTGTTCTACATATGCTGATAGTAATTTTGCAAGAAGCTCTTATGCTCTACATATTTGAAAAATTTTAAGTTATGTACAAGTATATAGTATCCTTCAAAAAGAACAGATTACGATCTCTAATCTATGAAATTTAGGTAAAATCAATGTTGTACTAATGGATTTTCTCATCTGATTTTAACTTCTTTTAGCAGCTTGGACCCTTACCAAGTACTAAAATTTACTTAATAATTTGGTAATATTCGTTTATTTAGATTACCTTTTACTCAAATCTAATCACAAGAATATTCCATGTGGCTCTATGTATGGACAAGTGACTGTGTTTGGAAAGGAGTTTGAATTACACCACTCTCTTGATATGCTGTGTCCTTCTGTCAGGGGAATTTTGGGTGAAGTAACCTTGGCTTCCTGCTTCTTCCTCAGAACATAGTCCTCCATTTTGCCGTCTTTATTTTCCACTTTTTCTTTTCTTCCTTCCTTTTTTTTCCAAGTCTGGGACTTGAACTCAGGGCCTTGGGATTTCTCAAGGCCTAGTGCTTTACCACTTGACCACAGCGCCACCTCTGGCTTTTTCTGTGTATGTGGTACGAAGGAATCAAACCCTGGTCTATGTATGTGGTATGGAGGCATACTAGGCAAGCATTCTACCACTGGGTCAAACTCCCAACCTTCTTCCTTGCCCCCCCTCTCTCCCTCTCCCTCCCTCCCTCCCTCCCTCCCTCCCTCCCTCCCTCCCCCTCTCTCTCTCTCTCTCTCTCTCTCTCTCTCTCTCTCTCTCTCTCTCTCTCTCTCTCTCTCTCTCTCTCTCTCTCTCTCTCCCTCCCTCCCTCCTCTCTTTTCTTGTCTTTTCCCTTCTCCCTGCCTTCCCTTCCTCCCTCCCTTCTTTCATGATGTTCAGAATCAAACCCAGGTCTTGCCTGGGTTAGGCAATTGTTCTTTCACAGCGCTACACCATAGCTAGAATATTATTATTATCATTATTTTTGCAATTTCTCTAGTTCACAAGTTGTTTCATAGTTTGTATCTGTGTTTGATTTGCTTTACTGGAACTCTCCAGCAGATGGCACTAATGGTTTTATTTTTCCATTTCATTATTTTATATTGTTAATTAAATTATTTTTCTTTTGAAATATCTAAAGTGTTAAAGAAAAATAGTAAGATCAGCAGGGATGTAACTTATTAAAAATGTGTTTTAGAGGTGACTGAAAAAAGAACAAATGAGATTTATTAAGAGATTGCAATTTTTGTTCTTTTAAAAAGATTCTCATGCTATCTACTCTTTGCATCTATTGACCTATCTATCTCCACATTAATCTGACATCTCTCTGTGTGATATTACATACGTATATTTTAGAAAATGTATCCTATATTGTTAGTGTGTGTGTGTGTGTGTGTGTTTTCTTCCATTGAGCACTGTGAAAATGTATTTCCAAATCAGCTTCCCGCAGTGCCCTGAAAGCACAGGGAGACAAACCTCAGGAAAACAGAACCGCACAAATGATGATTAGCTCTTAGTGTCTTATGGCCTGTTACTTCAGTCAAGCATTTATTTTTAATTCTGTTTTCAATGTACCATAGGAGGCCACTCCTGAGTAAGTATTAAATGAAGACATCTCAGGACATGGAGACTCACCAGCATTCATTTAAAGCTCTGCTCTGCTCTATTTCCCAAGAAGCATCTTCTTCCTGCACGCCCCCCCCCGAAATGATGCACGGCTCAGCGTGTATCAGACACAGAAATGGGAATTCAACATGGTGGGAGGAGGTTACTCACTGCTATTTAATACTGGGGGCATGTCAGAGTTCTACAATGAAAATCTACATGAGAGTGGGTTATTGGAGTCTTTCCAGTACAATTCAAAGGGGGGAAAATCAAATAGATTGAGAAACCATGAAATAGGAAGTTAATTACAAGTAAAGTATTTACAAAAGCACAAAGAAAAATTTTATGAAAGCCCTCGTAACAGTGAGTAGATTTCATAAAACCATCTTATTTAAAACATCAATCTCCATAACAGGAATATCTATATGATAGACATGTGATTATTTAAATTAATCAAACAAGGCACCATGTTTTGAAAGGGAATAGATCAAACTATTTAAGGCTTAAGAATTAGGTTCGAGGGTCTTAGTATCAAATCTACATTTAGCTATTTCTTAGCTTCATGACCACGAAGAAATTATTTAAGTCTCACTATGCAATTCCCGCATTTACAAAGTATTGGTAATAGTACCATCTCCATGGGGTTAGTTGGGATAATCAATTAAGTAAAGGACTTAGCACAATGTCTAACACATGGTAAAAGCTCAATAAATATTGGCTAATATTATACAGAGACATTGATAATGCATGAGGGAAGAGAGTACTTTGCTTTTAAGTTGCTGCATACACCTAGCCACTTAACTTCGAAAGGCATCTATGATTGGCTGGATTTCTTGGCACATGGTTATCATTATAAATGACTTAGATAATTAATCAATAGACTACTGGTAAGGGGCTAAACATTCATCTCATAAGTTGACAGCCAGTCAGAAAGACAAACCCATCAATGTAATTTGTTTGTGTAAGTCTAGGAGACACAATTATTTTCCTGAAAAATCTTCATCATTTTTATGGCAATTGCTAATTTCCCCCACTACCAACAACCACCACAAAGAAGAGGACAGAAAGTGGAAATAGGATGAGGAGAAGGAGGAGGAAGAGGAGGAGGAGGAGGAGGAGGAGGAGGAGGAGGAGGAGGAGGAGGAGGAGGAGGAAGAATAGGAGGATGAAGAAGAGGAGGAGGAGGAGGAGGAGGAATAGGAGGATGAAGAAGAGGAGAAGGAGGAGGAGGAGGAGGAGGAGGATGACAAAGAGGGGAGGATGACAACAATGAAGAAGAGGAAAAGAAGAATGGACATTTAAAAATCTAATGTTTAAAATGTATTATCAATAGGCTATTTGAACTTAAAAATGTAAAATGCTTGAAGCACAAAAATTCCCAGTGCTCTGAAAAAGTGAGTGTATGAATGATACCTAGAAAGTATCTAACCCATTAAAGACTCAATTTCCCTTTCCCTAGTTTTTGCCTGCAATGATAGATAAATTTCTTACATTGAATATATGCTTCTTCAGAGTGAGATAAGTAAGTTTTGTCACATTTTCTTCTTTTCATGACAAACTATCTGTAATGTGATAGCTAAAAGAGACTTTCCAATGTTATTTTGGCAAGGAATAGCGTATGCTTCATTTTTAGTATTTGATCAGCAATTTTTCCCAAATTATCTCTAAAATTCTCCAAATTGCTTGTGTCTCAGAAATCATAGCTCCCTGGGGGTGGGGTAGTGGTGAAATTTACACCCACATCTTAAGACACAGGCTCTCTAATGATTCTATATTTCGAGACACATTCTTCTGTGGGTCAGATTTGTATCTGATTTGCTTTATAACACTTGCTTTCTGCCTCCAGAAACTGAGTATTTCTTTGATTATGTCAATACCTGAGAAGATGGCAAAGCCAAAGTCCCCAAATTTACAAGTTTTAAAAATATTTACATTCCTTTATTTATTTTTAAATTTTTTAATGACAGGGTAATGTATAGAGGGGTTACGGTTACATTTGCCACGTAGTAGCTGCATTACTCCTCACACATTGATACCCCTTCTTATGTTTTTGTCCCCGTTTCCCTCCCTCTACCCCTTCCCAATCATCTTGATTTCTCCCTTCCCTTTCCTATTTCAAATAAACGTATATACATTATACCAGGTAACAAAGTCAGATACAGAAACAATATGAGATTAACCAAAGGGCAACAAAAGAGAAGAGAAATAACATAGTTTATTAAAAAGAACAACAATCACACAAGATAAAGCTCTTGTTTCCATATCCTAGAGATCTTTTCATTTAGTCTCCGTCTATAAAACCTTATGAACCTAGGTTTTGAGCTACTGTAATACTCTTCTAGGAGAGTTCTAGATATGTACTAATTATTACAAATGAGGGAAACCATTGAGCCTATGTTCCTTTGAGTCTGGCTTACTTCACTTGATATGATTTTTTCCAAGTCTTTCCATTTCTTTACAAATGGGGCGATGTCATTCTTTCTGATGGCAGCACAGAATTCCATTGTGTATAAATACTATATCTTCTTAATTCAATCATCTACTGAGGGGAATCTGGGTTGGTTCCATAACTTTGCTATGGTAAATAGTGCTACAATAAACATCTTTGTGCTAATGGTTTTAGTATGTCCTTTTTTCTGGACTTTTGGGTAAATACCAAGGAGTGGCCAGTTTTCTGAGTTCAAAACATTCATATACTCTTCCTTCTATTAGCCTTGATACTTTCAAGTTAACTAAGACTTTAAGACAATATTTCTTCATCTGTCAACTGAGGATAATAATGACCATTTTAGGAACCTTAAAACTCTTAACTACTCAGATCGGAGAATCTATGCTGGACGCTTGCCTGGAAGTCTGTGAGACACATCTCCAATTAACCATCAAACAGCTGGTAGTGGAGCTGTGGCTCAAGCAGTACAGTACCAGCCTTGAGCAGAAAACCTAAGGGACATCTCCCAGTCCTTCAGTTCAAGCCCTAGTACTGGCATAATGTCAAAACATATATAAAAAAAGAACACCAACTTACGTGGTAATTATGAAGATTAAAACACACAGTATCTGCAAAAAGCCCTTAGGGAAGTACTGGACAAGTATTTGTTATTTTGCAAGGCTTTGAGAGCTAGTGAAGAGACTTTAGATACAATATCTAATTTCTCCTACACCAGGGCTATTTTAATGGACTGACTTATAGCTTACATGTAGGATATTGAGTGCGAAGATATAGTATCTGACTTAAATTCAGATTTCTAAAAGCAACCCCACCAACTATCCTACTTGTTCTTTTTCTCTCCCTCCCCACTGTGTATGTGTGTACACATGTATCATGATCCTGGGGTTTGAACTCAGGGCCTGGGCACTGTCCTTGAGCTTTTGTTCTCAAGTCTTATGCTCCATAAGATGAGCCACAGCTCCACTTCAAACTTTGTTGGTAGCTATTTGGAGATAAGAGGTCTTTCTTGGGCTTTCTTACCTATCCCATTTCTGATGTCTGAATTAAACATCTGAAGAAGGAGGGATTTATGTCTCATTTTTCAAAGCAGGGAAATACAGTTTCTTGGATTGGACTTGCACAGTTTACTGAATTAGTCAGTTATTCCAAGGTGCAGTAGTTTCTCAGTCATTTGGGAGTGTATTTCAAGACAACTTGACAAGATGTAACTTCTTCCCCATTAAGTTTGCTAACTAATCATCCTTTAATTGAAACATTGTTAGTATGCATATAAGACCTCACTATCACATAATAATAAGCAGGTGTTGTAAACAACTTCAATTCTTTGATACTTGTAAAATGGAGTTGATAAACCAAATAATTCAAATGTAATGCAAATGGGAAAGCCACAGTTACAGAAAATTTAATTCATACAAATAGATAGGCAATCTATATCTGTCTCATGTGACTTCAAACTCCTCCAACTATTTAATCAACTCCAGACACTCCTTTCTACCAAGCCATGCCTGAGAATAATTAGTCTATTTTTAATACTTGCTATCTTGTTATATTTAGATACTAAAAATATGTCATAATCAGCTTGCGCTAATCACAGAGCACACAAAGCTTTAAATGTCCATTTCACTTTTCATAATGTTGCCTTATCTATGAAAAATTTTGAATAATATCAAGGAACTTCAAGTGTCGACTGCATTTAATGCAGCATAGTATGTCAGAATCCTGGCTGCTGTTTTTTTGTCCTTCTAATAATCCAATTACATTAAGCATAGTCTATTTTGAATTCAACGATGTGATCAATTTTACGGCAATTTGTTAAAAAAAAGAAAACATTTTGCTTATGAGAAGCACTCTTTTATTTTCCTTAAATACTTGAATATTCTATTCCCACTTAACCTTAAAAATCTGGGTCCAATCTGGGCATTTGTGACTAAGTGCCTGGAATCCCATCTACTCAGGCAGCTTAGAACTGCAGATGAAAGTTCAAAACTAGCCTAGGCAGGAAAGTCTATGAGATTCTTATCTCCAATTAACTACAACAAAGCTGGAAGTCCAGATATGGCTCAGCTGGTAGAGCATTAGCCTTTAGCATAAAAGCTAAAGGACAATGCCCAGGCCCTGCACCCATATAAATACATATAAAACCCCATGGCTCCCATCCTTCCTTTCTCAGCCTTGCAATCCCTTCACAAAATCACATATAGGCCATCAGTAAATATTTAGAAATAAACTGGTCTCTTCAGTGGAGTGGTCAGGAAATATACTCAGTCATTCTAAGGGAGAAAAAAGTCTTCTCTTTCATGTCTCTAAGCATTAGTGCCCATTGTCTTTTTTAGGATTAAATGTAGTGGCATATGGACAGTAGGTAGAGATGGAGAGAGAACATTTGTGGTTTACTTTTATTATCTGAAAACCTTGAATGTTAGTAACTTTATTGACACTATTCGTATTCCTGATGTTTATAGGCTAAGTGGAGCATTTAGAAAAGACATCCCTGAAATAGTGACACGTGAGCAATGATCTGAAAGGATGTAAAGAGAGTGACTCAGCCAGGTGAAGAGGAGACCTTAAGGTGGAGGATCTGGGGGAGGACCCGGGGCCGAGGAAGGAGGCAGAGTATGGAAGCCTTACAGATTCATCATGAGGATTGGGTTTTCACACTGGGTGAAAGGAAAGAACCTGAAGGCTGGAATGTAGGAGTCAAATGAATGGTGTTACATTTCCCTAAGATCCCTGGAGCTCCAGGTTTCCAATAGAGAGGAAGAGAGTGAAATTATAAATAGCAGACTTTTCTGCCCCACCTGGCCTTGAACCATGGTCCTAAGATCTTAGCCTTCTGAGTATCTAAAGTTATTAGTGTGAGCCACTGGCACTTGGCTGGTCCCTAGTTTAAACACCATTTTGTGCTTGTTTTGTAATAGCTTTATTTTCCTATAGGAAATTATCCAAACCTAACCTGGGATGTTCTGATTAGCTTCCTCAAACATAATAACTGGCTTATAATATGTAGAGTGTGTGTTTGTGTGTGTATGTGTGTGTGCATAAACCTACGAGATGATCCAAGTTACAAACACCCTTGTAGATACAGCACCCTTGTGTATGAACTTTGCTGGATGATCCACATTCTTGCAAAGCCTCAAGGTCTTCATGTCATTAAGAGTTCTCATTACACCGTGCTATAAATACAGCTATGGAAGGAAGGAGTGGGGAATGAGTGTCGAGGCTGAGGAACTGCTCCTTTGAGGAGCGTTTTGTTTGTTTCATTGCTTGCTTACTTGATTCGTCATGAGCTTTGGCTTTTCCTAAATCTAGGAAGTTGCTCCCATCTCATGTTGCAGGCAGGTAGTAGAAGATTGAAAGGCCCGTCAGGATGGCTGCCTACCTTCTCTTTCAGAACAAATGCCTCTGGCTCTCATTAGCAGAGGCGCACAGAACTCAGCAGGTAGCACCTGGAAAGTGACTGGGCGCTCTGGGCATGGCTTCTGCAGCCACCAAACTTTTGTTTAACATAGGCATTGCTGCCAACTCAGTAAGATAATTTTTTCACAGGGCAAGGTTGATCGGTCAGGGGGATGATGGATGCAGTACTGGTAAATGAGACTGGGCAGAAAGAGGGGAGTAGAGAAGGTTTGGTGTGACTACAGGCAAAGGGAGAGGTAACATTTCATATTTATTACTCACATCTAAATCCTGGTGTGTACAGTATGTCTCCTGCCTAAAAATAATTTAAACAGCATGGCTGGGAGGCCTGCTGATTTGTTACCGTGTGTGTCCTAATGCTCACCTTTCTAGATAACAGTATGAAGGGGTTGTGTGTGTGTGTGTGTGTGTGTGTGTGTGTGTGTGTGTGTATGTGTGTGTGTGTATGCATGCACCAGTACTGGGGGTTGAATTCAGGGCCTGATTATTGTCTCTTCACTCTCTTGCTCAAGGCTCTACCACTTGAGCCACACCTCTACTTCCACTTTTTGTTAATTAGAGATAAGAATCTCGAGGATTTTTCTCCCAGGACTGACTTTGAACTTATATCCTCAAATCTCAGTCCTCTGATAGCTAGAAATACACACATGAGCCATTGCCCCTGATCTAGTATAAAACCTCTTCAAGACTTCCGTAAACACAGTACCCAAGTATCACCAAGGCATCACATTTCAGGCTTCATGCATACATGGATTATTATCGTTTTTATAAACATTTGGCCTTCACACCCCAGAGGTCTCTGGGGTTTGTTTCAGCTTTGAATGCCATCAAAGTAATTAGAAATGTCAAGGTATGAGCAAGATAAGAGTGTTTGTGTAATTTCTCATAAAGCTTTGCTATCGTCTAAATAAAACTACATCTGTCTTTCACTTCTGATTAAATTGAGACTAAAGGAAGAAATCTTTCAGCCAGGAGCTGGAAGCATAGTCTAGTGGTAGAGCATGCATGAAGCGTTGGGTTCGATTCCTTGGTACCACATGTACACAAAAACCCAGAATTGTTGCTGTGGCTCAAGTGTTAGAGTACTAACCTTGAGAAAGCCCAACGACAGTGCTCAGGCCCTGAATTCAAGCCCCAGGACTGGCAAAATCTTTCAACAAAGATCCACGGTTCTTCCTTCAGTAAGGACCTGTCACCAGGAAAAGCTAAGCTCTTTTGAACGAATGATTCAGATAGCAGAGAGTCCACGCTTAATTTTCCTCATCTGCAAGTCAAGGATGATAATGATTCCTTGTCGGGATTGTAGAAAATATTGAATACAGGTTTGCGGGTCAAAAATTTCCTAGTTCTCTTTCATCCCTCCTCCCCAGTTCTTTGTTCTCTGCTCCTATAAAACAGGATAGGGGAGTGTAATCAGAAAAGATAAGTTCATAAGATCGGAGTTTGAGTTACAATCTCACCTCTTACATCCTGGGGAACAGATAGAGCCCCTTGCTTCTTCTGAAACAGGCTTCTTTATTTCTGTAAGAGTGCTAGGATGTTTGCTTATTAATTCCCACATTCCACAAGTAATGATGGAGCATGACTAGACACCCAGGTGCGGCTCGGAGCACGCCTGATGCAAGCATAATTGAGTGTTTATTCATAGGCAACTTGAATTCAACTAAGATTGGCAAGTGTCAAAACATATTTAAGAAGAGTCTATGTAATGGAAAAATATCAGGTAGCTTTAAGGACTATGAAGAGAAATCAAAGAGGATAAAGACAATCAGTTGCTGACAGGGGCAGGGCAAGGCTGTATTTATAAGATCAGAGGGGATGCCTGCAGGTTGGTGTACCAAAAGAGGCCTTACAAAACTGGCTTTTGCCACTCTGGGGAGGTAGATTCCTGGCAGGGGGAGGAGAGAGAGCAAAGGTTGGGCTGGAGACAGCTGTGTTCTTGGCAGACAAGGCAGCGCTGGGGAGAGGTTGGAAACAAAGTCCAGGGAAATGAGGTCAAGACTACATTGATTATTGGGGAAGGGACTTTCAACTTTCTCCTAAGTGAGGAGACAGTTCATCACAGGGTTTGAAGTGACAAACTGATATGATGAAGTTGAGAGCAGAAAGAATTGCTGTTTTTTGCATGGAGAACAGACAATCAGCTGGGAGGTCCAGGAGAGAGACAAGATCTTTCAAGACTTTCTTTGAAAGAGTCTGTGCTGAAGGTGGGAAGGAAGCATCAGTGAGAATTTTTTTTAACAGTCTTGCCAATGCAAAGCATGGCTCCAGCAAGCCTTGGAAGCATACTGTAACTACTGATTAGCTATGCAACATTAAACAAATTATGCTAACTCTCTAAAGCCTGAGTATTATGGATTTAATATTTGGACCTTCCAAAATTTATGTTTAAGACTTAATCTCCAATGCCATGGATAGTATTGGAGGGAGGCTGTTGAGTGGCAATTACCATAAAAGACTAAGGGTTGAATGGGGCAGGACCAAGACAAGGGAGAAAAAGTATAATTTTCTCCTTCTCTACAAAATTGAGGGCACAGTTCTGAGCTGGCCATCTGCCAGCCAAGGAAGAGAATCTTCACCAGGGAACTACATTAATAGATGCCCAAATCTTTGCACTTTGTAGATTCCAGAAATAAGAAATAAAATCCTGTGGTTTCAAAAACCCAGTCTATGCTACTTTGTTATGGAAGCTTGACTTGACTGATACACAAGGTTTCATTACTTGTAAAAGGAGGATAAGATTTTCTATCCAAGAGGATTGCTGTGAGATCTAAATGAAATAAGATAAGGGGTTTAGCACTGTGTTCAGAACATGTGAATCTGCTTAGTAAGTCATAGCAGTATTTAGGATAATTAAAATTTTTCTTAAGCCTTAAGGAATAACATGATGACAGAGTCCAATGAATAATCTATTTTAAAAAAATACTTACAGTTTGTCAGTGAATATTTAATATTACCAAAAATATAGGTCATATATAATTACAGTGAACAAAGGCATTACAAACTGAAAATGAACTGAAATAAGTGACTAGAAAACTTCATCTTCAAGACAGAAATGTGATGCCTGAAATCCTACTTTCTCAGGAGGGTGGAATAGGAAGACCAAAATGCGATCCTAGATAGCAAAGTCCATATGTGCCCGGACTGGCTTTGAACCTTGATCCTCAGATCTCATCCTCCTAAGTACTAGGATTATAGGCAAATCAATAAACTCTTATTCTTTTTATGGCTACCTAAAGATAATGATAAAAAGAACAACTAGCAAAAATTTCTGGCTAGAGGTGTTACTAAAGTGATTTAGTGCCAGCAGAGCAAGCAAGATAAGCAATGTAAAACTCTTAGCTTCAATGATATTATAATATTTGAGAGAAGAAACATTAATTCTACTTTTTCTCAACCATTTTCATGCCATTTCAGCCATGTCCACAGTCCTGTTTTGTTCTTGGAGAAATGCTTTATTTCCTTATTTTTAATTTAGATGGCTATTTAAAAAGTCTGGTGTGAAAACGCTAGCTTTCGAGGTAGAATTCTATAAAAACAATCCTTACTCATTAAAAAATGTAAGATACTATACAGCTATGGCTTCCAGATTATTATGTCTAAGCATATATTGTGAAACATACAGACCTAAAGAGAGAGTAATTGGTGTTGCAAAGATATCAGATTTGTAAACAAACTCAAGATATAGTAATATGTGTGGTTATTTTCAGTCCTTAGAGACAGATCTCACAGAATGCTTTTAAAATAAACTATGGAAGATAATTTTTCTATAGTTTGAGGAATTATTTTTATTTATTGATTTATTATATTTTTCCACGTTTTAACTTGAATAGATTTTTGGCTAGAGAAGTCAATTATACACATAAAACAGGGTCAAAGGAACCCAGGCTTCTCAGTTCATTAGCAGACCATTGGGTTTAACATGATGGATCCCTCATTTGACAATCATTTGATTTGGACCTTGCAGTTAACATGTTTTCTTTTATGAAATTAAATATGGAAAATTTTCAATAGCGAGAAACAATTGGGATCTCAGTATTAAATTTCATGTGAAAGACAAAATGAGAATTATGTCTGCTAGATGGGACAGAGATTTTTTTTAAACCCTCATTTGTTGGCATAAGGAATATTTTTTATCTACTGTGTTTTGGGCTTATATTTGAATTCAGCTCAGTAGCAAATTCATGTTGCATTCAGAGTTCTTCTTCTTCTCTGTATTATGCTAGGCAATGAATCTCAGTCTTAACCTTCAAGTATCTGTTCTGATTTCATTGAGATAAGTACTCAGTTCTGGCAAAGATATGATTTGCATTTTATTTGTATGGGAAACCAGTGCAGATTAGCACAAAAAGACATCTAAGAGTGACAACAGCTACAACACAAGGACTGATTTCAAGTTTAAATTTTGCAGGTGCTAAAAACCAGAAACAAAACCAAAAATGGACTGGATGGAAGAAATACAAATGGTGATCCAAAAAAAGGAGCATAGGTTTAAAGAGACACGAGTGAGTATTTTAGATCATTTTCTCCATTGAAAGGGTTCTCAAATGCCCTCTGGAGAGCTCCAAAACATATTTCTTTATTGATTTTATCCTCCCAAAGTTTGTAAAACAATAAATACTGTCTTATACTTTTTGGAGAATCAGAGAATATAGAAAAATGTTTGGATTATATTTCCATTAGTATGAGAGCTCTGTCTATTTTATTTACTGATATATCCCGCAAACTATAATGGTATACAAGTTTAATATAGATTTATTTTTTTTCCAGTCCTGGAGCTTGAACTCAGGGCCTGGGCACTGTCCTTGGGCTTTCCTCAAGACGAGTGCTCTATCACTTGAGCCATAGCATCACTTCCGGCTTTTTTCTATGTATGTGGTACCGAGGAGTCAAACCCAGATCTTCAAGCATGCTAGACAAACACTCTACCATTAGGCCAAACTCCCGGCCTGGATTTGTTTTGTGATGGTAGATGATGGGCTTGAACTCATGGCTTGAGCCATGTGCCTTGCCTTTTGTGCTCAAGGTTGGCTGACACACTACCACTTAAGTTTCCCCTCCACTTCTGGCTGTTTGGTAGTTGACATTTTTGCTCTCATGGGTTTCTAAGCACAATCCTCAGACATCAGCCTTAGGATAGCAAGAATTACAAGTGTGAGTCACTGGTACCAGGTATATGGATTTGTTGAATGAATGAGTGTTGGGGAGAATTTTAAGTTGGTGAAAGCCCATTAACTTTCCAGTCATATCTTATGGCTGAGCCATCCAGTGATTAAGTTATTGTAGACAAAAGTTGACATTAAATTTTGTGTTACAGACCTGGCAGCTCTTTGAGGACAGTGGGCATATTTTCTCTCAATGTTGTGAGCTTCTTTTTGTCTTGCTTTGCACAGTGCCTTCCATAACAGGTGTTCCTGCATTTAGTGTTGAATGAATAACGGATGAAATGTATCTTCACAAATATTCAAGCCTCTCAGCAATATTCTAGCCAGAGTTGCTGCAGACATTACAAACACTTCTCAGGGAGATAAAGGATACCTCAGTGAGATTTAAAATTCCACATTTACCAGATTTAACGTGGACATTCTTTTATGTTGAGCCGGGGATATGGGTATCCTCCATCGCTGTCATAGACTTCACCCTTTTGGCTTGTCCAGAATAAACAGAATCCTTATTTTTTTCATAGGACATTCATGCAAAGACTTGCAATCTGCTCTCTTCTGTGTCCCCTCCAAGTCTCCTTTTCCCCAGGCGAAGTCATTTATCATCTGGCATGATTTTATATGCCTTTACCATCCTAATACCTCTGCCTGCAAAGGCTTCCGATATCTATTCTACTATGAAAGTAGGGCAGTTTAAATCTGAATCAGTTATTTAGGTGTATTCTTACTCTTCCTTATTTTATATACTGCATTCATATTTATAGCTTCCTATCACCTTACTTTCTTGTTGCTGTTGTTCTTAGTCATAATCATATCATCGACACCTATTTGAATTTACTGTCCACTAACCCCCTATGTTTTCAGGAGCTACATTGTTCATAATTGTGTTCCTGCATTATTCAGACTAACACACAGATTTTTCTTTCTTACCTGTTGCAAATTATTGTTCTTTCCTGGTCTGTTCCTTCAGTCTGACCAGAATCTTGGAATGTGATGAATTTGTTTAACTTATTATTCAAAGATTCCTATCTTGTGTAAATAATGAATATTCCACCTGGTTATTTCAGAAATTTGCACACATTTTCTGTTTTTAAGTATTTTTGTTATTTGTTTTTGTCTGTTTCTTGTGCCGGTACTGAAGCATGAAATTGGGGCCTGGATGTAGTCCCTTAGTTTTTTTTGCTCAAGGCTGAGACTCTACCTTTACCATCTGAGCAACAATTCTAGTTCTGGCATTTTCTTTCTGGTGGTTAATTGGAAAGATAAGGATCTCATAGACTTTCCTATCCAGGCTGGCTTTGAACCTTGATCCTCAGATTTCAGCCTCCTGAGTAGCTAGAGTTACAGGTATGGGCCATCAGTACTCCGTATACATTTTCTGTTAAAGCCAGTATTGTAAACATTTTAGGCTGTGCATCCTGTATAGTTTCTGCTGCTCTGACCATTCAACTTGTCATTGTGCTATCCATATGAAACAACTGAAGACAGTTGTGTTCAACCAAAAATCTTACTTGTACACACTGACATTTAAAGTTAATGATACTTTCCTGTTACATAGTGTTATACTTCTTTCGATTTTCTTCAACCATTTAAAAATGTAAAAGCCACTCCTATATTACAAGCTTTCCAAAAACAGGTAGCGTGGCCCTTGAGCCATAGCTTGGTGATTCGAATCTAAATCATTACTCAAAGAAATGTGTGTGCCAGAGCCTTCACCAACTGCTTGGCATACATGCACCCTTCAGAATCAGGGATGAACAATAAAATGGACTGAGAAGCCTTACAAGTGTGAACATAGAAAGATAAATCTTCATAAAATTAATTAGCGAGAATTTCAGGAATGTGTATCACAAAATGACACCCTGGGTTCCTTATCTACAAGTTCTAAAATTAGATTTTGCGGTATTAGCAAGGATTTTTTGAATTTCTTTTGAAGAGTGTCTATGTTTTTCATGACTGGATGTAATGAGCAAGAATGTAATTTTATATTTGTAGTCATTGTAGAGTTAGACTTGGTTTAAATTCACTTCTTACAGGTGAATTTCCTCCACCTGTAAATTTCTTAGGCATAATATTATCACATCATTGCAATCAAAGATCAATAAAGGTTAATTAATATGACACTAAAAATAGCTCACCTATTTTCCATTTTGTATACTTTTGATCTACCTATTTTATAAAATGATCCAAGAATGATTTTGGTAGGTCAATTTTACATGTTGTTGCCTAGGAAATAGAATCTTTTCTTTCATATAGTAGTTTAGTTAATTCATAAATTAACATGAAATAATTGAACATAAGGTGATAAAGGAGAAGACAGACTGTTTGGTAAGTGAAAACACTTTGTCATATTAAAACATATACAGAAGCTGGTGCTAGTGGCATAGGCCTGGAGCCCTAGCTACTCAGGAGGCTGAGATATGAGGATTGTAATTTGAAGCCAGACCAAGCAGGAAAGTCTGAGATGCTCATCTCCAATTAACCATGAAAAAATCCAGAGGTGGATGTGTGACTCAAGTGGTAGAGCACCAGCTTTGAGTGAAAAATCCATGTGAGAGCTTGAGGCTCTGAGTTCAAGTCCAGTTCAAGCACAAAGCAAGCAAGCAAACAAATAAGCAAACAGCAAACATATACAGCAATTTGCTGTACATTTTCCAGGAAGCAACAATTCATATTGCTATTCTGAGCAGCAAATCTCCACTCCCACTTCACCCATCACACAACTGAAGCCAAATTTAAATCAAACATGGATGAAAATCAAAGCCAGGAAAGCCTGGCTGGATTGGATGGGTTCTGATACTCTCTTGATCTAATTCAACACTGATAACCCTATGCTTCAATTTCCCAGTGAAAATGAAAATCATGTGATTACACCATGTTCAAAAATGATTTTTAAAAAAGGAGAAAAAAGGGGACAGCATCTTTCAAGAGTATCAGGGAAAAGGGAAGGTTTTGAGCAACCAGACACAGATTGTAGAGTGGGCTATATTAATGCAGATACTCAGGAGACAATGCAAATGTGAAAGAAATAAAAACTACTACATCATTCTGAAAAATCTTAAGATAGATAAAAATCTCTCTCTCTCTCTCTCTCTCTATATATATATATATATATTCATTTCTTTGTTGCTGTAGCCTTAAACCTGCAGAGTGAAAACTTCCTCAAGGAATTTGATAATGATTTTTATCACAAGCACTTTAGTTTGTCCTCAAAGGCTCCACACACCAACCAAACCCTCTATTAGAGAAACTGGCTAGTAATCTACGTTCCTCAAATTCTCTGATTATTTAGGGCCTTGAGCTGCTTTTTCCTTTTGCAATGCCTTGACAGAAGATGTGACTATTTTAGATTCCTCTTCCACTCAGCATTAACAGCACAAAGCACCTAGGTGCCTCTGGAATCTCTCAGAGCAGTAAAATCAGCAGCAGGAAAATTAGGTCTAGCTTCTCATTCTCCCCCTCTGCCCAATTTGATGCAGTATTAAATTCACATGTCCATAGCAAGCCAATACTGCGTTCATTTCTTTAGCTATGACAACCATTGCTAGCCTCCAGTGTCTGGTAATAATCACATTATTCCAAACATCTTGCCTTCTACTGCAGCCTCAACTACTCTTCTGCTGCTTGCTTCACGTCAGTCTCATTCAGCCATCCTGATACCTCATGAATGGATCTCAAGGTATTGCATTATTTTTGCCCACCCCTGACAAGACTGTTGCAAGCCTGGCCTTCTCCTTTCAGTCTTCTTCTCGTTGCTTGAATTCTCTCTCTCGCCCTCTCTCCTTCCCTCTCCCCCCCTCCCATTTGCTTTGTCCAGCTTTATTGCTATCTGTTTTCCCTCTCACACATCAGTTTTCTGCTTCAGAGAACAGTTGAGCACTCCAAAAATTAGTGACTAAGAAGCAAAGGCGGATTTTATCTATCAGTGGTTAAGCCTGGTGAATTTCTGTGAGCAAAATGATTTCAAATTGGTTTGTATAACAACTACCAATATCCTGTAAATGAAAAATTAATAAAAAGGCTACAAACTAAAAAGAAGAAAGAATTGAGGGTGGGCATCTTGGCAGTGAGTGACTAGGGAGGCAGATGGTGCATAGTAGAATAACATTGAATATTAGAACATTCTGTTTGGTTCTAAAATGCTAGATAGCAGAGATCAAAAAATGGTGCTCTGTCTTCTGTGATGCACTATCTTTTTCTAGGTATGAATCTCATGCTGTAAAGGAAAGGTACTCTCCTGTCAGTGAGATCAACTCAAGTTACTCTGTTGACCTGAGCTATGCACAAGTGGTTCATCCCTATCATTCTAGCTACTCAGGCTGCTAAATGCTGAAGATCCCAGGTAGACGTTAGCTGGGGCAGGAAATGTGTGAGAGTCTTATCGGTAGCAACAAGTTGTGTGTGGAACATTAACTGTGTAAAAGGGTTTCATCACGGTAAAGATTGAAGAGTTTAGTCTAGGCCCTGTTAGGTTTCCAATCCCCATTGGGTATCTTTATGAAGATGTTAAATAAGCAGTTATTTGTGATGATTAGAACAAGAAAGCAGTTAAAGATAGACATATACATGGAAGGCTTGTCTAATGTTCATATTGTTCTAAGATGTAAGAACTATTATTATCTCCATTTACAAAATAGAAAACAGGCTTGGAGAACCGAAGTGATTTGCTTCTAAGCACAGAAGATTATAATAAAAACAAAAGAGAGGAATCTAAATAGTTTTTTTATAAATAGCTGGACCCATATCTAAATTGACTGAGGGGATGAATCGAAGTGCAGTCAAAAGAAAAATAAACCAAAAACAACCTTCACTATTGATCAAGACTCCTGCACAGCATTAATTATAATCATTAATTGGCCTCAAAAAATGAGTCTGGTTTTCTAGTCAGTAAAATGCAATAAAACATTTCATCAAGTCACAGATAATATGTCTCATTTGCCAAAGATAAACCTGGAAAGCAAGGAAGCAAATAAAAGAGGTCAAATATATCTACATATTATATATTTGGGTATATTTGGTACATACATTATATATATATTATATATTTGGTATCTACAGATTTAAAGGGAACATTGAAAGCTATAAATATGTAAGATGGTAATGATAATAAACCAGCAGCACACTCTTGTGTCTCAGCTCTATTTAGGTGTTTCAAGAAAGAGAAATGGCTGCCAGGTGCTTGTGATTCATACCTGTAATCCTAGCTACTCAGGAGGCTGAGATCTGAGGACTGAGGTTCAAAGCCAACTGGGGCACAAAAGTCCCTGAGACGCTATCTCCAATTAACTGCCAGAAAACCAGAAATGACACTGTGGCTCAAATGGTAGAGCCATAGCCTCAGAGACAGCGCCCAGACCCAGGCCCAGTATTCATGCCCCAGCTCAGAGAGAGAGAGAAAGAGAGAGAGAGAGAGAGAGAAGAGAGAGAGAGAGAGAGAGAGAGAGAGAGAGAGAGAGAGAGAGAGAGAGAGAGAGAGAGAGAGAGAGAGAGAGAGAGAGAGAGAGCTGGCTAAATCCTTAGTATAATCTGATTTTCTCAATGTCTTTCACCGCTCTATGTAAACTAGAATTTCCTTTCCTCTGTTTCTTATTCTGTTATTTCTTTCATAGCATCATTTGTAATTCCTAGATATCAAATGCTTATTTTCGAAGTACTGTAATTAATGTCTTATCTGGTTCCAAAGCTCAAATTTGAATTTTGGCTCCAACAGTTTACCCTTGTGGTCAAAGACTTTCGAGAATTTCTCTGTGCCTTATGCAAAGAAACTGTCAGATGAGATAATAAAGTCTTGTTTATGTGGTTACTATGAACATTAAATGATATATGATAGGTAAAATTCCTGATAAATTATCTGTAATAAGGTAAGTAATCATAAAAGTCACTATTACTGAGGATTATTTACATCATTTTGCAGGCACTCTGAGTTCTTTCCTTGTTTCTTTTTCTATAAAAGTAGAATAAACAGTAAAGATAACAAAAAGATTAAACATTTTTTTTTGCCAGCCCTGGGCTTGAGCTCAGGGCCTGAGCACTGTCCTTGGACTTTCTCAAGGCTAGAGCTCCACCACTTGAGCCTCGGCACCACTTCCGGCTTTTTTCTATGTATGTATGTGGTACTGAGGAATTGAACCCGGGTCTTCATGCATGCTAGGCAAGCACTCTACCACTAGGCCAAACTCCCAGCCAAGATTAAACATTTTTAACACTAACAGTTTTACTATTGAAATGTTAAAGTTGAAGGGATGTTTGAGAACTCTGGAAATCTTATTAGTAAAATCAGGTAGGGTCAATTCTCTCTCTTCCCCCCACTCTGCTTTTCCTTCATTCCCTATCCCCCGCTTTATTTTGTTCCAGTATTAGGACTGAAACTAAAGCCCAGCTATTTCTGGGCTTTTTCACTCAAAGCTGGCACTCTACCATTTGAGCCATGCCTCCATGTTCAGCTTTTTGCTGATTGATTGGTGGTAAGAGTCTGGTGATAAGAGTCTCACAGACTAAAGCCATATAAGGAGTGATTGTTGTCCTTAATGTACTGTGTTATCTCTCATCTCTCTTGCAGTCCCTTGGTTATCTCATATTGCTACAATATTTCACCTTGTTATCTGATATATTTTATATATGCTTAATTGGGTATTTGAAGTAGGATAGGGAAGTGGGGAAATCAAGAAGAGCGGGGGTAGGAGGGAGGGAAATGGGGACCATGACATGAAAAAGGGTATCAATATTTGTGAAGTAATGTACCCTCTCTCTGGTGAATATAATGTAACCCTTCTATTAATTACAATTAAAATATATTTAAAAAACAAAAACAAAACAACAAAAAAAGAGTCACAGACTTTTCTAAGTGAGCTGGCATCAAACTGAAATCTTCAGATTTCTGCCTCCTAAGTAAATAGCATTCTAGTCAATTCTCCTTTCACTTAAGATTTTTAGTAAATTTTAGTAGGATATGATCACTCAGTATTTCTTAACATAATTCTTCCTTCTGCGAATTTACTGGCAATCTTGGGTACAGCTAAAAGATGACTTTTGGCAAGAAGTTTAGTAGTCATTGAGGAATGGTAACCTCACTCTCAAGCTAGTATTGGGTAAAAGACCAAATCAGATCTGATAATTCTTCCACTGCCATTAGCCATTACCATCCACAATGATTTCTGTGGACCAGAGGCTGTGTCCCAATTATGGGTGATTCATACCTGACCGTATCACTGATAGTGCATGTAGATTTTGTTATGTACAGTGGATTTTGCAGATTCCACTCATTTAGTTTACTGTCTCCACTTCCATTTTCTCAGAAAACGACTTTTAGAAGCATTGTTTTCACAATGATGACAGGTGACAAGAACGCTGATGGTTTTGTTGCAAGGATTCAGGGCCATGGCAACTATTGAGAAAATGCGGTGTCTTTGGAAGGATACAGAAGACAGAGCCAATGGCAGCAAGGACAGAGCCCCAGCTACAAGCAAAAGGAAGTTCTAGAAAAGGACTAGTTAGCTGAGTCAGTAGCCACCCCAGAGTTGGAAACCATGTTCTCACATCTACTGTCCCTATGAAGGCTCGCTCCTCTGAAGCACTCTTCTTTTACAAATGTCCTTCACAAACCTTCCCTTCCAGGATTCCCATAGAGCTTCATCAATAAAAATGTTCTCCCTTCACCACCAAATTAACTTCTTCCTCATCCTCTCCTTTCTTCCCACTCTTTTTTCGCTCTCACTTCTCTCCACCACACTGTGCCAACATTATCTAGTCTGGACTACCTAGATTTTCCAGTATTGGCCTTCCATTAATTATTCTTCAAATGTCAAGTTATGTTTCCTTCAGAAAGATCCTTGCTCTCATTTCCTCCAGAAGTTCTGAGTCCCGTCATTATATGACCTCCACCAAATTGTAGCTTCTCTAGGCAGATATTTTAAAAAGGATTCAGAATAAATATTTGCATATCACTGTTTTCTTCAAAACATCCATGCTATATTTTGCCAGTCCTGGGGCTTGAACTCAGGGCCTGGGTACTGTCTTGGGCTTTCTCAAGGTTAGCACTCTATCACTTGAGACACAGAACCACTCTGTCTCTAGGCCAAACACCCTGCCCCAACTCACTAATGCTATTTTTATAAAAGTGATTGTGGTATTATATGGCATACACCATGGCTATGTTTTAGCAAATCCATGTCTGCTGAAAGCCTATGCTAACTCAAGCAACAACATAACCCTGGCATTACATAGCCACACCAGAGCCCAAATGCTCCCCTCACTTTCTTTCAAAGAGAACACACCTGGATATAGGCAAGAGAATTCTAGAAGAACCTTCATAGTCCAAGCCTGCCCAAACCAAATTTTAAATTCATTTTTAGATGGTGAAAAAAAGGAAGTTTTCACAACTTTATCATCAGCAACTTTTATTATCCTAGATGTAAAAAGGTCAGTTCTTCATTTGAGAATTGATGCTTAGTGAGACTCAGTTATTTGGTCAGGAAAATGGCTGGGAACTGTGTCAAAAACTTTGCATTCGCAGCTCCCCTCAAATGAGTGCACCTCCTCTCCTTCATTCAAACCCGCCTTACCTTCCATTCTGCTTTCTTTCCCTCCTGCTCTCCTTCCCCTCCCCTTTCTCTATCCTTCTCCCTCTATTCCTTTCCTGTTTTTCTCCTTGCTCTTCTACTCCCCTCCCTGCTCCATTTCTCTCTCAGCTTCACCTCTCTTTCAGTTACTTTGACAAGCTTCCTGTAGGTGCTGTAGGTGTAGGATCATTTGGGGATTCCAGTCATGACAGGTGACTCCCGGGAACCCTACTCTCTTATTTTCTCATCTAGAGACTGGAAAGCCTATTTAGCAAGTTACATGAAATAGGTTTGGTTTGTGTATTCACAGGAATTATCAGGTCCCTGAAGGAGTCAGCAAGGCAGAGGAGCCATGAGAGTCACATGGAGGGATATGCCAGGTGGACATCTGGTTGATGGAGGAACTGAGAAAATTGGAGAAAACAGAAAAGCCTATGCATGGGGGTAGATGTTTGAGAGACTATTTGTTGGGAGTTTGAGCTTGACATTGGTGCATTGGTGCTCTCTCTCATGTTCCCACAATATTGTATATGACCATCTTTGAGCTAGGACCTCTTCCGAGGCCATTAAATTAAAATGAGATCTGCAGTGTGACTAGAGTCATTGAAAAAGAGAAGACTGGCATAATCAGTAGAAACCTTGGGCTCTCCTAGCAGAGATTTACAATAGAGCAAAACCTAAATACATAAGGCCATATAGGATGGCTAAATGGAAGGATCTCCAGGATACAGAAACAAAAGCCATGTAATGGTGATTGTTATCCTTAATGTACTATGTTATCTCATCTCTTTTGCTGTCCCTTGGTTATCTCATATTGTTACAGTATCTTACTTTGTTATCTGCTATATTGGATATATTTGTATTTGGTTATTTGGAAGGGGGAAAACAAGATGGGGGTGGGGGCCGGGGGGAGGGAAATGGGGACCAAGACATGAGAAAGGGTATCAATGTTTGTGAAGTAATGCACCTCCTATCTGGTGAATATAATGTAACCCTTCTATTAATTACAATAAAAATATATGCAAAAAAGAAAAAGAGAAGACTGGGACATGGACAATATAAAGGAAGATAAAGGGGAAGACACTGAGAGGATTCAACAAGCCAAAGGGAACAGCCTTGCCATACATTCATCTTGCATACTTTGCTTCTAGAATTCTTGGAAAATCTATACTTAAGAATGTGACTTCCTCCGAGAGCAAAAACATATCAACATGAAGCTCCCCTGCCTGCTGCAGGAAGACATCAGTGCGGTAGGTGAAAGTTCCTCCTTTGTGCTATCAGAAGTCTACTATTTCCTGTCTGGTCATTCCTGGAGGCTTTGTTGCTTCTTTGGTTAGCATGACATGACTTGCCAGCCTTTCTCTGCTCCTACAAATGTTCATGGAGTTCGGATCTGGTGTTGAACTTGCTGTGCATTGAGTTATGGAGTTGGGTGATCTGATTTATTATTTGTATTTGCAAGTGATGCCATCGTTGTTGGTATTTCCTGCCTCTAATTTGGTGCAGGCTATACACTGTCCAATGTCTATTACTTGTATTTCTTGCTAGACACCTTTCTCTAACCACTGAAGCCGGTTTTGCCTAAAGTATATAACATTTATGAAGTCAGGAAATTCATATATTTTTTCTCCATGACTGATGAGGCTGTGGGATATATCTATATCCCACACCTTTAGTGACATAACTGAGGATTATGTTTTCACACCGATATCAGTGGGTTTTAATTGGAATTAACTTGTACAGACTCTTTTCTTGTACCTGCTGTTATGGGTTCACTTGTTTCCCCCAAAGAAGATACACTGACAATCTAACCTCCAATTAGTTCAAAAATGCCATCTTAATTGGAAGCAGTCTTTAGAGTCTCAAAAGGAGATCTGATGACATATAAGAAGAAATGTGGCCACAAGGGAAAAGCAGGCAGGGAGAAGCTTCTGGAAAGGGGAAGTTCCATGTGAGGCAATGGATTAGCATGATGGTTTATAAGCCAAGGAATGCAGAGGCCACAGAAGCTAGGGATGTGGGTGGAGTCTCTCTCTTGTAAGCTTCTCAAAGAGGGCAGGGTTCTCACAACACCTTCATGTCTGAATTCTAATATCCATGCTGTGACACAAGGTCTTCGATTGCTTAAAGTCATTCAGTGTTGGCAGTCTTGAAGGAAATCCTGGAAAACCATCTACCTGTCTATTCTCTCACTGGTAGGTTCGGCCCTCTGGCCACCCCTTCTCTCTCTGCCAAACTCTATCTGTACTTGGACTTTAATCCTAGAGTCTGTTTAATTAAATTGTTTCTTTTTCAATTAAATGGTGAGATCCTTAAAAAAAATAAGCATTTTTCTCTTTGGAATCCTTCTGATAGTTAGCAAAATTGTCCCCTTATTGCTTCATAAAGGTATAGAAAGGAAGAAATGTGGGGAGCAAAAAAAGGAGACAGAGTAATGAAAGAAGTGATACGAAGACAGGGTTCAAGTAGTTAGTTGCATATAAATATAGATAAATAAATAACTAACCTAACCTGAGTAAGTGAGGCTAATATGTGGGAAAGGCCACTTAATGTTTATGTCACAAGGACAGATGTTCTCATTATTCCTACACTGTGTGTGGGGGGGGCACACTCATGCGCACCAATAATGGGTCTTGAACTCAGGGCCTGCTTAGGTGTTTTGCTCAAGAGTGGATCTCTACTACTTGAACCACAGATCTCTTCCTAACTTTTTGGTGGTTATGGGGAATCAGAATCTTGTGACTTTTCTTCTCAGGCAGGTTTTGAATCATGATACTCAGATCTCAACCTCCTGAGTAGCTATGGTTACAGGCACGAGTCACAGGTGCACACTCCTTCTATTCTTTTTTGACAAAATAAATATTATGAAAGATACAAGTTCAGTAAAAAAAATTTCCAGACATTTTTAAAGTGCTTTAATAGACTGAAACTATATATTTAAATGCTACCCACTGGAGGCTAGTCCTCTATTGCAATTCTTGTTGAGAGATTTACAGTGTCAACAGCAAATCATTTCCCTTCTACTCTTCTTATAGGTGATGTGCAATGTACCTCTCCGGCTCTTGCTGACATAGCCGGTCTAAATAGCCAGGCTTAAATATATTCAAATGAATATATTTATAACAATTAAAATTTCCCTCCAGGAGAAATGTGAAGATGTCATTGTGTTGTATATTTTTCTGGAATTATTGTCAATGTCCTTAAGCTATTAAATGTAAGGTGTGACATGACCCTTATGAATGTTCTTTTTGTTTTATAGTTGGCTACATTTGCTGAGATGCTGAAACAAATGTGAATGAAAACTAGATAAGGCCCTACAGACAGTCAACTTTAGCCTCTCTCTGAGCTACTTTATCTGTACCCAGGTATAGGTTTTGAGAGCCAAGAACAAGAATCTCAGTGGACACAAAAGAACGAAATGAAACATTCTAAGTGTAAACACCTGCTTTTGAGTAAGTTACTAATGAGCTGTCTGGATTATTTTGGTTGTAATATTTGGAAAGCCATCTATGACTGGGAACAGAATGTTCCTTGTAGATCTAAAAGTGAACAACTCTCATTTGGAAATAGTCTTTGTTTTGCTTTGGTGTTAGTGGGGCTTGAACTCTGGGCCTTGTACTTTGACATTCCCACCCCACTTTAGTCATGTGGCTTGAACTCAGGACCTGGATGCTTGTTGTCTATGAGCTTCTTATATGTTCAAGACTAACTCTCTACTACTTTGAGCCAAAGTTCCACTTCTGGTTTGGGGGTGGTTAATTGGAGATAGGAGACTCATAAGGACTTTTCTGCTTCAGCTGGCTTTGAAGTTTGATCCTCAGATCTCAGCCTCCTGAGCAGCTCAGATTACAGGCATGAGCCACCTGTGCCTGGTTTGACTTGGTTTTTTTGACTCAAGTCTAGCATTCTACAGCTTGAACCACACCCCTACTTCCAGCTTTATGTTGGCTAATGGGAGATAAAGTTCTCTCAGAGATATCTTTTTGGGTGGCTTTAAAATAAGATCCTTCTGTTTCAACCTCCTGCAAAGCTGGGATCACAGGTGTGAGCTACCAGTGTCCAGCAATAGTTTTTCTTATAATTGGGACATGAAGGTATAAAATATTAATAAAGTTATACCCTGGTACTCCCTAGTTCCTTTTGAATTTTTGAACAGTAAGGACTATTAAAAACCAGGCTATGTCATAATAATTACAGAGAAAATACATTAAACAAGAAGGCCAAATATTTGAGTACATAAAGGCTCTCGAGTGTCACATAATTACATACTTCAAAAATCAATATTTTAAATATATATATCTGTCATGTACCTAATTAAATTTCAAATACAAATATCAACATCCATGTCTCAAAGGATGTTACATAAAGCATGTTGGAACAGCCATAAGAAATTGTACCACATGTATGTGATAGCTCAACTGAACAAGACTTCATTATACACTAATTGAGACAAACTGCATTAACAACCTCAAATAGTATATATTTGCTCATTTGAATCAGACAAGTCAATATAAGTTAGTCTAGAGAGGGGAATGGATAATTCCTAGCAACTCTTCTGCAGAGATGGAATTGAAATTTGAAATTTTACTTGAGCCCCCAAACTGTGCTTTGGTATTCATACATGAATGTCATGGAAGGAACTTGAAGAAGAGAGGATAGCCGAAAAGTGGAGGGGTGTCATGTGAGAACAGGTAGACCCACTTGATTAGAATAATAGTACCCAGTGAAGGATAGGAGACTATAAGAAAAAGAGAAGACCAGGATATGCAGGCCTTAATACTAGATCACAGGTTCATGGGAAATTTGGGGGGAATTGTAACACACTGGTTTTGATGCACTTGAATCTCATGAATCTGGAAATAGAGTGTAAGATGCAGTGGGATAGGAAGGGCCTTCTAGACCAAGAACAAATCAAGGCCAGCAAGATGCTGTAGAAAGCAGTCAACTTATGGTCTGAGTACTAACAACCACAAATTTGGCAAGGCAAATTCTTCCAAATTTTCTAATATCCAGAAACGATGCAAATTTACATTAATGTAAATGTTTTAAATTCATAAATATAAATGTATTAAAAATAATTTGTATTGACTTATTGTTTGACACTTAAAAGCTGATTAAGTCCATGGGCTGACAATTATCAATTGAACAATCTCTAATAAATAGGACCATCTCTAATAAATACCTAACAATGAGATTTGCATAAATTACCAAAGCCTTGTTTTGGACAATGGCATGATTACATGTTTAATCATTCTTTCTTGCAGCTTAATCAGTCAATAAATTAACTTTCAATACATAATAAACAAATCTAAACTAGCATGGCTTAGAAACTATTTCAATATGTCTCCTAAAAAGATACCACAGTTATTCAAAATTATTAAATACGTAGTTTGTAGTTTAAAAAAGTTTCTAGTGAAACTCTACCACAGTTACATGCATATTTTTGTTCCTAGTGATATTCACAGACTTCAAATTAGGAGTAATAAGTTGAGAATAGACTACAGGTGGTAAGTATGTAGTTGTGAATGAAAATTTCTTTCTATTATGGTTTATGTATTAAATGATTGCCTGAACTAATAATTTTAATCTTTTAAGTATTCAGGAGCGTTTTCCCCTCCCACAGTCAGTTTTAATACTGCAAATACGAATACTCATATTGATTAAACTGCTCACGTAGTTTCTGAGCAATGACCCTGTTTGTTCTACAGAGTAAAATGGTCTTCCTGACACTCCATGTCTCTCCTATCTGTGATAAAATTTTGTAAAGGATGTTCAGAGAATTAGGAATGTCTTTGGAAAGGGCATAAAATAAAGGAGGATTCCTCTGACCGTAATTCACACTTCTGCTGTTAATTATGCAGAACCTAGAAGAGGAAACCAAAGCATGAAGGAGAGGAAATACCAGTTTCTCTCTGGGCCTCCCTCTTCTCTGCCTGGAAATCTGGGAGCACAGACACATCTGAAAATGCTCCTGGAAAGCAAGGGAGAAATAAGACAGACTCAGTCAGGTGAAGATAAACTTGGAAACTTGGCAAGGCAGCCCAACCCCAGAGGGGCTTCCACAATTATGACTGGTAAACCCTATTCTGTATAACAGGTAACCAGGACACCTGTCATTTTCTGATGATCACCCATCTGTCGCTCTGAGTCTTTTGTAAAGTTTACTATAAATGATCAGGATGGGGTCAGCTCAGAAAAGAATGGGCATGCAGGAAATCTGCACTGACACAACTTCTCTGAGTGAACAATCCTGAAAAAAAAAAACAGTGACTTCTGAGAGCAGAAGCCATGTTTAGGAAGCCAAGCTGAGAAGTCTTTCCCTTTTATCAAGTCTTTAAGATGTGGTATTTGTACACAATGGAATTCTATGCTGCTATCAGAAAGAAAGACATCGCCCCATTTGTTAGGAAATGGAAAGGCTTAGAAAAAATCATATTAAGTGAAGTAAGCCAGACTCAAAGGAACTTAGGCTCAATGGTTTCCCTCATTTGTCATAATCAGTAGAAACCTTGGGCTCTCATAGCAGAGATTTGCAATAGAGCAAAACCTAGATACATAAGGCCATATAGTAGGATGCTAAATGAAAGGACCTCTAGAATATAGAAACAAAAGCCATATAATGAGTGATTGTTGTCCTTAATGTACTATGTTATCTCTCATCTCTTTTGCTGTCCCTTGGTTATCTCATATTGTTACAGTATCTCATTTTGTTATCTGATAAATTGGATATATTTGCATTTGGTTATTTGAAATTGGATAGGGAAGGGGGGAAAACAAGATGAGGGGTGGGGGTCGGGTGGAGGGAAATGGGGACAAAGACATGAGAAAGGGTATCAATGTATGTAAATTAATGCACCTTCTATCTGGCAAATATAATGTAACCCTTCTATTAATTACAATTAAAAATATATGAAAAAAATTTGGAACAACAACAACAAAAACCACATTTGATTTCTTTTAAGAGAAAAGAAATCTCCTATGTGTATTCCCTTAAGAACCAAGTATTAGGGGAATTAAGTTCAAGAGGTTGTGGGAAATGTTTTGTGGAGAGATATTGACTTATTTTCTAAGAACCCAGACGATGGTGCTATGTTCAATAGAGGAACATTTGTGAGGAGAAACATCCCATTATAGTCTTTAGCAGTCATAATCATTGTGTGATTACTTTTGTGTCTACTTCCTAGGGCAATCTTTTTTCTAGTTTGCTAGGAAAATGTATGTTGTGTCTTTTCAAAAGTGTACTTGTTAGCCAGGCACTGGTGACTTAATCCTAGCTACTTTGGAGAACGAGATCTGAAAAGCTAGGTTTGAAGCCAGCCTGTTCAGGTAAATCTGAGAGACTTATCTTCAAACAGCTGCAAAAAAACAGTAGTTCAGTACCAGCCTTAAATAAAAGAGACAAGCAGGTTCATAAGGTCATGTGTTCATTCTAATACTAGCAAATATATTTACACACACACACACACACACACACACACACACACACACACACTCACCACACAGAAGGTACACTTGTTTTTAACAAGTAAGATTATCTGGATAAATGACACAGGTTTCCCTTCAGTTAGACAGCACTTGCAATAGTTTTGTTTGTCACATAGCAAACATTTGGCTTACTTATGATATGTTTGAATGTTCAGAAAAAATCCAGTTCATAACACATTACCTCAGACAAATATGAGTTTAGATGACCACACCTTACTTTTATGTTTGAAACTATTATATGTACAGTTTAAGAAAATATTTGCAGATAACATTATATGTGTAGTTAGAAAAACATAATGCAGTTTATGACATATCTTTTGTTGCAGCTACAAATGAAAAATAATTTTAGAGCAGAGATAAATCAGCACATCCCCTAAAATTAAAGATATGTCAATATATTCTCCAAAGAGATGACAGTCTATTTACTTATTTCTCCTTAATTGTCTTATCTTCTTTCATTTTTAAATCACAGGAAGAGTTCATTCATTTTGTAAATGTAAAAGTGCTAATTAATTTCAAAATTCAGATTTTTAAAAAGCATCCTAAATGAAAAAATCTTATTCTAGAAATAATTATTGTATCTGAGATTTAAGGGAAATACTAGAACTCCTGAGGTTGACATATGGAAATAAGTCTCTAGATTCATTTACCAATGTCAAAATATGAACAGCAAGAGTAACTTGTCTTTCTGGTTTGAAGTTTCACTTCATTGTTTCACTTATGCGTAATATGCATCAGGCATGCACTTGAAATGCGTTCAAAATGTCTCTTGGATTTGGACAAGAGTTTCCTCCCTGTGTTGCATTTATTTCATTTTCAAAAGACAGTTAATATCTTCTTCACATACTTGTTTGTGAGTCCTTAAGAGATACAGAACACAGGAGTGGGCTTTGTAGATAGCAGACATAATAGGTGCAACTATTATTCCTATTTTTAAAAGTAATAAAATTCACAAAAACCATGTCCCAATATGTCCGTAATTTCTTCAGTTCTCAATTGTCCCTCTATACTGAATATCTGGCTGAGTGTGGTTACGTTACTGTAATGCCTGCCACTTGGAAGATCGAACACGTTGTCTAATACTAGCCCAAGCAAAAGCATGACACCTAATTTGAGAAAAATAACTTGAGCAAGTTCAAGCCCAAGTTTGATTATATCTACAGCATACAGTAAACTTCCTCACAGTTCAAAAGCATTTTTTTCTTAGATGTCTATTTTTTTATCATCCCCAGTTAGCCACCAAAGCTTGCCTAATTTCTAGGAATATTTTTCTCAAATGAATGAAATGTTTCTTGTTAAGATGATCACTGTGTATGTTTTTCTGAGCAACATCCATGAACTTTCAGAGATGCCAAGGAAACTCTGAATAGGTGGCAAATTTTTCTGAGCTAATATTCACTACTCACCAATACAGTCTCCTTCTAGAAGCAATGAAACCCGGGCCCAGTAAGTGATGACTCACATCAGAAACTAGGCTGGTTGGGTGTTTCTTTCTTTTTTTAATAATTTTTTAATTGTGATTAATAGAAGGATTACATTACATTCAACAGATAAAAGGTGCATAACTTCACAAACATTGATACCCTTTCTCATGACATGGTCCCCATTTCCCTCCCACCCTCCCACCACTTATCTTGATTTCCCCTCTTCCCTATCCAATTTCAAACTGGTTGGGTGTTTCTTAAACACAAACATATATTCCTCCACAAAAGCTTTGTAAGTGTCTAATGAAACTCTATTTGGTTTTAGAAATTGTAGAAACAAAAAAACAATTTATATATAGTATACAATATATACTATTATATTTTTCATATATTCAATATATAAATACTTAGCATATGCTCTATATAGTGTATATAGGTCTATATATGTATATCTATATATGACATACCTTAGTAGAGTGCCTGCTTTGTAAGCAAAAACCTTAAATTTGAACTCCTTTCCTACCCCCTTTCCTCCGTCCTTTTCTCCTCTGCATACATAAAAAAGTTTGTTTAGTTTAAAATCATATTTGATCTTTTCTTTGATGCCTTAAAATATTTGCTTTTATATAATTTCTACTTTTGAGTTTCAGTTACTTCTTATTATGCCAATTTAATATAAAATTTTGTGCCCATAATTATATATTTTATTCAAGCTTTTTAGGGAGCTAAATCGATATTTCCTTCCTTCCTTTCCCCCTCCTTCTTCTTCCCTTCTTTCCTTCCTTTTCCTCCCTCCCTCTCTCTCTTTCTTTTCTTCTCTCTCATTCTTTTCTCTCTCCTTCCTTCCTTCCTTCCTTCCTTCTTTCCTTCCTTCCTTCTTTCCTTCCTTCTTTTCTTCTTTCCCAGGTACCACACAATCTCAGTCAGCATTTTTACTCACCACTGGTGTTATACCCCTTAAGCCATGCCTCCCATCTACCTGGTTAAGATTTTAGGAGCCAGCCAAGAGCGGATGGCTCATGCCTGTAATCCTAGCTACTCGGGAGGCTGAAGTCTGAGGATCTCGGTTCAAAGCCAGCCCAGGCATGGAAATCTGTAAGACTCTTAGCTCCAATTAACCACTGGAAAACCAGAAGTAGCACTGTGGCTCAAGTGGTAGAGAACTAGCTTTGAGCTGAAGAGTTTAAGGACAGCAACCAGGCCCAAAGTTCAAGCCCAATGACTGATAAAAAAGAAAAAAGAAAAAAGACTCTAGGAGACTGTTCCAGCATCTTTTCACTTTTCTACCCAGTTGTCTTCAAATCCTCAGATCTCAGCCTCCTATGTGGCTAGGGCTACAGGGGTGAGCACCAAGGCTCAGCTTCATTTGTTTTTTTACTGGTAAAAGTTTAAGAAAATATTTTTTCCCATCATATCCACCATTATTTCTGTCGTAGATCTGAGACATGCATTTGAAACACAGCTTCTCCAGAAGGAAAATCCTGGACAATCACTACCAGCCACGACAGAGAACATTTCAAACTATAAAATGCAATGTATGGTCAGGGAATTCAATGAAGTTTTAACAACCACAGATATAACTGAATGTGCGCTGGTTTCCAGTGGTTCACAACTGTCACCCTGGCTACTCAGGAGGCTGATCTGAGGACCATTGTTCAAAGCCAGCCAAGGCAGGAAAGTCCATGAGACTCTTCAATTAATCACACAAAAAAGCAAGAAGTGGGAGGCTGTGTCTCATGTGTAGAATGCTAGTCTTAACCACAAAAGCTCAGGAAAGACACATAGATCTCATCTCACACACACACACACACCCCAAACACACTCGCGTGTGTAGCTTGCCCATAGATGTTTAAATAAATGTTCCAGTATCACCAATAAAAAATGTACTCTAGATTTTTTTTAACCAGTCTTGGGGCTTGAACTCAGGGCCTGAGCACTGTCCTTGGGCTTTCTCAAGGCTACAACCCTACCATTTGAGCCCTGCATGATTTCTGGCTTTTTCTGTGGATGTGGTACCCAGGTACCTGGGTCTGCGTGCATACTAGGCAAACACTCTGCCACTAGGCCAAACTCCCAGCCTGTGTACTCTAGATTGCCAAGTTTGCTCTGGGTTGTAAAACTGTAGCAAAATGTAATACACCATAAAAACATAAAAAATGACTCATTTATTTCCATTTTGCTTTCATCTACTACTATGTCATCATCACTTCAACAAAATTTCTCTAGCCTTTTAATAAATGCACTATTGGTTATTTTCACATGCCCTAGATTGAAAAAAACCCAGCTCAATAGCCACTCAATTATACAATTCTTCACAAAGTAAACCACTTTAGTTAGCTAGATCACAAAGGGACGTGCACTAAAATAAAAGTTTTTTCAACAAAAATGTGAATTTATATACAAATGTGAACTGACCATGTAATTATACATTGATTTAAGTTTTTTCAAGAGGAAAATTAACTTTGGAAGCTACATGTTACTTCATTCGATAGAGTAAACTTAAATTTGCTGAAATATTACCATTCCTGTGGTCTCTGACCTCTACTCTTTTCTAGACAACACCATGGTGTAGTTTTGTGTGTTCTTTATTGCCTGTCTGGAGCTTGAACTCAGGGCTTGTGTACTGTCCCTGAGCTTTTTTGTTGATGGCCAATGCTCTATCACTAGAGCCACAATTTTATGGTGGTTAATTGGAGATAAGAGTCTCACAGACTTTCCTGCCTGGGTTGGTTTTGAACTGCAATTCTCAGATATCAGTCTCCTGATTACAATCATGAGGCCCCAGGACCTGCTTACCATGGTTTTTTGTTGTTGTTGTTTGTTGTTCTTTTTTTTTCCTCCCCACCCCAACATTCCCCCCCACCCTTTGGTAGTACTAGAGATTAGGACTGAGGGCTTTGACCTTGCTAGGCTGAGCTATATCTTGATCCTTTTTTCTCACTTGTTATTTTTAGGATAAGGTTTTCCTTTCTGCACATACATACATAGTAGATCCATGGTCCATTTACTTTTGTGTGTGTGTGTGTGTGTGTGTGTGTGTGTGTGTGTGTGTGGTGGCGGTTGTAGGGCTGGGTGCTGTCCCTAAGCTCTTTTGCTCAAGGCTAGTACTTTGAGCCACAGATCCAATTCTGGTTTTGGAATGGTTAATTGAAGATAAGAATCTCAGGGGGACTTTCTTACCAAAGGCTGGTTTTGAGCTTTGATCCTCAGAGCTCAGCCTCCTGAGTAGCTGGGATGATAACCGCCAGCAGTGCTGGGGAGTTGACCTTCTATTAAGGCTCCTGTCACAGCCAGGACCCCAGGAGTGGGCCACTTCATTAGCCTCCTCTCTGTGGAGCCATAGTCTTGTCGGCTTTTCCACACAGGCTAGACCAGCTCCGATGACATTGCCAATCTCAGCCTTCCGCTTAGGTTGCTTAGCTTTCCATGGCAGGTGTTGTGGGATTGCACTTGCATATCTGCTCAGAAGGAGTTTAATGACCTTTTCTGTCTGGACTTACTTCCAACTGCTATCCTCCTATTCTCAAACTCACAGTTAGCTAGGATTTCAGGTGTGAGGCACTGGTGCCTAGCTGATAACAGCAAATTTTAAGGAGACTTTACAGTAATAAGGGTTAGAATTGTTATCGTACAAGGACAATTCCAGTTTTGTCCTCTGAGATCTATAGCCTAACATCTCAGGATCCTGCTTCTATAGATTATAACCAGGCATTCCATCTTACAAGCCCAAAGAGGCAGTTTCCAGAGCGCAGACTCTCTCAGCAGCAGTGATAGATTTTTTTCAATTGTACTGTAAATCAACATCCTACAGAAACCATTTCATAGAAGATTTATAATTTATTTTGGCTCGTGTTTCTTATTGTTCAGTCCATCATGGCAGAGTGGGAGGGGCATGGCAGAACTGCTGACATCACAGTGAATAGGAAACAGTGAGGCATACAGGAACTTGGCCAGTTCAAGATTTAGTTCCCCAAAAAGACCCTTAGTGATCAATTTCCACTGAGCAGGCACCCTCTTCCACAATTCCACCCCACCAGAACTCCATTTAAACATTGAATTCTCATCATGTATTAAATGACTCATTAGATAGAACTCTCACAATCTAATTAGATATGGAAACATCCTCAAGGACACACCCAGAATTATGGTTTTCTAATCTCCTGTTTTTCAAGTAGACACCCCCCCCAAAAAAAACCCTAAAGAACAAGCAAAACCCCAAACCTGAACCACCACTGCCAACATAACTAACAATGCATCTGTTGGGGTTTAAATCTGGATCCCCCTTCTTTGGTTGTACTAGGATATGAAATCAGGCCTTCATAATTGCTAGGCAGGTGCTTTAGAACTTAGTCATAACTCAAGTGCAAAGTTACTTAACTTTTTGTCTCTCTTTTCTCAATGACTTAGAACAATAGTGCAAAGGAATCTTCTATATCACTGGGAGAATAATGTAATTCCTTGTCCTCTTCCCTTATCTCTCACATACCAAAATGAAAGTATTGCCAACATGATGCTTTGAGAACAAAAAAATTAAAACACCCAGGACCAGTTCAAAGTGCGTCCTATTCTATCTATTCTCAAAGGCAAAAGAAGACAGGCCAAGTCCTTGCTTTTGTCACAGGGTGAAAATGAGGAAGGTGAGAGAAGGTAGAATCTTTTTGGGAAAGTATTAAGTTGATTCTCCCTTCATTTTTTTTGTTTTCCTTTCTGCAAGATGAATACACCTGATAATTCCATTTACCAAGTGATGATTGTCTCAAAAGTGGATGTGATGCCACCAGAAAAAAAGGTGCAGTAGAAAGATAGTTGGAAATCTTCATTTCCAAAACTTTCTATCAAATGTAGCCACAAAGAAGGAAGATAAAGTGGTTTTCCCTGTCTGTTTCACAAAAACACTGTGAAGGTGAAGACTCTCTAGAATCTTCTTAAAAGTCTTCCACAGGAGTACCAGGAAGAAAGGCCCTTAGGCCTTTATCCTGGAGAGGAAGCAAGCTGAAGGCTGCTCTTGTCACAGCAGCAATGAAGACTTAACAGTGGAGGTCAGACTTGTCCTGGCTGTACAGGAGAAGGTTCTCCTGCCCCCTACTCAGCCCCAGAGCCAGAGACCAAGAGTAGGAGTTCCAGGAAGGTAAGAAAGTAGCTGATGAGCTACCCTCCCTGGTATATTTGGGCTACAAATGTTTCACACTGAAGAGAAAGGTCCATTGAAAGATATGAAGAAAAGAAATGGGGTCAAATGTAAAGTTAAGGTTGTCAAATAGTACTTTTCTCTCCATTGATTCTTTTTTTTTTTTGCCAGTCCTGGGCTTGAGCTCAGGGCCTGAGCACTGTCCTTGGACTTTCTCAAGGCTAGAACTCTACCACTTGAGCCTCAGCACCACTTCCGGCTTTTTTCTATATGTGGTACCGAGGAATTGAACCCGGGTCTTCATGCATGCTAGGCAAGCACTTTAACCACTAGGCCAAACTCCTGGCCTCTCCATTGATTCTTATTAAGTGACAGAACTGGACAAGATAGCTTTAAGAGATATGGACTTGAATGAGTTAAGGAGGCGGTTTCACTGTAATCCTGAGCCTATGGAGTTGAGACTTCTCAGTAAAACAGTACTTTTTTGGGGGGTCGGGATAATGTTACAGTTAGGTTCATCAGGTGGTAGGTGCATTACTTCTCACACATTGATACCCCTTCTCATGTTTTTGTCCCCATTCTTCTCTCCTCATCCCTTCCCAATCATCTTGTTTTCCCCCCTTCCCTTTCCTATTTCAAATAAACAAATAAACTTTAGAAAATATATGCTCTACCAGATGCCAGAGCTTATGCCTGTAATCCTAGTTTACTCAGGAGGCTGAGATCTGAGGATTGAGGTTCAAAACCAGCCCGTGCACCAAAGTCCATGAGACTCTTATCTCTGATTAACTACCAGAAAACTGGAAGTGGTGCTGTGGCTCAAAGGACAGGGCGATAGCCTTGAGCTGAAGAGCTCAGGGACAGCACCCAGAGCCAGGGTTCAAGCCCACAACTGACCAAAAAAAAAGAAAGAAAGAAAGAAAAGAAAGGCTCTTAGTTAATTGAAACTTCTTTGTAAGATAATAATGATTTTTAAAAAATCTTGACAGTCGTAGTACTATACAACTGTGTCCAGGATCTGCAGAACCATAAGAAGTTTTCAAAAACGTCATCACTATTTCACTTTTTAAATAATGATAATAGTTTTCCCTTTATGCTCAATGGTGTCGTTCAATTCTTTTTGAATTCTTCTGAATTCTTAAAATTTTCTAAATGCAGAATTCTTCAATTTTATATAAAAAAGGTGCCATGGCTTACACAAACAAGGTAACCTGTGCACTACTTAATATTTTTGTTATGAAATAAGTGGTTTTTCTGGAGAAAACTGATGGGGTGTATTAAAATAAATGGTTAAGCAAGCACCAATAGTAAAAGTGCTAAAAGATGTTACTACACATATTTCATTTTCCTTTGTGTTTAATTGTGTTGTACTATTTCCTTTAAAATTACCCTTAATATTTTTCCTTAAAACATAATATGACCTGTGCATGTATATACAATAGAAAGATTATACCAATGGTCATTTTAGGTACTGGAATTGCAGCAAAACCATATTTTCTTTTATGTGGGTCAGTGAACCCTGTCTATAATTCAGAATCCTACAAGCCTTAAGCAATTTGGAGAAATTATTCTTTCCTTGATGCTAAACTTACACACTAACACCTCACTTCTTCATTCTTAGATTGTCCATTTTCTTAATTCTGCTGAGTATCATCATTACTATTTACAATTATAATAGTTATTACTGCTTATTGCTATTTATTTGACTGTACCCCAGACAAGCCATAATTAGATGCAACAAATGTGATCTTTTGTATTTAAAGGAAACTTTTTTCACCCTTTCATCTTCCTGTCACAGGGTCAGTTCCTAGACACAGGCATTGAACACTTGAGGCTGGTTGCTCTGTGGTACCTACACATCTGGGGGACCCACTCCATTCCAGGGTACAGCTTTCTGTTTCTTGTATCCTCAAGCAGCCAGGATTTATGCTGTTGCTTCCTCCATCCCACATCCTGGTTCCGGATCTCTTGCACCTGACCCCTGATCTTGTTCTCTGAGGCTTATAATTGAATCTTCAATGGAAGCTTGGTTTATGCTGAGCCCATTCCCTTATAGCCTGTGTGCAGCCACAGCCTATTTTTCCTGCAAAAGCAGAAGTAGCAAGGAAGCTCCATCTCTTTCCCGAGTCTAGTTCCATCCTCATCTTACCTGCCTCCACTCTAGACTATACCTACCACAAGGTCAGGATGGTGATGGCATGTCAAGAGTTAAAACTGAATCAATGGTGACTTGTGATTGTCTGCAATTTGTTTCTCTCCCCTTCAAATATTTTAACTCCACTAAAAATTCATGTCCCTTAATCTCAGGCATGAGTAATAAATTTACTTTTTACTCGCAAACCATTTCCCATGCTTAATGTTTGAAAGGTATAAAAACAACTTTGTTATGGTAATAACGTTTTTGCCTCAACACTTTTCTATTTAATCCTATTTCTCAGCAGGCTTTGCTGAGGAGACATTTCATTCACCAGACCCAGTTCTTTCACTTAAGGCATTATTACTACCACTCTGAGGACTACAATTCTTCTTCAGAATTTTTCTTTCACTTACTTTTCTTGTTTTCTACATTCTACTGACGTAGCCAAATAAAATCTCTCATGTACCTCTTGAGAGAGGAACATTTAGGCCACATTTTGCTGGAAGGCCCCCGATGAATGGGAAAGAATTACTGTCCACTTTAAAGGACAACATACTGCAGACACAGGACTCAAGAGAATGCTACAACATTACTGCAAAAATGAGCAGAGGCTATGCTAGCTAAGCCCAGCAAAGGCAGGACCTGAGAGAAATGACTGCATCAGTCACTACTGGCACTGCATAGTTGATAAAAATGATTCAGAGGGGAATCCTTGTGAATTGGAAGTGAGAGCCTCTGAATTACGGATCCAGGGCTAGATCCTTACACAATAAGTCAAAATGGCTTTTGCAATAGTATAGTAAAATTTATTCCTAGCATTCCTATGGAATGCCTTTGAACCAACCAATCTCCAGAAAACTACTGAAGTTTCATTTAGGTAATAGTATTTTGCAAGTATAAATTTTATGTAACATGTACCTACAAATTAAGGGATCCTTATAAATCTGAATCTAAAGTTCAGTCTATCTCACACACAAAAAAGATCAAAAGACATCCAGAGACAAGCAATCTTACTAAAAGATTCTTTTAAGTAAAAGCAATATAGCTGTAACTATTTCTCTGTCTTAACTTCTGGTCACTGAAACTAGAATTTGTACCACTGCTACAATACAAAACTTCATTTTGTTTTTCAGTCTATCATTTTACATTTGACTCTAGATTTCTTATGGTCTCCTAAATGACACTGAAAACTAGTATTTGGAAGGAAAATCATTTGAGACAGAAATTTTTGAGGTGGATTCACCAAGTGCTTTCTATAACTTTGTAACCTAGCAGAACTTGATAACCTATTAGCACAGCACTGGGAAGAGAACTCATCTGCTCTAAATAATGCCAGCCTGTGCTGCCTTCGCTAAGCTGTGATTCCTGTGTGCTCTCTTGTCTTCAAAGGGACAAAGGTATCACTGACAAGCAAGAGTATCATTCTTTTCTTGTTAAATGGAGAACTGAGGTTTCTCTTTCATATAGATATACTGCTGAGAATTTTATCAGCCCTGTTTCATTTTTTTTGGTTGGTTTTGAGGCCTTAACTCTGGGTCTAGGTGCTGTCCCTGAGCTCTTCAGCAAAGATTAATGCTCTATCACACAGCAACACATCTGGTTTTCTGGTGGTTATTGGGAGTTAAGAATCATACAGACTTCTGTGCTTGGGCTGGCTTTGAACTGTGATCCTCAGACCTCAGCCTCCTGATTAGCTAGGATTACAAGCGTGAGCCACAGGAATCGGCTAGCCCTGTTTCTTAGTGATAAGCAAGAATGAAAACATGCCTGTCAAAACTGCTGTCCACACTTACTTAATATGTTTGTGGGTATATGCATGTGACAGTGTATAGGTATATATATATATATGTATATCTATGCATATATATATATATATATACCAGATCTAACTTCCACATTTGAGAGAAAAAAATCATGTATCCTTTGTCTCTCTGGACCTGACCTACTTCATGTAATATATTATTTTTCAGGTTCATTCATTTCTCTGCCAAATTCCATTATGTGCATGCATATGTGCATGTGAAAGACAAGGGAGAATTCCAATGGTTGGTCAACAAATATACAGTCTAACAAAAATGATGTCATGAAGCTAGAATTTGAGATGTTAGAGGAATGAAGACAAAGGCTGGAGGTAAATGAGGAGAGAAAGAGTGAGAGAATGCAGTTGTGATATTCAACGTATATCTCTGAAAACTGAGCTAGAAAACTTGAGGGACTGGGTGAGATCAGGAGAGATGGGGGAGAATGAAGAAGGGACGATGTTGATTAAGATACATTATACTCACAAACCAACATGTTGGATTGAATCTCCTTTGTATAACTACCATTTTAGTATCCTCCATTATCGATGGCTATCTTAGTGTTTCCATTATGTGCCAACTTTTTAGCTTTCATTAAGGTATAAAGTTTACTTTCGGGAGCTGAATTGAACTCAAAAAGCATGGGACAAGTTATTAAACAAAACTCAAATTGGTCCAGAATGAGTATAAGTCTATAGTAAGTTGGCTGCTGTATTAAATATAAATGGCAAAAATTCAGTAAAGAAAAATTGTGTTTTCTTTGGGTGCTAATAGCTCGTGTAATCCTGGTTACTCAGGAGACAGATCTGAAACATGGTTCAAAGCCAGCCAAGAAGAGTCCATAAGACTCATATATCCAATTGTCCAGCAAAAAGCCAGAAGTAGAGTTATGGTTCAAGTGATAGAATGCCAGTCTTGAGCAAAACAAAGCCAAGTGAAAAGGTGTGGTTCTTAGTTCAATTCCCAGTATCAGCATGGGAGTGAGTGCATGCACACACACACACACGCACACATACACACACAGAGAGAAAGAAAAAAATGATGTTTTATAAGGCATTTCCCATTTTTGTGGTATATCTTCTTTTCCTTCTTTTAATTGTTAAGCTTTCACTTCTGATATTCTAATTTTATTGCTGAAAATTGAGTCATCTTTTCTCCCAGATATGAGAATCCTCATTCTACAGGTCATGTTCATTATGTTTATGCATGGTTCAACAACTTCTTATGCAGACTGCATTGCTAGACACCATTTATTAAATGAACTGTTAGAGGGGTGGCTATCGTGGCTATTACCATTCATACTTTGTCTCCTCTACTCTTCTCCATACACCCTCTGGTGGTCTTGGTGATTTACACCTTCTTCCAATTGTCTAAAACCCTTGCCAGTGTATCTTCTTAGTTCTCTCATCTTCTTCAAGGATTCACTGAGAAGTCACCTTCTCATTGAGGGTTTCACCAACTACTTTAATAGTTTTGTTAGGACTTATACTCTCCATCATCTCATTTTTCCAAGTTATTTATGGTATTTCAATAAAACATATAATTTGATAATTTACCTTTTTCTTTCCTCAATAGGATGTAAGTTCCTGATGAGGGAGAAAATTTTGTTCTACTCCTTTTATCCCCCAAACAACTCGAAAGTGCATCAACTACTTTCAAACTATTTGGATGAATAATTTGCTTTGCTAGCAGTGTTAATGGGTTCTCCTAGCAGTACCATCTAGTGGTGGTGAAAATAGGAAATGGGGGCTGAAAATGAACTTTCCAATACTGTAAGATTTATAGCTCCTAAATGCAAGCAATATCAGGCCATTTATTCAGTCAGATCACACATTGTTCATAGACTTAGCAGAAAACTTATCAGGAAAAATAATGTTAGAAACCACCTAATCCAACAATGCAGTAAATAGTAATTCCTTTTCACGTGTTCAAGGTTTAGTGTAAATTTTACTAAAGTATTTAAAATATTTATGCCTCCTGCAGTTCACTCCCACATTGCCAGGTTGCCCCAAATGGCTGTAATAAATACTTCATAGGTAAGCTTTTTTTTGAAAGTTATGTCTAGTTTTATTGTTGTGTGTTCACTCTTTTCTTTCATATATAATGTCATTCCTTCAAATTTATGATTACGAAGTAGATCTGGCATGTTACTCCATTGTGGTATTGGATAATAAAGTAGCATAGCTCAGCAATATCAATGAAATCATTATTTCTAGAATTGCCCAGAAGAGAATTTGTTCACTTCCATCTGTACCAAACCTTCAAAGAAACTGAAAATCTGAGCATTACACAGTTTCGCTGAAATTTCGTTCAGCATCGTTGGGCGCCACAATGGTGCTTCTCACAAAGTTCTGGTAAGTAGCCATGCTTGATTAGTTTATTCAAAGATTTTCAAAACCGCAAAGGCACCACAAATAGAAAATCCATTTCTGTAATCCATTTCTGAACCAAACAAAGATGCAATGTGCAACTCATCCTAGAAACCTGGGGTTACTTAAAAAAAAACACTGTGATTTTGTTCTTAATGTACTTTGTGAAGTTATTTCTTTTCTCTTTTTTTCCCCTTATGGTTAATCTCATGTGGTTACTGTATCTGATTTGATACCTGGTATATTGGATATATGTTTATATGTTTATTTGAAATATGGAAGGGAAGGGGGGAAACAAGATAATTGGGAAGGGATTAGGGGAGGGAAAAGGGGACAAAAACATGAGAAGGGATACCGAGGTTCAAGAAGTAATGCACCCACTACCTGACTGTAACCCCTCTATGCATTATCCTGACAATAAAACACAATGAAAAAAGAAAAAAAATCTGAAATTTTTAAAAATAATTTTATTGTTTCTTTACATAGGTAAGTGTAAATTATAAAACATTTCCATTTGAGCTGTATGAAAACAATGTGTTCACAATTGCATATCATTATTTCCCTACAGTAAAAGAATTTTTGCATAATTTATTTAATAAGATTTATTATCCAAGGACATATGACTTCAGAATTTAGTTACCCAATGAAATAAAACTAAAGATAGTCTTCGGTTTATATGTATTCTTTAAATTTTAATATCTATTTTAGACAAAGACCCAAATCATAGGGATATACTGACTACTGTAGCTTATAGTTAATGAAGACAGAATAAAAGATAATGTAAGAGTAGAAATAGTTTAAAATGGACTGAAACATCTATTCTTTTTTTTTTTTTGCCAATCCTGGGCTTGAGTTCAGGGTCTGAGCACTGTCCTTGGACTTTCTCAAGGCTAGAACTCTACCACTTGAGCCTCAGCACCACTTCCGGCTTTTTTCTATGTATGTGGTACCGAGGAATCGAACCCGGGTCTTCATGCATGCTAGGCAAGCACTTTAACCACTAGGCCAAACTCCCAGCCCCAACATCTATTCTTTTATGATACACTGGTCTGGACCAAATGTCTAAGCAACTACCACTAAAAAGTAAAATACATTCCCCCAGAATTTCATGTTTCCCAAAAATGAAGCCTGCAATTTCAGTTCTCAGTACTAAGTTTTCACACAAATCATTTGCGTTAGGCTCTGGATTCTGCCTTATACCAAGGAACTGTGTCCTGTTTTGTAAAATTGAGAGAGTTCCACGGTGGCTCACAACTGTAATCCTTGCTACTCAAGAGGCTGAAATCTGAGGATTGCAATTAAAGCCACCTCTGGCAGAAGTCTGTGGGACACTCACATCCAATTAAAAAGCAAAGAAATTCAGAAGTGGAGCTATGGCTCAACTGGTAGAGCACCTGCTGTGAGCAGGGACAGAACTCAGGCCCTGAGTTCAAAGCTCAACACACACACACACACACACACACACACACACACACACACGGAAGCCAGTTGTTAGGTTTCAGCTATGTCATGTGCAAAAATGGTTCTTGGCAATAGCTTCAATGGGTAATGCATTCCCTCAGCCAAAGCAAGTGTGTAAAATGGTTCTTAGGTGGACTCCTTGAACATTCTCAGGAATCCTTGCTCATTAGCCACGTAGTTCTTTTTTTCCCCTCCTTCTTTTTGATCACTTCAAAACCTATTGACTCCAGCAGCTAGGCCATATCCGTTCAGATTCATCACTGTCAACAGCTCATTCTACCAAAGAAACCTCTTCCTAATCCATCCACCCTGATTCCTACAACTCAGAGGTGGCCACAAGAACAGAATCAAGAAATACCTAACTACCAGCTGATGTAAACATATAACCAGCAACAAAGTTAGTACCCATGGATTTAGGCTCAGGAGTTTAACAACTCCTTGAGAATTCAAGAGGCACCAAGCCAGTTATTTCAGCATTCACCTGTGAATCATTTTATTTTGCTTTTACTTTATCAGTGGTAAATTTTGAAAAAAAAATTTCCTCAAAATGATTCCAACTTTATGATGAAAACTTAAAAAAAAAACTTGAAAAAGGAAATTAAAGCAGAACTGAGAAAATGGAAAAACTTCCTGTGCTCCTGGATGGGAAGAATTAACGTTGTGAAAATAGCACAACTGCCAAGGGCTATCTAAAAATTCAATACAATATCCATCAATATCCCAATGTCATTCTTTAATGAAAGAGAGGAGGCAATCCAAATATTCATATGGAATAATAAAAAATCCTGCATAGTAAAAGTAATCCTTAGCAGAATGAACAGCACTGGAGGAATATCAATACCAAATTTTGGACTCTATTACAGAGCTATAGTAACCAAAACAAATTGGTACTGGCACAAGAACAGGCCTAAGGATTAATGGAATGGAACTGAAGACCCAGAAATCAACCCACAGACCTATGGCCACCTAATGTTTGATAAGGGAGCCAAAAAAATAGAATGAAAGAAAGACTGCCTCTTCAACGAGAGATGCTGGCAGAACTGGTTAAGCGCCTGCTGAAAACTAAAGTTGGTTCCTTCTATGTCACCCTGCACCAGGATTAATTCAAGATGGATCAAAGACCTTGAGGGTAAAGCAGAAACACTAAAAAACTTTATAACAAACTTCTAGAATTATTAAACTACTTTAGCAAAGTGGCAGGATACAAAATTAACCTTCAGAAGTCAGGAGCCTTCTGGTACACCAACAATACACAAACAGAAGGCCAAATCAAGAAAATGATCAGATTTGCAATAGTCCCCAAAAGAATAAAATACTTAGGAATATACTTAACCAAAGAAGTAAAGGAATTATTCAATGAAAACTACAAAAGCCTAATGAAAGAAATTAAAGAGGACACTAGGAAATGGAAAGACATCCCATGCTCATGGCTAGGGAGAACCAACATAGTGAAAATGGCTATACTGCCAAAATCGATATACAAATTCAATGCAATCCCCATCAAAATCCCAAAAACATTCTTTACTGAAATAGAAGATATAATCCAAAGATTCATATGGAACAAGAAAAGACCTAGAATAGCCAAAACAATTCTAGGCAAAAAGAGCAATGCTGATGGTATTACAATACCAGACTTCAAACTCTACTATGGAGCCATAATAACAAAAAACTGCTTAGTATTGGCACAAAAACAGGCCAGAAGATCAGTGGAACAGAATAGAAGACCCTGAAATAGAACCATATACCTATAGGCAACTTGTATTTGACAAAGGAGCCAAAGATATACAGTGGAACAAAGACAGTCTATTCAATTATTGGTGCTGGCAAAACTGGGCAGCCACATGCAGAAAACTAAAAATTGTCCCTAGCCTTTTGCCATGCACAAGCATTAACTCAAAGTGGATCAAAGACCTCAACGTCAGACCAGAAAACGTGAAACTATTGCATGATAAAGTAGTAGAGAACTCATAGGCACAGGCAAAAGATTCCTGAACAGAATCCCAGGGACACAACAGATAGGAGAGAGACTCAATAAATGGGACTACCTAAAAATAAAATGTTTCTATACAGATAAAACATAGTTGCAAAAGTAGAGAGACAGCCAACCAACTGGGAAAAGATATTCACCAATAATACACTTGACAAATGCTTAATATCCAGTATCTACAGGGAACTCAAGAAATTAATCCCCCCCAAACCCAATAAACCATTCACTAAATGGGCAAGGGAACTAAAGAGAGACCTATCAGAAGAAGAGATTAAAATGTCAGAAAAGCATATGAGAAAATGTTCATCATCTATGGTCATAAAGGAAATGCAAGTAAAAACAACCCTAGGATACGACCTTACCCCAACAAGAATGGCCAAGATTTTGAACTCAGACAATGACAGTTGTGTTGCTGGCAGGGTTGTGGAGAAAAAGGAACCCTACGACACTGCTGGTGGGATTGTAAACTAGTTCAGCCACTCTGGAAAGCAGTGTGGAGGTTTCTTAAAGAACTGAAAATAGACCTTCCCTATGATCCCGCTATACCACTTCTGGGCATCTATCCTGAACATCATAACCCAAGATATGATAAGGACACCTGCTCAGCTATGTTCATCTCTGCACTATTCACAATAGCCAGGTGACAGAAACAAGCCAGATGCCGTACTGCAGAAGAATGGATACAGAAAATGTGGTATATATACACAATGGAATTCTACATAGCCAATAGACAAGATATAACAAAGGCATTTGCAGGGAAGTTGATGAATCTAGAGTGAATCATGCTGAGTGAGACAAGTCAAGACCTAAGGAACAAAAGGCGCATGGTATCCTTAATATGTGGCTATTAAATCTAAAGAGAACAAGAACGAAGACTCACTATCTGCATACCCAATGCTATGGACATGGTAATGGAAATATAAACATAACTATATAGATATAAAAACCTATGACTCTATAGACATAATGTTTTATTTCATAAATTAATATGTTTCTATGACATACAAACCCTTAGCCTAATTTTGATTAAGTTCTAAACACCAAGTCCCAGTGATTGTAAGTAGAGATTCCCTTCTTTTTTTTTTTTTAGTAAGGGTTTTTAAATTTTATTTCAAAAGCTTGGATAGCTTCAATATCCAGGTTGTAGCAAAATCAGGACACCTGTAAAATATCTTACAATACATTAGATTCCCAAAAGGTACCAAAAAGTACAGTAAAATTAACACTTCCATTACAGGAAATATATGACCCAAATAATATAAAATTAAAAGGTGACACTGGTTTTCTAAAATGCAGTTTACTCTTTACAACCAGGGTCCACAGGTCCAGGCTGCAGAGCAGCCAAAGGAAGCAGACCCTCAAATCTGGTTCTGGGTAACCTGGTAATAAAAGCCCCTAATGCCGCTCTGGCCTGAGACACCACACGCTGCCTAAAAACAACTAGAGCTATTCCCTTCTTGAACACATGTTAAACCTGTCATTTAAAATATGATGTAAAAATCGACATTAATAAAGAAAAAAAAGTACTATATGAGAGAACAGTATCATTGTTACTTACAAATGTTAATTTTAATGATCAAGTCAGTCTTTTGCTCATTATAGTTGGTATGAGGGATTTGCATGTGGTTTGAACTTGCATTTCCCTGTGATTAAAGCTGTCATACATCTTTTCATGTGACTATATGCTATAATTTTGTTTGGTGAGGGACCTATTCCATTATTTGTCTCTTATAAGAATTGTAATGTTATTACTTCATTATTTTGGGTCCAAATCTTTCATTGGAAACCAGATTTACATATTTTTGGAATCATAGGGCTAACAGTCATTTTCAGAACAGTGTCGTCTAAAGAAAAGTTTCAATTCTGATTAAATCCAATTAATCAGTATTTTCATTTTAGCATTTATACCGTGTCTGCTTCCAAGCATCTCTAATAGAAAAATTTTAAACAATGATTCCCATGATTTTTTCAAACTTCCTTATAGTTAGTGTGTGTGTGTGTGTGTGTGTGTGTGTGTGTGTGTGTGTCTGTGTGTGTCTGTGTGTGTGTGTGTGTTTGGTGGTTCTGGGTCTTGAACTCAGGGCCTAGGCACCCTGCTTTGACTTTTTCATTTGAGGATTGTTTGCTACCATTCGAGTCACACTTCTGTTTCTGGCTTTTTCAACTTAAGACCCATATGGAATTTTCTGCTTGCTCGCTTTGAACTACAATCCTCAGCTTTCTGAGTAACCGGAATAATAGGGATGGGCCAGTACTGCCCAGTGTTTACAGTTTTAGTCTTATTAATAGATTTGTTAACTATATTGTATTCAACTTTTGTGTATGACATTAATCTTTGCATGGAGCTACACAGTTGGTTTAGAACTATTTCCTGAGTGACCTTGGCACCTGAAAAAAAATTCCCCCTCACACTTCTTTAGTAACAAAACCTATGTTTTTACATTTGTTAATGTTGTATAGAAATACAAACTACTTTTGTTAAATGCTTTTAGAAAACACTCTATAATACGTTTTTAAAATGGTTAATAACAGGTCAAGAATCAAAAATGAGAAGAACAAGAGAGAGTATGTATTTGGCATATATGTGTCAAAATAGGTACAGCAAAGAAATATTAGTTAATTATATTATGGGTAATTTAAATTTTCTCTTTAAATGAATTTTTACTTTATTAGTGGACATTAAATTATAATGAAAATTGAGATTTTATTCATTAACATGTTTTGTTCTGAGTAGCATCTTTGTTTAGGTTATATATAAAAGTAATAATTGAAGCAGTAAATAAAGTTGGGCATGACAGCAGCATGAATAAAGTAGACAGAAAAGTGATGAAAGGTCTACTTACTAGCATCTAATCATTTGCTTAAAGTAATATCAGCTTATATGGGACTATTTTTTGCTGAATTATGTATTTTCAGGCTCACTATTTTAGAATTAAATCAAGTGTACTCAATGGAATACATTCTCCAAAAGCCAGTGGATGATTTAAGCATACAATTCAATTCAATTGGGCAATCACAACCATTTTTTGGTCTTACAATTAATTTTATTTTTTTATTGTCACGGTAATGTATAGAGGGGTTACAGTTACATTTGTCAGTAGGTAGGTGGATTACTTTTCACACATTGATATCACGTCTCATGTTTTTGTACCGATTTCCCTCCCTCCATTCCCTTGTTTCCCCCTTCCATTTCCTATTTCAAATAAACAAATAAATGGAATCACAGCCATTTTTAATGCTGAGGCAGCGCTGATCTCCTCCCTTCCCCTTCAGAGGTCCTTAGGAGCTGAACTGTCTGCAGGAACATACAGAGTCAACACCAGCCATCAAGAGGCATCAAAGGGGAAATGCTTGATATTTTGGGGAAGTTAAGTTTCTTTAGTTGTCTTTTTTCCTTTCCTTTTCATTTCTTTTTTTCTCGTTTGTTTATTTGGTCTATCATGGGGGCTTGAACTCTGGGCTTGGGTGCTGTCCCTGAGCTCTTCAGCTCAGCGCCAACTCTCTACCACTTGAGTCACAGCGCCACTTCTAGCTTCTTGGTGGTTCATTGGAGATAAGAGTCTCTCGGACTTTTGTGCCTGGGTGGGCTTTGAACCCTGATCCTCAGACCTCAGCCTCCTGGGTAGCTAGGATTATAGGCATGAGCCACCAGCACCCACTTTTCCTTAGATTCTAAGAGAAAAAATAGCAACAACAATTACTAACACCATTGCTTCTTTATCATTTCCCTTTCTAGGTCTTGTTTTATAAGAGTGATAGCTTGTCAGGTCGGAACTTGCCTTTTCAGGAATTTCTTCCTTGCATTCACAGAGTCACTGATGTAAGGAACCTTGCAAGAATGAGTGTGTGCGTGTCTCATGAGTACTGAATTCCCCACCCCAGAGTCAAAGATAAATTCAAACGTGGCAATATTATAATTAGAGCCAAGTGGGTGTAGTGTTGCAGCTAAAAAAGCAAAGTTGAAGTTAAAAAATCTTAGCTTTATATCCAGGTGTCATATCTAGCTCTTGCTTAATCCTGCTGATGATTAAAATTATATTTCTCGGGATCATTTTAAACATTTCAAGAGCAGTATTTCTTTCATTCATGAATCTCATAGACTATTCTTTTGACCTAGTATTTTCAATGGCCATTGTGGAGTGTGTGTATGTGTGTGTGTGTGTGTGTGTGTGTGTGTGCATGTGTGCATTTGAGTGCTGCTATAGGGGTTTGAACTCAAGTCCTGGGCACTGCCTTTTCTGCTCCAGAAAGGTGCACTGCCTCTTGATCCACATTTCCACTTTTGGATTCTTGCTTGTTAACTGAAAATAAGAATCTTACAGACTTTTCCAGTAGAATTCTTTGAACCTCATTCCTAAGATCTCTGCCTCCTGAGTAGCTAAGATTACAGGTGTAAACCACTGGTATCTGGCTAGATCTTTAAACTTGTTAAGCCTCTATTACCTATCTGCTAAGTCGAAATGATGAAAATTCTACCCTATAGATTTGCTGTGATAATTAGATTTTGAAACACACCAGGTGATTTTGTCCACATGATACTTACAATATGCTTAGTAAATGATGGAACTACATAAACCTTTGGCATCAATACTACCTGATTACTCATGCATATGCTCAAGTTATTTTTTGCCTAATGAATGTTTTGGGGCATGTAAAGGGAACTCTGTGGGGCTATTTCTCATGAAACAAAAGAGTGACACATTTAAAATATGCTACCAAATAGATATCACATGGGTATAAGGTTGATATAGCACTCGAGAAAGAAAAAAATGCCTGCTATTTCCTTAATTTGAATAGGTAAGCATTCTCCTTATAAGTCAAAACTTTGTGGCCCAGGAAATGTGTCCAATAGCTTTTTAAAGATTTTACATTATACTACATTGCTTTTTTTTTCTTTTTTGCCAGTCCTGGGCTTAAGCTCAAGGCCTGAGCACTGTCCTTGGACTTTCTCAAGGCTAGAACTCTACCACTTGAGCCTCAGCATCACTTCTGGCTTTTTCTAAGTATGTGGTACCAAGGAATCGAACCCGGGCCTTCATGCATGCTAGGCAAGCACTCTACCACTAGGCCAAACTCCCGGCCCCTACTACATTGCTTTTAATGCCATATGTTTTTTAAAATCTTTCTGAGTTATTCAAAATTGAATAGAAATGCAGGAATTGGCTTGGATATAACAAATGGAATGAATGTAAAAGGTCAACTGTTGACTTTGGCAGCTGGATTCAGATATTTAGAGCTTGCCACAAGGCCAGAACACACAGCTCTGTTTTCTGAATAAGAAGCATCTTACTCAGTCACACAACAGAGAGATAAAAGTAACAAAATTGTATATACATATTTTTCAAAACAAAAAACCATTTACATAAAGTGCACCTGGGGATACATAAACGTTGCCCCATATACATGCTACATATATGCATATATACACAGCCACTTATTAGACACATATGTGCATATGTATGTACACATATGAGACCCAGGCATGCACACACTACACATGCACATACATATAAGACACGTAGAGGTGCACAAAAATTCAGTGCACTATAATCAGTAACTTCTAGAAAAATATATTGCAGATAAATTTCTGTTCATAATAAGGTAAGTAACATAATAAACAACTGACATAATTCTCAGATAAGAAAGAGGCTTAGGAGGATATTTGAGAGTATAAAACCTGTTACTATAATCAACAAATCATATAGTTTCATATATAAAAGTAATACCTTAAAGACAAATTTTAAGTTGATAATTTCTTCAAAGAAACCATGAGTGCATGGTTTATGTGTGTCCCCAGCCTCTGTCAGGGATTTGGGTTGGTGTTGGCATTGGTTTTCATCTTTGTGAAGAAAAGCCTAGGGGGAGATCCAAGATAATGAAACAGTGAGGTCATTCTGTTTGTTCTTAGTTCTTGGTAAGATGGTTGTTATCCATTGTGAAAATGGCAATAGTGCCCAAAGCTATCCACAAATCCAATGCAATAGCCATCAAAATCCCAACAACATTCTTCAATGATATAGAAGAAGTAATACAAAAATTCATATGGAATAATAGAAGACCCTGAACAGCAAAAGCAATCCTTTGCAGGAAGAACAGCGCTGGAGGAATAGCAATACCAAACTTCAAACTCTATTACAAACTAGTAATAAAAACAGATTGGTCCCGGCACAAGAATAGACCTAAGAACCAGTGGAGTAGAATAGAAAACCCAGAAAGAATCTGCAGACCTATAGCTACCTAATATTTGATAAAGGAGCCAAAAACACAGGACGGAAGCAAACAGCCCCTTCAACAAATAGTGCTAACAAAATACATGTCCAGATATATGGAGACTTATATAGGGATCTATATATCAGGATATCTATATAGAGGGATATCTAGATCTAGATCTAGATAGATATAGATATAGGAATATAACTATATATAGATACTTATATATCACCCTGCAGCAGCAGAATCAATTCCAAATGGATCTAAGACCTGAGGTAAGAGCAGATAACCTGAAAACTTTACAGGAAAAGATAGGGGAAACACTAGGACTCCTTGGCACAGGTCGAAACTTCCTAAGATCCAGAAAAACAACAAATCAATGAAAGGCTAGATAAACTGGATTGCATTAAACTTAAGTGTTTCTGCATGGCAAAAGACACAGCTAGCAAAATAAATAGAAATTCTACAGATAGAAGAAGATCTTTACTAGCTAGATCTTTACAATGGGCCTCATATCTAAAATACACTTAGAGTTCAAAAAATTACCCTATCCCATAACAAATCCTCAAAGAAACAACCACCACATTTAAGTCTAAAGACTTAAAGAGTGACTTATCTAAAGAAGTAAGAATAGCCAGTAAACACATGAAGAAATGTTCAACATCTTTGGACATAAAAGAAATCAAAAGATCATTGCGATTCCACCTTAACCCAGATAGAATGGGGTAAGAAAATTAATAATGACAGAGGCTGGTGGGATGTCACCATAAGGGAACACTACAACACTGTTGGTGGGAATGTAAACTGGTTCAGGGACTCTGGAAAGCAGTAAGAAGGTTCTTCAAAAGACTAAACATGGAGCTCCCCTATGACCCAGCAATCCCAATTCTGGTCATTTACTCAAATAATCACAAACAAGGTCCCACTAAAGCTACCAGCACAACTATGTTCATTGCAGCATTGTTTACCATAGCTAAATATGTAACTAACTCAAATGTCCCTCAGTAGATAAATGGATCAAGAAAATGTGATGTGATGTGTGTGTGTGTGTGTGTGTGTGTGTGTGTGTGTGTGTGCGCGCGTGATGGAATTCTGACTATCAGAAAGAAAGACTTGGAAAATTTTGTTTGCATTTCCTTTTTATTTCCTTTGCTTCCCCTTTGATTTATTCGCTGTTTTCACTGTTCTTGAATTTTGCGCCCTTTGTCTTATATATAAGTTAATCTGATTTGGGGAAGGGAAGGGGAATCACAGAAACAGCTGGGACAAAGGGTGAACTAAAACAAAGACAATACTCACTAGGCACTATGTTGGAAATAAACTTTACAACATGGGGCAGGAAAGTGGGAGAAAATGAGGGAGGGATAACACTGTTCAAAAAGAAATGTACCTTACTTATGAAACTATAACTCCTCTGTATATCACCTTTACAATATAATTTTTAAAGAGGGTTATTATCTGAAAGGAGCAGGCCCTGCTCCTCACATCATTTTTCTGCACCAGGCACAACACAACTGTTTGCTACTAAAAGATTCACAATACTAGGTCCCTTTGGGGCCACCCTTTCCAGAAGCTAAACCAGTGTATCTCCTCATTCTGCCTTAGTTTGGTTTCAGAGCCTCCAAGACTGTGTGCTAAATGAACTACTTTTTTTTTATTAACAACCTATGCTCCATATTTCATTAGTAATGGAAAGCTAACTAAAAACAAAGTGAAATAATCAAATAATCTTTCATCTACTCTATGAGTTATTAAGTTCATGTTAGCTTTCCAGGGTTTTTCAGACTTTAAATGCAATTCATGGAACTGGTATTATTAATGGCTTGCTCAAACATTTCATCTCAAGTATCTACAAACTTTATAAAATGGCAATAATAGCATATACAAAACTATAGATTTCATTCTTAAAAAATATTACACGTGTCTCCTAAGTATATGGGTCAAAGCCCTAAATTATAGTTAAGAAATTTTCTAATTTGAATCTAGGCTTTATACTGAGGACTTTATATTTCTGTCTTTAGAACAGAAGTGTTGGTCTAGATGCTGAGCCAAAAATTAGAAACATATCTAGAAAGATATTTCTAAATATCATAATGTCATCTTATTTCCTGGAAGAGTCTAGGACCACTATATTCTATATTCTGTTATTTCTTTCCTATGATTCCAGTGTGAAATAGATCTTAATCTGGACACTCAAGTGAGTTTTCACTCATTTTCCAAAAGAATTTCAAGGGTGACGGAGTCTAATAAACGAATGTAAACAATAGAAAGGCTTATGCCTTTCTATATTTCTATTTTTCATTTTAGAGGTGGATAAAACTAAAAGTCTGTACAGTATTGAGCACCTTTATTTCACACAATACAGCTCACCATCAGTGAATCCCAAGAACTGTTTTCAAATATTTCTTGTGTAAAAAGAGACTTGTGCTTTGAGCCATATGTGTAAGTCCTCCCTTATATTCTTCATCTGTCTCTCTCTCTCTCTCTCTCTCTCTCTCTCTCTCTCTATATATATATATATATATATATATATATATATATATATATAAATGTTACGGGAATATGAGGAAAAAGAAAATATGTAGGAAGTATGACCATAAATTATATGGCCTAGATGTCTTTCATTTTTCTTACCGATGAGTTTATTGTCTTTCTGGTTATAACAATGTTTTGAAGTACTATGAATCTGAGCCACTGTTACTGACATTAAATAGATGTGGTGCATTACTCACTTATTTCAGCTATTATAGTGAACCACAACCATTGGTATTTCTGAATATAAATTTTACAATGCAAATATCTTTGCCTGAATCACAAAATCAAATAGAATATCTGTTATAAAGACGATATTATTTCTTAACATCTCCTATAGCTGGATGAGCAGAGGCCAGGGTCTGGAAGTCTGGACACTTGGGTACATTTAGGGAAGGGAATGTTTCTTGATCATAGAAGAAGGTTTTAACCTTTAAACAACATGGCATATGAAATCATGAGATAAAACTGAATACCAAGAATCATTTGAAACTCAAATGATTAAAATGTTTAAATGTCAGCATATTTTGGTCAATTCAGTTATGGGTTTCTTTATACTATAAATACTATATGTACATATATATATATATACTACATCTATATATACATAGATACTACATCTATAAGTATATTTACTTTAGACTATCTACCTATATATACACTTTATATAATATAACAGAAAAAGGCCACTTTAGGAAAAGGATTAAAATTTTCTCTATTTGTGATAATAAGAGAAATGTGTCTCAGCTGGGTGCTGGTGGGTCATGTCCATAATCTAAGCTATTCAGGAGGCTGAGATCTGAGGACTGCATCTCAGTCAGCCTTTGTAGTAAAGATTATAGCACAATTGTCTCCAATGAATATCAGAAACCAGGTAATGGAGCTGTAGTTCAAATGGTAGAAAGCTAGCCTTGATCAAAAGAAGCCTAGGCTCTGAGTTCAAGCTTCAGGATCTCCAAAAAACAAAGACAAAGAGAGAGGGGGGGGGAGGGAGGGAGACAGAAAGGGAGGGAGACAGAAAGAGACAGAGATGGAGATAAAGAGACAGAGAGACAGGCAGAGACAGAGAAAGACAAAGAGACAGAGGGAGAAAAGAAAAGAAAGAAAGAAATGTGTCTCATATGATTGGATTTTCATTATCAGTATATAACATAATATAACAACTATTAAATTGGATTCTATAATATCTAACATTCATTAAGACAATATAGTGTTTAGCAATGGAAATTATTCATTATAGTATGCTGCTAAATACCACATGTAATTATAACATTACTAATGTTTGTTCTTCTTTAAAAGTATTTAATGAATGGTGGTTTTAGGAAAAGAAATGACAAAAAAATAAGAAAAAGCTTCAAAAGAATTAAAAAACAAAAAAATCAAAAACATCATTTTCACATTGATCTTGGTACAAGAAATAATTATTTCAGCTAGAAAATATAAATTCATGAGAGATAACAAAAAAGATATACACTTTATTTCTATATTTTTAATTGGTACTGGGGCTGGAACACAGGGCCTCAAGTTGTCAGATGTTTTTCAAACAAGCCTGGCACCCTACCACTTGAGCCACAGCTTCACTTTCAGCTTCTAACAGGTAAACTGGATCAGAGCCCAGGTGATCTTTAAATATTGATCCCCAGATCTCAGCCTCTTGATTGGCTCAGATAGCAGGTATGAGCCCAAAACACCCAGAGAACACTTAAAAAAATATTCTAGCTCAGCCAGTTCCAAGCAGTAGGAAAATACCTCATTATGGTAACTTTGAGAAATCCCAACACAACGTACGTCAGAGCCTGGTTTCTTTATTCCTAGGAGGATTTTGCAATGCCCAGAGCAGCAGGAGATGCCCTTATTATTTCTAAGGTCCATGTATTCTGAACAAAGTTCCTTTGAGGAACAGAGTATGCTGTTGGGGCTCTGTTTCCAGCATTGTCTCGCCCCAGTCAGTGATTTTCCACAGAGATGACCTTATTATTTCCCCTTCCTAACCCTGATCATTGTTTTCAATACTCCATTTCTCCGTTACGATGTCAATTTTCAAAGGTGTGGTATTTAAAACCCATCACTCTTATTTCAAGTAGTATTGATATCCAAATGCATTTCCATATTTGAACCCTATCGTGTTTCTCGACTGATCCTCACATCAGAAGCAACATGTTTATTTTTCCACATTTCATTGAATTCTGAAAACTATTTACCCAAAGGTTTTATTATTTCCTTTTTTATCTTTAAATAGTTGTACAAAGGAGTTGCCATTTAAAAAGTAGCTCATGAATAAAATCAGTGTCACTCCTTTCAACATTTCAAGCCCCTGACTCAAAAGTTTTAATACTGTGGCTTTTAGTTTCTAATATGATAGTGTTTACAAAGGACCACAGATAATCAAAGCACAAAAAAGAGGTTACTCATTTTTAGAATTATCTTTGAAATGTCACTGCATTCAAGAAGTTTAGGTTTTATCCCTATTTCCCCAATTCTATTGTTTAAATTTTTCTTTTATCCTTCCTTTCTTTCTCTCTCCCTCCTTTCCTCTCTCCTTCCTTCTTTCATTCCCTCCCTCTCTCCTCTCTTTCTCTCTCTTCTTTCTCTTCTCTCTCTCCCTCCCTCCCTCTTTCTCTCTCCCTCCTTCCTTCTTGCCTTCCTTCCAGTACTAGAGATTGAATTTAGAGAGTCAAATTCTCACTTAGCTCTTTTGATTAAGATTGGTGTGCTCTACCACTTCAACCACACCTCCAAATGCTGCATTTTGCTGGTTGATGGCAAATGGGAGTCTCACAGACTTTTTTTTTGCCAGTCCTGGGCTTGAGCTCAGGGCCTGAGGACTGTCCTTGGACTTTCTCAAGGCTAGAACTGTACCACTTGAGCCTCAGCACCATTTCTGGCTTTTTCTAAGTATGTGGTACCAAGGAATTGAACCGGGGTCTTCGTGCATGCTAGCCAAGCACTCTACCACTAGGCCAAACTCCCAGCCCCTCACAGACATTTTTTGGGTGTGTGCCTGGGCTGGCTTTGAACTGTGATCCTCAGGTCTCAGCCTCCTGAGTAGCTAGGATTACAGGCATGAGCCACCAGAGCCTTGCTGCTTGACTTTTCTTGCTAAAGAGTTCCATACAGTCACGTGGAATTTGGGAAGGCAGAAGTTGGCATTTGGTTTTTACCCAAAGGAGACAAGCAGAAAGTTTATTTTCCCTTAGTCTGAAAAGATGACCATACCAAGTTGAATACAATCAGGAACCAATGAATGAGTGATCACATTGCTTAAAGCTTGAGCAATTTCAAGTGCCAGTGTATACTCCTTGCCATTATACTGAAACAGCTTCACTTCATTTGAGACAAGTGTGCCATGACACCACTCAAAACAACCTAAAGCACTGACATGAACATTTTTTCCATATCTGAAATACTAAAATCATAAAGCCAATGCACTGTCTCAAAACACCTGGGAACTGGCGACTCATACCTATAATCCTAATTACTCAAAAGGCTGAAATCTGAGGATCTAGGTTCAAAACCCGCCTCAACAGAAAAGACAATAAGACAATGATCTTCTATTAACCAGCAAAAAGACAGGAGTGGAAGTGTGGCTCAAGTAGTAGAGCAGCAGCCATGTATAAACAAAGCCTAGTGAGAGAGTGTGAGGCTGTGTGCTCAAGCCCCAGTACCAGAAGCCCAAACCTATAACAAAACAAAATAAAAAATACCCCTGGTAGCTACTAAAAATCCTACAAAATACATGAAACATTTGGGGATAATAAATGTGTTTTGAATTTTTTGTCAATCCTGTCAATAAATATTTATTGAATATCTACAATCTTAGAAGACATGAGATAGGATTTCCATCTTGGAGAGGAGCTTTCCATCTTCTTGTAAGGAGTAGAATATGCAATATGGGTTTTTAAAAAAATTTTGTTTCTAGTTTATTTTTAAGGTTTTATTAACATTGATTTTTTACACCATATTTCAAATGTCATGCTTAACAAACAAGTATTCAAGAAGGGATTCTTAAATTTTTTGATTGTTATCATTTTGATGTACTCATGCATGATTTTGTTAATATTCACATTTTGTTAATATCCTCTGCAAATGGATTAGTGTTTTCATTTATCTGTAACTCTTGGAGCCCTTTCTATGAAAGGGCATAGAGTGACAAAGTGTAATTCAGTAGAATACCAAATGCCCGGATTACATATCCCTTTATGAGGATACCAAAACATTTTTATTCTTTAAGGAAGAATAGCCATTTTTTTAATGTCTGCCTATACACACCCCAAATGCCACTGAATCTTGACAGTCACTTCCTTCTTCAGTGCCACCTGCTCCCTGAACACCCACCTACAATTGCTAAAAATCCTCCTGTCATCTCAGTCACATTCCAACATAGAACACTGCCTGCCACCCCCACGCTCAACTCTAAATGGTCTTTGAGTTAAATATATATATATATATATATATATGTACATAGCTCAATTCCTGAAGGGACTCGTGATTGCAAAGAGTTCTGAGCTGGAAGAACCTCATCTTAATGTGTACGAATCACAGCTGCCGCGTCTGGTATGAATGTGATACTTTGGTTGCTAGAAGAAAGTTCAGGCTAAGATGTATTTATTGATCAAAATCGAACACAGAGGGGCCAGGAGCTTGGCCTAGTGGTAGAGTGCTTGCCTAGCATACATGAAGCCGTGGGTTCAATTCTCGGTACCACATACATAGAAAAAGCCAAAAGTGATGTTGTGGCTCAAATGGTAGAGCTCTAGCCTTGAGAAAGCCAAAGGAAAGTGTCTAGGCCCTGAGTTCAAGCCCCAGGACTGGCAATAAAAAAAAAATCAACATAGAGGTGGTGTCATTTCCTCCTGCATTCAGAATTCCCTGGCTTCCCACTTCCATTTCCAGATTAAGGACAACTATTTATATGAATGACAGAACTTATCCTAAAAAGCAATGCTTTCTGATGAGCATGACAAGATGTCTATTTTTTTCACTTTTCTTTAAGTAATTGTACAGAGTTTCAATTGCACACGTCAGGTTATGAGCACAATGCATCTTGATCACTCTCACTTTTCCATTCTTCTCAACTCCATACCTCCCCTTTATTATCTGATTCCATTTTCATGTTAGTACCTATTCTTTAAGCACTCACTTGCTATATGCTGAAGATGAGATCAATGCTAATATAAAGAGGACAAGTTGGTAGAAGATAGCATTTCCATGATTTTATTGGACTTTTTTCAGTGCCAGACTTACAGAGCTATGGTCAGAAATGAGTGTCTCAATGTCAGGGAATATGTTTATATGACCTTGTACCTCTAATGCCTGCCATAGTCCTGGTCTCAAATTCATGTATGATTTATGGATAATTGACTGGAGAATGGATACAGAGTGATGCATGCGTGCACATCCAAGCAGATCTGTGAACCAAGGAATGGGCAATATTTTTTCACAGAAGACATGCCTCATGTTATTACAAAATAGAAGAGCTGCCTCTTCTCTTGTGCCATGTGCCTCTTCTTTACTTAGAATTCTCTGTAACCTAAGTCTTTAGGAAAAACGCCAACTCTTTGAGGGATAATAAACAGTAATGCTTTTCCTAAATGGGAATGTGGGAATTTTTCCTCTGAAACTACTTCTGGTTCTGTGTCACTGACTGGGTTTCATGGGCCAGGAAGTGACACCAGTTCCTGTCCTCCACAGCAGTGCTGTTGCTCTCACAGGAAGGAAAGAAATCTGGGCCATGTTGCCATAAATTGCCAGCAGAACTCTGGGAATCTGGGTATTTTGGGAATGAAATTGTGACTTTCCTGTGTCTTTCAGGATATCCTAGTAAGTTTGAATCCAGGGAATATAGTAAAACAGCTGTCCCCTTGTCCCATTAAATTGAAGAAGAGAAGAACTTCCTTCAGATTTTCTTTAATAGGCTTTTCACTAAAAAAAAATGAGCTGGACTTTTCTAACTAATAGTGTTACTGACATAATATAGTGCGTTTCTTCTCTATCTCTTGAGAAGTTGAACACGGTACCCACTAAATTTGGAAAGTTATCCTAAACTTTACTGTATATAAACCATTAATTGAGATGATCAGATCTAAAAGAAGAAGCTACCTTTCCTCTTATTCCCATGAATGAGTATTTGAGCCTCTGGGGGAAGTCACTTAAAAGAAATTGAAGTTTAAATGGACTGGATTTTTTCGGCTCTCTAAAAGAATTGCACACATTGAGTGTACAGGGGCTCATGCCTGTAATACTAGCTACTCAGGAGATTGAGAAATGAGGATCTCAGTTCAAAGCCCAGGCAGGAAAATCCATAAAACCCTTATCTCCAATTAACCATTACAAAATCTGAAAGTGGAGCTGTGACTGAAGTGGTAAAGTAATAGCCCTGAGCAAAAAGCAAAAACAAACAAAAGTTCAAGGACAGCACCTAGGCCCTGACTTCAAGCCTTAGAACTAGCATACCCCCCAACACAGATACACACGAAAGATGGATTGCACAATCTTACAGATTCAAATACTAATTGCCTATAGAGGCATATTTTTCTAACTAATCCAAAAACAATGAAAAAAGCATTTTGTTGGATGTCTGATGTGACATCACTGAAGACACAAGGGGCACAGAGGAACTTGTGTGCTGTCTTTAGTGGGCCAATTTGTAATAAAGGTATCTACTGCCATGTGAAAATCATTAACACAGCAATTTCGAAAACACTGACCTTGGATCTTTAACTGAACTAAAAATATACATTGAGATCTTATCACATTGTGTATGGTGTATGTATGTAGGTTCTTCTTCTGTGGCTTGAAGACAGGGTCTAGGCACTATCCCTTTGCATTTTTGCTCAGAGTTCACAACATACCACTTGAGCCCCAGCCTTATTTCAATGTTTTTGATAATTAAGGAGCTAAGAGTCTTACAGCCTCTCCTGCCTAGGTTAGCTTGAAACTGCAGTCCTCAAAGCTCAACCTCCTGAGTAGATTAATCACATTTAGTCTGATAGAGTCGTTCAATCTTCAGCCCACACTATTTATAGGTATCTGATGAATTCATAAAGCAAGACAATAATAAGTAGCTCTTATTCGGTTACTCTTAATATTACTTTTTGGAAGTTATTCTTTACCTAGATCTTCCTCAGTCCTCACCAGTCTTTAGTTTAGTTATCATCACCATGTTCCCTTTAATAGGTAAACCCATTGAGCCAGAGATAGGTTATTTTACCCAAGTAGCACAGCCAGTTAATTGTGAGGTAAAGGTTTGACCTAATGCAGTATGGTTTTTCAGCTTTTACCAGTGGGCAATGGATGGCTGATGCATATAGAAACCAATTAGTTTCTAGTTGTTAGCTCTGGTCCTTAATGTCCAACTCAATGAATTTTAAGGATATTCCATTCAATTAATTTCTCTCTTTTAATTACCCAACAATTATACATCTTAATTGCTCATAAAAGAGAAGGCACACTCTCTCATATTTACATACCTGGACAGCGTCAGACTGTAAAAGGCCTGGGAATAGTCTCAGCTTGTTAACTTGCTAACTAGTTAATAAGTCATTTACCATAAAATGCTGTGGCTGGTTCCTTAAGATCACTTAAGTTTAAGTGACTTTAATATTCTTTGAAGCTCCAAATTCCTACAGTTCTGTGGTCTCTTGATGCTTTTTCCTTCGGACTCCATGACAGCAATTTAGATCATGAAGAAACAGTGTTTTCTAGTGTAAATGGAGTGGTCTTGTAAAATCAGGTAAAAGGCACGCAGCTGTATTAGGAAAAAGTAGTATCTGAAAGACCCTGAAAACATTCAGATTCCAAAAACATTCCCACAGTGTGCAGTTTGAGAAATATTGACACAAAACCAACCAAACAAACAAGTGGGTACAGGGGGTTTTAGGGGCTCAGACCTGTAATCCCAGCTTCTCAGGACACTGAGATCTGAAGATCAAAGTTGGAAGTCATCTCAGGCAAGAAAGTCCAGGAGACTCTTACCTCCAGTTAAACACCAAGATGCTGGAAGTGGCAGAGCACTAGCCTTGAGCAAAAATATCTTAGAGACAGTGCCCAGACACTGAACTCAAGTCTAAGTACCAGCACTGAAACAAATAGGAGCCCTAAGTCTCGTACTACGGAAATGTCTTTTCATTGTGAATCATCCCTACAAAAGAGAAACTTAAGCTATGTTACTAGTGAATTACTACTGTATTTAAAAAACAGAGAACTCATTTAAATGTGATTTTCATAGAAACTAATAGTAACTTTTTAATGTGTTCTAGTGTGGGTCAGGTTTATAGGTTTTAAGTATAAAATTTTTAGAGACACAATTCATTGGTTTGTCTGGAATTTACCTGAGCATTTATATTTTATCTGATAATCTTCCTGATAAAATGAAACACCCTCTGGCTGCAAGAACATAAAAACCTAAGGGATAGAATTAAAACCAATGAACCTCTGAATATATATGTAAGAAATGCAGGCTTAAGGTATCAGTTGACTTTCTCATTCTCTAGATGTTTATGTTTGCCCACTATCACAAAATTTTTTCATGTTGGAGGAAGACTATATTGTATTTCTGGTTACTACTAAAATGGGGTATGTATGGAAAATCATTTTTAAAGTCCTTTTCTATAAGTAATCATCATGAAGTTTGTGTGTGTGTGTGTGTGTGTGTGTGTGTGTGTGTGTAACCACAGAGACGAGGTAAGTGTCCTTCCCTACAAATCTTTTCCTGAGTGTTTGTCATCCTATCTGTACAAATCCCTGTAGGTATGGGTCTTCCCTTAGAACTCCTCTGTATTTTTTAGATATAGAAATGCCCCCACAGCGTGTCATATGGAATTGGGTTTGGGTTACAAGGCAAGAACAATTGAACAAGAGCGTCTGTATCACTCATCAACGTTCCTTAGACCTTTCTGCAAGTAAGCATGAGAATGTTAGCAGTCATGTGACAGAAATGATAGAAATAGAGACACATGAACTGTAAAATCTGATGTAAAGAATTTCTTCCTCAGATGCTTCTTTTTTATACTCCACTTCTTCCCATTCAATTTTATTTTGCATATTTATTTTATTTTATTATTTTGTTGCTTTAATTTGCATGTCCTGGGACTTGAACTCAAAGACCTGGCTGTTGTCCCTTAACTTTTTCCACTCAATGCTAGAGCTCTACCACTTGAACACACAGTTCCACTTCTGGCTTTTTGCTTCTTAACTGGAGATAATCACATAAAACCTTTCTGCCCAGGCTGGCTTTGAACTATGATTCTCTGATCCCTGAGAAGTTCCTGAATAGCTAACAGTGCGGGACTGACCTGCCTATGCCCCGCTTCATATTTTTTAAATTCTATATATTGTCACGAGGAGTTATGGTTAAATAGGATTAAAATGCAATTTCTATTTACAGAAGATTTACACAAATAGACCTCTATTAAACAAGCTCTTATGAATAAATATAAATCCAGAATGCCTCTGGGGAATGCTGTCTTCATTTTCCAGTTACCATTTCCAAAATTTGAAAGCACCCAATTCTGCAGGACTGGCCAAACTCCACACCCAGCTATTGTTGTAGGGAGGGCTACGAGAAAAGGCCAGGAAGCTATTCTCTGGTGTCTGGACATAAAACAAATAAGGAATATCATTAGTAAGCTGAAGTTCTTTTGAAGGACTGTCAATTTTGTTCTCTATTCTCATCTACAACATTCTTTGTTTAATTCATGATGATTTGCTGCATCTAGACCCACACAAAAATATTTTCGAATCCATTGCATTCATGCTATCAAGCCACTTTCAATTGCCAGTAACATGGTACCACAGACTGGGTGACACGTGAGGAAAAGAGGTTTGATTTGACTCATGACCCATGTGGGCCCAAGGTCAAGAGGATGCATCTGTTGATGGCCTTTTTGCAGCACCCTTGAAATGACATAGAGCGAGTAATATCAAAAGACAGAGAATGTGTGAGGGTATGTATCACTTTTGGCCTCTCTTCCTCTTTTTATAGAGTTGCCAGGAGTCTAAAGTTTTTGCCTAGAAAGCAATAAAAAAAATACATGGAAGGAATTCAACCCATGACAAGTATATACTGGATGAGAGAGAACGGAATGGTGTATAGGACAACACAAATAAAGTTGTATAGGATTATGAGTGTGTTTTGAGCATGTGTGAGAGAAAGAGTTAAAGAAAGAGAGAAAGGCGGGAGTGTTTGTGTAGAATTAAAGATGTACTGTACTTTACTGTTTACAAATTGCCACATCGTGCTCAAGTTTAATCCCCATTGTGAGACAAGGAAACATGCAAGAAGAAACTGAGCCCAGCTATGGCATTTTTAGGTGAAACATTGGGGAAATGATGGGGATTCGGTATGATCATTAGAATCCTGGCAGCTCTGAGCAAACATTCATTGATGTACCTTAATTATTTTACTTGGCTAACTTGGTTCTTTCCACTTTTGTGATGATAGCTTTCTCAACTGTTCTGCCTCTTCTCTTCATTGGTAAAACAGTATATTGCTACCCACCTCAGAAACACTCAACAACCAGCATTTTAGTAATAAATAAGTAAATAAATAAATAAATAAATGATGGAGCAAAATGAACATTTATTAGAGCCTGACTGTTTCACCACAAAAGAATCCTAATGACATTCAACCATCTTTCAAGTCGGCATGGCCTTCACCACGACATATCTCACAAGCTGGACCACACTATTACAGGGTTGTTTTTGTTGCTTCCTGAGTATTTACCCCGCGGAAGCCTCACCCTCACCAATTATTTAGCCCCCATTTTAGTTCACATCAATTCAAGAGAGACTGAATTCTATAATTACTTTTCCACATTGAGGAACATTTTCTATATTTTTGATCCTAGTTGCAAGAATAACACTTCCTTATTTGGAATCGCTAACAAATTATACTCCAGTAACATACTGCTATTCTAGGCCATACATGAAAATCCTTCATTGGGTGAATAAGTTGGGAAATAAAGAATGAAAGTAAATGCTCAGTGGAAGTATTGTTTGAGCATCTATACAATACTAAATATATAGGAAGTGTGGGAATTAAATTCCCACCCCATTCTAACACTTCCGCCAGTTAAAAAAAACAAAGGTGATAGTTCTCCTTTCAGTATTTCTTTCAATATAGCCCCAAGCTGTCAGCTTGTGGTTTGTTCTTATTGCTATTTATGGCCATCTGTGGCCACTAGCTAATGCTCACAGGTAAGCAAAGGTTTCCAAAGGCAAGTTCTGTAATTACAAGATACAATGTCTCCAAGATTAACATGCAGATGTGTGGTGCTTACTTCATTTGTTTGCATTCCAACAAGAATTATCAAAATGCCTTCATATGATTTTGTTAAAAAGATTGAGTTAGAAAGACACAGGAAATATACTTCAACTGTATGCTCTTATTTTCTCTATGTACTCTTTTCCAATAATAGATCAGTTAGACAAAGAGTTTGAACTAAATCTACTTTCTTTGATCTCTTACTTCTTTAGTTACAAAGTATGAATAGAAATGGAGGTTAGCAGAGGAAAATAATGCTTCTAAAATTTCATTTTGCTATGGCTATGATGTAATTGTGTCTAAAAAAACACATACATTTGTAACATAACTCCAAAAGATGTCATCACATCATTTGAGATGTAAAACAAATAAACAAACTTAGTATACAAACTTAGTATAATAACTCACATGTAATCAAGTACTGTCTTTTATAATTCATGATACTTTGTGATGATAGAAATAGTGGTGAATTATAGCAAAAACTGTTGGAAAATATCCCTTGTATGTTTTGGTACATTACTTTTAAACATCCACCATAAAAGTAGTAATTGTAGAGCAGTCTAGGTAAAAGTTTAAGTCACAAGAATGCTGTAGTGAAAGTGTGGGCAGATTCTATAGTATCTGATGCAGAAAAAGCTTTTCATGATCAATTAAGCTAACTGCAGTAATTGGTTACCACACCAAAGCTTGGTCCAAGGAGCAACAACATTGCATTACATGAAGTTTGTTAGATGTGCAGAATCTTAGCAGCCATCGTGTATGACTAAATCAAAATCTGAACTTTAACAAGAGCCTTCAGCCATTGCTTTGTACATGAAACATTGTCCAGCACTGGTCTCTGTACAGCTAGTATATAGTCTGCCTCTAAATACAGTTTGACTTTGATAGATTTTTTTCAGTATACTTTAGGCCTTCTCAAATGTTGACCCACTTGTATCTTCTCAGGCCAAGCCATATGATCTAGAATTTCCTGTCGATGTCATCTGTCCTTCATATCATTCACTCATTTTCTCTTTTACCTGGGATGTTAATCAATGCATCTGTTTGCTTTGCCTAAGCAAAGACAGCTACTGCTATAGCTTCTAGTAGTTATATTTTCTGAAAATATTATTATTTAAAACAAGGCATTGAAATTGCACAAGGAGCTATTTATGCAACTCATAAAAGTTACAGAAATGTTTTTATGTTTTTCTGCATTTGGTTACAATATTTTCTATACTTGACCAAAGGACCCATAGCATGAATGAGCCTCTGACATGGCAAAATACGTAAGAAGAAGTTGTAGAATGGAGGCACATTATAGGCAAGAATAAGACTAAAGTTGATCTATTCATTAACTTTATGAAGATTTTGCCTGGAAATTTCAACAGCAGCTTTCTTCTGAGATTTGTCAAGACAAAAATCTTACAGCTCAACTAAGCATTCATTTTTGTACCACTGAGACCCATTGCTGAGAACATAACATGTCAATCTAGTCTACAATTGGCTCTGTAGTTTCTAAAAGAAAGGGAAGCATATCAAAAGTTTATAATGAATTATCATCTTTTAACACCCAAATGGCTCTAAGAAATTATAAATTTAGTTTAAAAATACATATTCTGCATACTTCTAAATCATTTTTAATCTTTAAAATATTTACAGTAATATTCTACTTTAATATAAGCAAGATCATTGAAAACTATTCATACTTCCACTTCTTTGGGGGAGGGAATTTGGCAGAAAGATATATTGACTCATCTCGATGTGATAATTCAGAGGTGAGAAAGGAAACAGTTCTTTTTCCCTCATGCAGAACATGACATTGGTTGAGGACAAGCCTGTCAAACATTACTCAGCTTCATTGTGGGTTTATCTGGCAGACTGCAGATTCCCAAATTCCATATGAAATTCCAAGTCACAAAATATATTTTCAGCTTTCTAGGTATAGGCAGAGGTGAAAATAAGACATTCAAAAGAAATGTTTGCATAGGTAAGTTATAGCAACGAAATGATAATAGAGATTTTTAGACCAAATGTATTTAGTTGTTTGACAAATGCTTTTAATATCAGTCTCTTATTAAATTAACTTTTAGAAGCACTATAATAGAAATAGGATGCTGTTTCATCAATTCAGTGCTGCCAGACTGCATAAGCCCAAGTCATGGTGAAATCATATTGTCACATCTCAAACTATTTTGCAAAGAGTTTACAAATAATTTTACTCATTTTTTTAACTCAGGGCCTGGACATTGTCATTTACCTTTGGTGCTCAAGAGTAGAAGTTTACCACTTCTGGAGTGTGAGTGGCTAATGATATAAAAGTCTCATAGACTTTTCCTGCACTGTAGTTCTCAGACCTAAGCCTCCTGAGGGGCTATGATTACAGGCCACTGGTGCTCACCAAGCCAAACATGATGTTTCTGACATACTACCTAAACTACAGAGAAAGTATAAAGCTGAAAACCACTATAAATATGATGAACATTTATAAGTACTCAAAATTTGTATTGTGCAAGGTAAATCGGATAATCCTGGAATTTCAAATATTGTCTTTATGCTTCTAACAAAAATCTACAAAACTTGCAGTAATCAGGGTAAGCCATACAGTCTTACAGGATATCTGTATGCTAGTAGACTGCCTAGAAAATACTGAGACCAAGGAAATATCTTGTAGTTCTTTTTAGCAAAGAAAGAGAAATCTAGAAACTCTTAAGTGAAGAGTGTGCATTCAGTTCACTTCCATGAATTTCAAAGGGAGGTAGAATGATTTTAGTTTACAGAAAAGAAATTGCTGTTTTATACAATTACTTTGATTTGTTTAAATTTTCTCAGGCTATTCTGAAGGACTTCCCATGACAGGTCTTTAAGAATTTTGGTGATCGAAATATGAATATTTCATATAGCTTTTCCCTGTGGTTGTTCCTTCAGAGTGGAAGTGTTTACAGAAGAAGAATATAAAAACTATACAAGTCAAGACGTCCAGGCTAATAAAGCATAGGGCCATTGGGGCCCCGGTCTGTTGTCATCTATTTTGATATAAAGCAGATAGAGGAAGAAGAAGAAGGAGAAGAGGAGGGAGAGGCAGAGGAGGTGGTAGTGGAGGAGGAAAAGGAGCACAAGTAAGAAGTAAGTAAGGTCTTAAAATGCATGGAAAATTAAGAAGTCTCAGTTGGCTGCACGGATCATGGATCATAGTCAACCAGGCCCTGAGTTCAAGTCCCAGGATCATGATCATACACACACACACACACACACACACACACACACACACACACACACACACACACTGACATTGCACAGTGAAAACAAATTCCTACATAATCTAGTGGGGTTAGATAGAAAGCATTTGTTAATTAGTTGAGATATCAAGTAGATGTTATTTTTGTTTTCATTTTTCTTCTTGAAGGAAGAAATGAGAAATCTGGATAGATTTCCTTATTGAAAATCCATATATTTCAGTTTGTATGCAGAAGGACTTCATGAAACCCTTTCAGAACCCCAGATGAGCAGCCTCTTCCCAAGTTAAGAATAATCATGGGAGACAGAGGGAGAAAGTTGTTCTAGATGGAAAGTTTGGGGAACCTACGGTGGCAAGTTATTTGTACCCAGTTCAACTGACACTAGAGAGCCACTGAGTTTTGTAATAAAAGGATTCAGACATAATATAAATACACCATTAGCTATTTTGTGATAAATCTGGTGTGGAAATCAGGTCTGCGTGATTTTTCCCATTTCAGACAGAACATGCATTGGGGCTGTGCTAGATAAATAAATCAGTGTGGCTGGCTGTTCTTCAGGAAAATATTGGTAGCCTCTAAAATGTTACTAAAGACACATACCCTATGTCATTCCCCTTAATTTGGAGTTAGAACTGATACATGTCAACATCAAGGAAATACAAAGATGTGATTTTCAAGTCTAGGTCAAAGGGAAACTACAACTTTTACCTTTTTCTCTTGGATTGCTGGCTTCAGTGGACCCTGGCTGAAGTCTCAGGTGAAGCAGCCTGTGCACACAATGGAAATGCATCTGTAGAATATGCCTCTCCTAGCGGCCATTTCAGCCATCTCAGTCTGTTTGGGAGTGAATTTTTCTGCTCTATTGAGCCCTACCTCTACTTTGGTCTTTTTGGTGGTTATGGAGATAAGAGTTTCTCAAATTGGCTTACCCAGGCTGGCTTGAAAGGCAATCCTTAGATCTCAGCCTCATTAGTAGCTAGGATAATAAGCCATTGGCATCTGCCTGCCTGGCATGTAGTCATGCCTTTAATCAGGCATCTACTGGTATCGTCCTGTGTACTCATTAGGAAGTTCAAACTTGAAGGACTCACACAAGTTCTCAAATTCACAACCCACAAACGTGAGGACAATAATAAATGGTTTCTCCAAGTCCTAGATTTTAACATATTTTATGTGAATGAAGGAATTCCTAACTAACAGAATGTGTTCACGGACATCAATTTACTGGGTAAAACATTATTTTAGAAAGCAAGTACAACTTTCCTTTTTATGTGAAAAACTGACAGAAAACTTAGGCGAGGTAAATTACGTATTTTTTTGTAAACTGTCTTTGTATATAGAAAACATTTGTGAATCTATTAGATTTGCTTTATAGAAGCAGTACAGACAAAATGTAGGAGTTAATTTGAATTTCAGCTCTACCACCTATCTAAGTTATTTTACTTGTTCACATTGGGGCTTGGTGACATATGTGTCCTCTTTCCAGGCAAGGTAATCAATTGGTAGAGTCAGCCTCAAAGAGGCAAATGCATGTTCTAGTCTAACATAAACGGAAGATAAACCAAGTGTGAAGATCATAGATTTCAAGAAATTCTAGTTCATATTTCAGCTGTATTACTATTACCATAAATTAGACAAATTATACTTTCTGGATTTCAGTTTATCATCACTCCCTTCAATAAGGCAGGGAAATATTGTAACAATTAAATAGGTAACCTGTGAATCATGCGTAATTCTCTGGTTGGTTTAAAGCAGCCTGTGGACAGATCTTATTGACTCTGAGTTATTTTTGTTCTATTAAGTTGGAACACTGTAGTGCTTTCCTTTATATTTTAGTGAAGTTATACTATATAAACTGATCAGCACTATATTTAAGCTACGTACTTGGTAAATACATTTGTGATGCAAATATATAATTTAGAATGAAATGATTTCGGTTTCAATATTTTACAAAAGCGTGGTATAAGTGTAGGTCTTAATAATTCTATTAGATATAGAAATTCTTTATACATAGCAGAAAAATGAGAAAACTTATAGCTCAGCATATATAGCATTCTAAATTCAATCCCAGCAGCAAAAGGAAACAAGTGCCATAAAATAAAACAGAATCCAAACACAGAGCTCTCCTATGATCCAGCAATCTCATTTCTAGGCATTTACCCAAATGTCCAGAAACAAGGACATACTAAAGCTACCATCACAATCATATTTATTGTAGCATTATTTACCATAGCTAAGATATGGAACCAACCCAGATGCCCCTCAGTAGTTGATGGATCAAGAAAATGTAGTATATATACACAATGGATTTCTATGTTGTCATCAGAAAGAATGACACCGCCCCATTTGTAAAGAAATGGAAAGATTGGAAAAAAATCATAGTAAGTGAAGTAAGCCAGAATCAAAGGAACATCGATTCCATGGTTTCCCTCATTTGTAGTAATTAGTATAGGTCTAGGATTTCCTCACAGAGTAACACAATACCTTAAGAACTCTGTATATGTGATCATATAAAATGATGCTAACTAAAATGAACTCTAGGGTATGGAAAGTAGGGGTTTTTCTTTGTAGTTATTGTTTTTAATATACTATGTGAAGGTATTTGTTTTTTCTCTCATTTCTTTCCCCCATGGTTGATCCCTTGTTGTCACTGTATGTGATTTTGATATATTGTATTGTATATACATTTATCTGAATTAGAAAAGGGGTAAGAAAGGAGAACAACAAAATGGTGAGACAAAGGACAGAGAGTGAAATATGTAAGTGATATTCATAAGACAAAATGGTGGAAATGAACTTTATAACTTGGTGGGGAAGAGAAAGTGGGAGAACAACATAGGAGGGTAACAATGTTCATTACTTTATGCATGTCCATGGAATTGTAACCCTCTGGTCACCACCCTGACAAATAACATTCAATTAAAAAAGAAAAACAAAACAGAACCTAAAGCTGTATTAATGTTTCTCATGTTTCAAGTAACATAAGGATAAAAGTTTTTGTCTTTTTCTTAAAATTTTGATTATTGTGGCTCAATTTATAGAGTACCTGACTAGCAAGCATGATGGTTTCAAACCCCAGTAGAAAGAAAGTAAAAAACATTGATTATATTAGAAATAACAACTGTATTATTCATTCTCTACATTTAATATGACATTAGTCTTTTACCTGATTTAAGAATCTTCCTAAGTAATAGAAACTACCATTTTCTTTTTGGCTTCTGAATTTCTCTATAGAAAGAAAAACAGGGGTTGAGAATGTGGCTTAGTGGTAGAGTGCTTGCCTTGCATACATGAAGCCCTGGGTTTGATTCTTCCGTACCACATACACAGATAAAGCTGCAAGAAGTGCTATGGCTCAAGTGGCAGGGCACTAGCCTTGAGCAAAAGTGCTGAAGGTAGCCCAGGCCTAGCTACTCAGGAGGCTGAGATCTGAAGGTAATGGTTTAAGGACACTAAAATCTGTGAGACTTTTACCGCCAATTATCAACTTGAAAATGGGAAGTGGGTCTGGGGCTCAAGGGGTTACCTTGAGCTAAAGAGCTCAGGGACAGTGCCCAGGCCCAGAGTTCAAGTTCCATGATGCCCCCAAGACACACACACAAAAGTCCTGAGTTCAAGCTCCAGGACTTGCAAAAAATTTAAAGCACAAAGTAAAATAATTCAAAATCATTATAAATTAAAGCTGTGATTCAAAGTAAATAATAGTAAGTTACTAGTGACTCATGCTCATAATCCTAGCTAGGAAGGAGTTTGAGATCTGAACAAATTGGTTCAAAACTAGCCTGGGAAGTAAAGTGTGTAAAACTTTTGTCTCCAATTACCCAAATAAAAAAGCTGGAAGTGGAGGTATGGCTCAAATGATAGTGGACTAGCTTTGAATAAAGAAGCCAAAGGACAGTGGCTATGCCCTAAGTTCAAGCTCTAATACAGGTACAAAATAAAATAATAACTGCCTTTCTCCAGTATTCCTTTATTAGTAGACAATTGTTACATGAGAAAATAGCCACATATAGCTTACCAAAGGAGCTAAAATTGGTAAAAAAAAACCTACCTGAATTTGTGTTTTCTTGTCATTTAACTAAAAAATCTTTCAACATTTTATACTACATTTTGGAAAATATTATTCAAAAGAAAGCCTCTGTCATCCTAGTTATTCATTTCCCTGAGTCTTCTTGTTTATTATATGGATTCCTCTTTATCTATACTTAATATGATCCTTCAAATGAGTTAGACATAGTTCAGGTAAAATGAGTTTACATTCTAATATTTTAAATGGGAAAAAATTAAGGATTTCTATTCCATCCCCAACCATCAGTTTCACAAACTTTGACTAAAACCTTCTTAAATACATACAAGTCACTAAGGATTTCTGCATAATATAAAGCATTTAGGAGACTAATTACCTACGTATTTAAGGCTTAATAAATTCATTAGAATTTTTTGCCTGTGGTTAGCCACAAAATACAATTATATCAAACACTTATTGAGTAACTGTTCGTTTCGTCTATTGCTGAAACAAATAGGTATTGGAATGCTCATGCACATAATATATTAGAAAATAATAAAAAGATCACCTGTTCTCCTCACAAGGCTTTCCATATATATATATATGTATATGTCTACATGAGTATATGACCATACAACATACAACAGTGTATATACACATATATGCATATATGTATGTGTGAAGTTATATATTCCAAATTCATACTTCACTTGAAAACAAACAGTTTTGTCAATGCCTTATTAATGTGGTTTTAAATTTGTATGCTATTCCCTGTCACTGTTCCTGAAAAGCAATATAGCTTACTAACTAAAATGTCACAAACAATTATAGGATCTTACTAATACTGACGATTACCTCCACTTCTACTCCTAGCCGGTTAGGTTTTATGACAAAGTTCCTACTTGTCTCTTAAAGCTTTGGTTTCCTCTGTTCTAACAAGATAACTTATCATTAAAAAATTCTCATCATACATAAGTGTGGAAGAAAGCTTAATGCAAATGCGAAAATCTGAATTTAAGCCCATATAAGAAAACAACACAAAATGAATGCTTGTGTGGAAAAACAAGGCACTGACAATGATGCTCCCATTGCTGTTGCTGATCATGGTAATGGTAAATAAAAGTTTTCTATTATTTACTCAATGCTGTCCAAAGGTTAGGACAGCCATCCTAGAAAGACTTTAGTGATATGGGTCTTAAGTAGGAAAACTTGGATTTTTTCCCCTTCTACTGTTAAAAGAGATTTTCCTGAATATGCACAGATATAGACACATAATTTCAAAGATAACATTATTCTTCTTTTCAGAAGTTAATTATAACACTGAACTACATCATCAGCGTTATGGTAATCTTTTCGAAATCCCTTCTAAATACTTACTAATATTAATACTTCCCAGCACTGGGATTATCCTCTACCAGAAATGGCATTGCAGTCAAAGAATTCAAAGCATCTAGTTCATGCACCAACATCGAATCCTTTGGGAAACTTAGATTTTTTATTTTTCTAAAGTTTACTCTGGCGCATGCTTGTAATCTTAGTTTTCCAAAAGACTGAGATCTGAGGATCAGAATGCAAAGTCAGCCCAGCCAGTAAAGTCTGTAAGACACTTATATCTAATTAATCACCAAGCCAAAAAAAAATCCATAAATGGCTATAAGACTCACGTGGTACAGCAGAGCACTGGCCTTGAGCGATAAAGCTCAGGGTAGCAGCTAGATCTTGAGTCCAAGCTCTTGTACTCCCCTCCTGCACTTTGCTATGGCTACTCTGTAGATTACTTGAAAAAGATTTTCTATTACAGTTATTTTTTCTAAAACTTCCAAAGAATTTAGAAGAAATGGTCTGCTGAGGTTGAGAAATGGTTGCATTATAGAACATTATCATTATCATATTATTGGTAACTATTATTACTAATTGTTACATTACATTAATAGAATTTTTAAGAAAATAATGTACAGAACCATTTTTTGGTACCAGAAATTGAACTTAGGGCAGAATGCTTTTTGGGTAGGCGTCTTGAGCTACTTCCAGCACCATTTCATGTGGTTATTTTTGAGGTAGGCTCTTTATGTCCTCTGATCTTCTCCTACCATATTTTTCTGTGTCACTGAGATACAGAAATGCACCCCATACCCAGACATTAGATGGCTTTGAACTACAATCTTCTGTTCTTCCTCTCCCAAGCAGCTAGAATTCCAGGCTTGAGCCATCACAGACAGCTGCAGAACTAACTTTGAAGCACTGTTCAGAGAATGTAATTTGTATTATTTTTCAAGTAAAAGGCTTTGAGAAGTGAATGTTTCAGAAATGGTGGAGCTAAGATGGGAACCGAGGTTTTGTTTTGTTTTTAGGACTTTGTTATATTAGCTGTGAAATTGTTTAAGATTAGATATGGCTCAACACCACAATAAACAACATAGGTGGGAACAGGCTTGAAAATTATGTGCCCATATTTTGTAAGATCTTAATAGTAATGAAGAATTCAATTTGAGAATGAAAGACACCATCAATGCATGCAAATCACATATCATTGTGGTAGGAAACTACAAAACAGTTTCCTTCCTTCCTTCCTTCCTTCCTTCCTTCCTTCCTTCCTTCCTTCCTTCCTTCCTTCCTTCCTTTCTTTCCTTTCTATACTGAGGATTAAACCTCGGACCACCCGTAGGCTAGGCCAACATTTGATCTGTTTCCCCAGCCCTTTCATTTCTACTCTGATTTTTTAGTTTTAGTTTTAATTTTTCTTTTTTTGGTTGGTTGTTGGGGTTGAACTCTGGGTCTGGGAGCTCCCCTGAGAGCTTCAGGTCAAGTTTACCATTCTACCACTTGGAGCCACAATGCCACTTCTGGTTTTCTGGTAGTTATTTGGCGTCTCACAGGCATTGTGCCTGGGCTGGCTTTGCATGGCAAACCTCAGATCTCAGTATCCTCAACAGATAGGATTTCAGGCCTGAGCACTGTCCTTGGACTTTCTCAAGGCTAGAGCTCTACCACCTGAGCCTCAGCACCACTTCCGGCTTTTTTCTATGTATGTGGTACTGAGGAATCGAACCCGGGTCTTCATGCATGCTAGGCAAGCACTTTAACCACTAGGCCAAACTCCCGGCCCCAAAAGGCACACCTTGTGTGTGTGTGTGTGTGTGTGTGTGTGTGTGTGTGTGTGTGTGTGAACTCAGGGTCTGAGCATTGTCCTTGAGTATTTTCCTCAAGGTTAGTGCTCTTCCACTTGAGTTACAGCACTACTTCCAGCTTTTTTCTATGTATGTGGTACTGAGGAATCGAACCCGGGTCTTCATGCATGCTAGGCAAGCACTTCAACCACTAGGCCAAACTCCCGGCCCCAAAAGGCAGACCTTTTGTGTGTGTGTGTGTGTGTGTGTGTGTGTGTGTGTGTGTGTGTGTGTGAACTCAGGGTCTGAGCATTGTCCTTGAGTTTTTTCCTCAAGGTTAGTGCTCTTCCACTTGAGTTACAGCACTACTTCCAGCTTTTTTCTATGTATGTGGTACTGAGGAATTGAACCTGGGTCTTCGTGTATGCCAGGCAAGCACTCTACCCCTAGGCTAAACTCCCAGCCCCTATTCTGTTTTTGAGATAGAGTCTCACTAGCCTTGCTAAGACTGGTCTTCAACTTGCTGATCTGGAACCCCTGCCTCTGCACCTGAATTTTTTGGATTAGAGGTATACATAACCATGGCAACTATAACAACTAATTTTTAAAGCCCGCCCAGTGTTAATGTCCACACTTCCTGCAGAGCCAAGATAGTACAAAATGAATATAACTATTTAAATTGTAATACAAATTCAAACTGTTGCTTACTTATACCAAAGATTCTCTCAAATAAAAAAGATAACAGAGATCACCTTAGTAACAACTATAATGTTTGCACAGGACTTTCTTAGGACAAAATAATATTCCGTATTCCCACCTATAGTTTTCATACCTGACTCATACTTCAATACTGTCGTTAACAAATGTTTGTGACCTGATTTTCTGACCAGAATTCGTGTTAACCATAATCTGTCAAGGAATCACTGATAGGATAACAGTTTAATGTTTTATTAAATTCTGAAATTAAAGGCCAAGAACACATCTGTGAGATTACACATGACCCTCTACCAATATCCACAAATCCAGTGGCACCTAGAATACATTTTCATCCTACCAACTCAGAATTCTTATGGTTCAACATGACTTCTCTTTGAAGCCAATCGGACAGGTAATCTATAAGACTGAAAGGCTAAGGGACAAGCCAGGTGTTCGTGGCTTACTTCTGTAATCTTAGCTATTCAGGAGGCTGAGATATGAAGATTGAGGCTGGAAGCCAGTCTTGGAAGAAAAGTCTGTGAGACTCTTATCTCCAGTAATCCATTCAGAAGAGACAGAAAGCTCAAGAGGTAGAGTTTTAGACTTGAGCAAAAGAAGCACAGGGACAATGCCCAGGTTATGAGTTCAAGCCCCAGGACCAGCACAAGCACACATAAAACACTAAAAGCCAATGATTAATTCTATTTCCATATATTTTCTGAATGTTTAGCAGTATGGTCTAAATTTATAGTCTACAATTAACTGAAATGAGAAACTTCATTCTTTATGAGGCTGCCAATTCATTGGTCAATGAATTGCTAAACCTAATGGCCAGTTTTCAGTCCTTGTCTGTTCATTCTGTTCACTGACATCCTCCTTACTTGGCCTAGAGAACCGGCCTTCCAGACAGTCTGCTTCTATCTCCATACTCACATGGAGAAAAGCCCAGACCCTTGGTTCTATCTATCAATCTTCTCATCCTTTATAGTCTTACCCAGCCCCTGACTATAAATTCCAATTATGCACTGGTTCCTTTCAAAGTATATCTCCACTTCAGAGGTTTCCCTAAATTCTAGATCTAAGTACCTAATTTTTTTCTTCTGTATTTCTACTTGGGCTGCTTATTAGTCATCTCAGATATATCTTGTCTGAAATGGAGCCCCTGATTCCCTCCATCTTTTCAGAAGTTTTCCCCATTTCAGTAAATGGAAATTCCATTTTTACATTTGTTCAAACCAAAAATAGTTAGTTACTTTGACTTTTTTCTTATGTCCCATATTTTAAGAGTCAGGCCATCCTCTTAGCTCTACTCCCAGTATGTATGTTTTGAATCAAAAGAATACTTAAAACCTGGACAACTACTACCCTTATCAAAGACATTGTCTCTCAACTGTGTTACTGCAGGATCCACCCAGGGTGTCCTTATTTCTAGGTAGAAGAACCTCAATAAAATATAACCTAGATCATTCACTCCTCTGGAAGTAATGCTGCAATGCCCACCCCACTTCAAACAGTACTAAACTCAAAAGTCCTTCCAGTGGGTGACAGAGATAGGCCACTTGGGGAGCTCTTTGGCCTCATCTCCTGCTACACTTGTCCCTGGACTCAGCTGCAGAAACACAGGACTCCTTACTGCGCTTGATTATTTGAGGGTACAGTTCCACCTTCTGGATATCTTAGCTGCCACCCCCTCACAATTCTATCAGGTCATTGCTGTAAGCCATTTTCTGACTTAGGTCTTTTCCTGAGCACTCTATTATCTTGTAACACTCCCTCTTCTTCCTCTCTTCCTTTTAAAATTTCTCTCTTTACACATTTGCTTGAAAAATTTTGAAGTATCATGTCAGTTTGACATGAATCTCTTTCAGTAGAATTTAAATAACAGGAGGGCAGAAATTTTTTTGTCTCTTACTGAGCATCACCAGAATCAAGAACAATCTCTGACACGTAGGAGGGGCTCCTAAATACTGATAATAAATGCTTTGGGTCTTCTATATCCATTTGGACACATTCAAACTCTGTCTACAGAGACACTCAGTACCATCTCATGAAGCCAAGTTCAGGTTAGCAGACTACTACACTAGCAATTTCTATAATATTCAAACACGGAAACCAATTCTTTGGTTTCACTATTGCTCTAGCCAGCAATATAGCTCACCCTTATGTGTATATAATACAAACATCAAATAATCAAATCAGAATATTAGAATATTAACTTAGAGCAAGGCTAGGATGGCTATGAATGCACACAGGAAGATGGCAGCTTGCTCTCTGTTACTCCTGTCCTGATGAAACTTGTTGTTTGCTCATTTCTTCATCGAAGGCCATCGATACTACACCCTAACCAGCATGCATGTGGCACATTCCCTTCCCCAAGCAATCCTACAATGAATGAATGGTCTCTGCTGAGTTAATAAGATCAAATGCTTTCATTAACTCCATGAATGCATCAGAATTGCCTCACTAGGGCCAAATGAATCACAACTCCTATTGCATGACAATTGTCAGCTCCAATATCATGCACACTGAACTGACCAAAACACTATAAAAAATATTTTAGTTTTCTTCCATGGCTTATGCTTGTAATCTTAATTACCCAAGAGGCTGAGATCTGAGGATCATGGTTTGAAGTAGTCCATAGCAACAAATCAAGAGACTCTTACTTCCAATAAACCAGAAAAAGCCTGAAGTGGAGATATGGCTCAGGTGGTAGAGCACTAGCCTTGAATGGCGAAGCAAGAGTGCAAGACTCTGAATTCATACCCACATAAAAAAATGTATAGGAAATGTATATTTTTATATATTAACATAATGTCATTGTTATTCATACAGTATATAATATACTACTTATATTATGTATGTAAAATATATTTTATATATTTACCATAATAGGAATTTGGGTAGGATTTTAAATCATCCATATCATATCATCATCTACTTGGTGTACATATAAGTGTTTAACTAATATCTCTTTAAAATTTTATAGCTCATTCTCTTCTAAAATGCAGTTAAAATAAAAGTGCTTCCAGAGTGGCCGAGTAAAATTCCTGTCCTCCATAAAAGCAATGAGAACACTGGAAGAATTTGTCAAGATCAATCTTTCTAGGAGTCTGGAAATTAACTACATGTTTGTGACAATCCAGGGAATCATTATTAGAGAAAGTTTTTCTTACTAGGCAATGTCTGCTTCTCATTCTTCTCTTCTTGACACCACAATATCTTTCAAAACCAGCTGCTCTAGGACAAAAGTTTATAAAACTTCTAGGATCTAAGATTGTCTAGGAAATTTCTAGGATTTAGTTATTACAAAAACTAGGGAAAATATCGAGCAACCAAAGCCATAGTTTGTCAAAAAAACAGAAATAATGACAGCATACATCAATGAAATGGAGAGGAGAAAGGCAGCATTACAGGAACACCCAAAGAAGACACAAACATTGCCTCCAATGGAAATCACAGGTCATGTGTGTAAAAATTATGAACAAATCACTAGCCAACAAATCTAGAAACAAAATAATATTACATACCATCATCAAAAGTAGGGCTACAAGGTTGGTTTAATATCTATAGGCCAATAACATAACACAATATATTAATAAAAAAGGACCAAAACTACAGGCTCATACCCAGATATAGATAATAAAATTTGGCAGAAGATAAGCATTTTCATAATAAAAAGAGTCAGAACTTTACGAATAGAAGAATACTTGCTCTTTTGCTAAATATCATCTCCAGAACACCTATTGCCTACCAGGTGATGAAAGACTGAGTTCTTTTTCATAAAGACCATGATGTCTGCTTTACCATTTCTATTCAAAATTGCAGTGCAGAGTCTTGTACAGGTAATTGTATAAGTGAAAACAAAATGAAAGAAACTCAGAAGAGATGAAAAGGAATATATAAATCTTTATTTGCAGATGGCATAATCTTTTTTTCCCAGTCCTAGGGCTTGAACTCAGGGCCTGGGCACTGTTCTTGAGCTTTTCAAGGTTAGCACTATACCATTCTGGCATAATCTTTTATACAAAAAACTCTAAAGAAGCAATACACACATAACCCTTTTAGAACTAACAATCTCAGCAAGATTACAAATCAGTATAAAAATTGCATTTCAATTTTCGGATAATTTTACAACTTCAAAATAAAAAGAGAACTAACACAGTTTTTTTAATAGAAAATAATGTGATCTCACATTTCTCCAAAGAAGTTACCTAAATGGCTTATTACCATAAAGGTGAGCTCTTTATTTGCTAGATTTGCACAGCAAAATCAAAATGAGCTACAACTTCATGCACATAAAATAGCTAATTATGGGCAATAACAAAGTAAGAATGTTGGAAAGTTGAAATCTCATTATGTCAGGGATCATACAATGGTATGGCCACTTTGGAACAGTTTTCAGGTTCTACGAAATGTTAAATACAGGATTTCTATATGACTATTTATGTAACCAGGAGGATGAAAGCATGCACCCTGACAAAACGTTGCATAGAACATTCATAGTAACTAGTCATAATGGTTAAATCATAGAAACAATCTAAATATCCATCTGCTCATAAAAGATAAACAGAAACAGAAGTGCTACACCTACCTAGTGGAATATTATTGGAATATTATTCAATGAAATGTGGTGATTATGTATTAATAAGGTCAACGTGTTACAAGGATATACCTTGAAAAAAACACAATAAGTGAAATAGATGAATTTAAAAGGACTACCAATAACATGGTTGCATGTGTATCAAATGTATTTACCATATTTGGCAAATCCATAAAGACACAAAATAGATTGAGGTTGACAGATAATATTTATTACTTTTCTTTTGGAAATGATAAAATATTTTGTAATCACATGGTGATAGTTTTTTCAACTCTGTCTATAGCCTAAATTTTTTCTCTGAATTTTACACATGAGCAAGGTATGAGGTTAAATCCACAAACACGTTATTTAAAAGTATCACCCTGGGATTGATCTTAACTGCAACAAGCATATGAAATGAAGAAGAAATTTGAACCAAGAACAAATATGATGGATTTAGTTATAAATGATATTGCTTTCTGGAGCCAATTGGTTTTCTCTTCTGTGTTCTTAATGTATTATGATATTTCTCATCTCTTTTATTGTCCCTTGGTTATCTCATATTGTTACTGTATCTTACCTTGTTATCTGATATATTATATATATATATATGTTTATTTGTTTATTTGAAATCGGATAGGGAAGGGAGGAAAGCAAGAGGACTGGGAGGGGTGGGGGGATAAATGGGAACAAAAACATGAGAAAGGGTATCAATGTTTGTGTAGTAATGCACCTTCTATCTGATGAATATAATGTAACCCTTCTATTAATTACAATAAAAATATATTTAAAAAGAATAAAAAAATCTGTCCTCTGACCAAATGACTGTGAATACAAAAGTTCATATGTGTACATTCTCCACATACAATTTAATCCAAGCACTTCTAAATTATTCCTGTAGTCCATAATAGCTGAAGTACAAACTAAGCAATCTCTACTAAGCAATAATTTGGATTATGAAGACTCTAAAAGTTTCAAAAAGCTTTTTACCATATTCTAAAGACAGTCCAGACTCTCTCAATGCCGAGAATCTTCATGACAATCACCACAATCCTAGCACACTTATCCCGCTGACCTAAATAGGAAGCCTTTTGAAGCAGTATACACCAAACACACAAGCTTCTCTCCATTTTCAGCAAGCATCAAGCTCATGCTTGAATTTAATGAGAAGCAAATAAAGTGTTCTTAAATGGTAAATGATTTTTATAAAGCTAGGCAAAATAACCTGTCTCCTAGAAACTGATTAATCAGCAAAAAGTTCCTTATCCACTCCACATTTCCCTTAATGGGAAGAGTGAAGAGAGAAGAAAGATGATCTGTGGCCTCATTTCTCAAATTACTTCAAATCTATTTGGTTAAAATTACAAGATAGATACAGTAGTAGATATACCTGCCTACTCTTTGAGTACTTCTCTTAGAGCCCTATTTTAGAATATATTTGTTGTAGCAATGATAATTTTGGTAGAGGTATAGAGGCAAAGTGAGTTCTCATTATTTATGCATGTGTGGACATGCACATGCACATACATGCACACAAAACTTATACCCACACAGGGGTCATGGAGCTTGAACTTGGCCTGGAAGCTGTCCCTGAGCTCTTCAGCTCAAGGCTACTGCCCTACCCTTGAGCCATGCCCCACTTCTCATTTTCTAGAGGTTAATTGGAGATAAGGGTCTCAGGTTCTTTTGTGCCCGGGCTGGCTTTGAACCTTGATCCTCAGATCTCAGCCTCCTGACTAGAGAGGAATACAGGTGTGAGCCACCGCACCCTGGCCACACAGAAATGTATATATTTGACCCTTTTTAAGTTCAAATTTAGCAATCAGTGGAAATATGAAGCAGAGTCATTTTTGGTCTTTCCCAGTAGCTGACTGTGTTATACATCTACCTACCTACCCATTCATCCATCCATCCATCCATCCATCCATCCATCCATCCATTCCTTCCTCCATCCACACAATCAGGAAAGCATTCTTGTGAAGCTCCATGGAGAAAAAGACAGCTAATATTAGGAAATTTAGGATTTGCTACCATATAATATAGAAAGGATATTGGTAAAGAAGAACACTTGGAAGTGAGCACATCCTGGGCTGCAGAAATACAAGTAACAAAAGCAAGCAAAGAGCTCCAGGACCTGACAATTTAGACATAACCACGCCCATGAACTTGATGAGATTTTCTCTCCATATCCAGCCAACAGTCATCTCCACATTGCCTTAAAGAATGGTTTTTCCAGGCTTAGGTCTGAGGATCCCTGTTGGAAGCACTCCTTCCTGCAGGAAAGTCCATATGAGACTTAATCTCAAATTAACCAGTAAAAGGCTGGAAATGGAATATCGGTTCAAGTGGTAGAGTGCTAGACTATGCAGCGAGAATAATGGAAGTGATGGTATTGATTAAATACCATTGTTTAATACCTGTACAGAGTTGTACAGGTATTTAAAGATAATTATAATAATCTAATAGACAGTGCCCAGGCCTTGAGCTCAAGCACACACACACACACACACACACACACACACACACACACACACACACACACACAGAGTTCTTTCCAGTCTTCCCTCTTCATTTTCTTATGTTCTGCCTACCCAGAAAAGCAACTGCTGTGGAGGCAAGGTAAAAGTAGTATTTAATGAGGACCAGAAAGCACACCTATCACACTGCTGGAGTCAGATGCCAAGATAGACTGGTAGCTTCAGGCCTATGTTCCTCTCTGTGCAAGGAACAATTACTGCACCAGGCTTTTATTCCTTTATGGGATTTGGGTTTGGATTTGCCAATTTCTTTCCTTGGATAAAAGAGTAAAAAGCACTGCAGGTGCTATTTTTCCCCATTCTTTTATCTTTGGACTTCTTCATCTGCGTAGCCACTCTTATCTTACCCAATCCTATTTTTGTTGCATCTTGCCTGACTCTGACCCCCGCTTCTTGTTCACAGTTGCTAGTGATCTTGTTTCTGAATGTAGAAATTTTTTTAGCCTTTGTTCAATGGAATCGGATGAAGCCTCTGCCACTGCCCCAGGCTGCCAGGCTTGCTTCTCTGCCGGAGACCAGGAACTCACAGAGGCCACAGCAGCTTCTGTGGAATCCACCCTGTGCAACTTTGGTCTTTTGTTCTCACCAATCTCACTGAGATATTTTTAAACATTTTTATCTTTAGAGTGCTATTTTCAACATTTCCCCCCCTCCTTTCCAGACTTCTAGGATCTTGTTGCCAAGTCTGAAAATAATGGTGCTAGGGATGCTATATCATTCTTCATAGTCTACGCACTTGAGAACTTTGTTTTATTTTATCTTATCTTATTTTTTGGTCAATCTCATTTCTTCCTCCCCTGAAAACTTTGGTGACAGCTCTTCTCAAAGCACGGATCAGGCAACTTTTCAAAAGGCTTGACACTCCACACTTCTTTTAATTTTTCTCTTTATGTTCTAACCCCACTGCAAGTGATAACTTTTCTACAAATTACAGTAGAGTATGGAGTTAGAACAAACTGAAGTGCTGAGAGGTGAGGGATAGGGAATTATATCCAGTCTTCAGGATTCTTGCTCACATAATGAGAATTTTTAGCAAATGTCTTTTCATTATAACTATAGTCTGAACATTTTATTGGTTTCTAAGGACCGTTTGATCATCCTCTATCTCATGGATCAGAATGAAACAAATGGACATTTCGTATTCTTTTGAGGACTCCTCTGTTCTCAATATCTTCAGTTATACATTTATTTTGTGGAAATTTTTGTACATTGTTCGGGGACTGGTTGCCAACTGTCATGAAGGATGAAAAAATAACCTCTAGAAAAAGTTTATATGCCTGTCGACAACTTTAATGTCTACAGTTTATATCCAAATGTACATCAGAAATGAGTTTTAGACAAGTCAAGCTGTCAGCCTAAATTTGCCCATGGCAGTGAATATTTCTCTTTTCTCCCAAACTTCTTTACTGAGTTCTTATTATTTAGTCAAACTTGGCTGTTCATAGAATAGCTAGGCATTAGCTAGAATTCCTGCCCTCAAGAAGAGTATCTTCTGCTATATTTAGCAGACTAAATATAGTCAGGAGAGATGGGAAGTGGGCAGGGATAACAGAAAATGCTCTTAAATTGGCACACAGACCAAGTACAATGGACTAGAGAATGAGATGCTTTTTTGGGAGATGAAATGGTATCTTAAATGTTTTCTGATGTTTGAATTAGTGCAACTTTCTTTCTTTATGCTACCTCTGAGATTTCTAGTGACAGAGAAGACAAGAAATTCATGGTCTTAATTGAAATGGGAAATATAGTTACCAGAAGCAGAGTGTGTGTTTTGTTGTATGGGTCAGTCCTGGATTTGAACTCAAGGCCTCTAGCTCTCACTTGACTTTTCCACCCAAAGGTACCACTGGAACCACACTTTTGTTTCCAGCTTTTTCCTGGCTAATGGGAGATATGAGTCTCTCAAATTTATCTGCTTGGGCTGGCTTCAAACCTTAGTCCTCAGATCTCAGCCTCCTGAGTAGCTAAGATTTCAGTCATGAGCTGCGTAGCTATGTTAAATCAAAGAACATACAGAACATTTAGTAAACAGTCGGTGTAATCAGTGTCTGTCTCTAAATATGATTGCGACAGAATGAGAATCGTAAAATATTGGAAAAGTGAGCTCAATAAGGTTCACAAGAGACTATGTGGGAAGAATTATTGCTTGGGAGTCAATAACTCATTTCTGTAATCCAAGCTACTGAGGAGGCTGAGGGATGGAGGATCTCAATTCAAAACTAGCCTCCAGAGAAAACTCTTGAGATTCCCTTTATCAAGCAAACAGTGGAACTGGAAAAGTGGTTCAAGTGACAAAGCTCCAGCCTAGCAAGAAAATAATCAAGAGGCCCTAAGTTCAAACCCAAAACCAATAAACCCCTCAAAAAAAGAAGAAAATATAATTGAGAAGGATCAGAGTAGAATAAATATATGAAAAGTACACGTCATTGTGGTGGGCTGGGAGTGCGGTGTGGTGGTAGAGTCCTTGCCTAGCATGAACCAAGACCTGGTTGGATTCTTTGGTACTACATACACAGAAAAGCTGGAAGTGGTGCTGTGACTCAAGTGGTAAGGCACTACCTTTGAGAAAGCCCAAGAACAGTGGCCCAGGCCCTGAGTTCAAGCCCCAGGACTGGCATAAAAAAGGAAAAAAATAAAAAAAAACAAGAAAAAAAAGTCATTGTGGAGAAAACTATCACTAAGTTCAAAGCTAAGGAAGGAATAGGACAATAAAAACAAAATAATATGGTGAGATGTGTAAACCCTGGACACCTCTGTAAAGGCAGGGGCAGGTGTGAAGAAAATACATCAATGCAAAGTTACTTGCCTCTTCCTTTCATGATTTTAACATCTTACCATGTATTCATATCCAAGAAAGGGTAAAAATTCAAGTTTGTGCTTGAACTCTGCCTCCCTTCTCACTCTCCGAAATTCACTGAAATGAATGAAGAAAACAAGTCCTAATTAACTCTAATGTCCTTCTCTAGAAGGAAAGTTTATAGATACTGAAAATAAAGTACATGAAATTAATATTTCACCTTTGGAGAACTATCTGTGCAGTATTGGGACCCCAACTGCAATGAGATAGTGGAATTCCACCTTCAACTATCTTTCTCGGGTAAATAACAATGGAAATGATAAAAGAAAAAACCACACACCAGCATTTGGCAGTGACACAATAATATCTTTTGGTTGAATTATGAAGAAGCTATTATTTGTTTTAAAATAAATTCGAAAAAATAGTGGACAAAGTCTACTAGTGTGGCTCATGACTATAATCCTAGGTACTCGGAAAGCAGAGATCATGAGAATTGAGTTCAAGGCTAGCTCAGGGTAATTAGTTTAAAAAAAAAAAACCTGATCTCATTAAAAAAAAAATTCTGGGAAGCTGGCACCAGTAACATATATCTGTAATCTTAGCTACTCAAGAGGCTGAGGCCTGAGAATCAAGATTTGAAGCCAGATCAGCAGCAAACCCATGAGACACTTATCTTCAGTTAACTACAAACTACAAAAATGAATTGGAACTGTGACTCCAGTGGTAGAGTGGCAGCCTTAAGTGAAAGCTAAGGGTCAGCACAAAGCCTGGGTGTTTAAGCCAGCACAAGTAACAATAAATCATCATCATTATCATCATAATAAAAATGTTTAAATGGTTATGCTGGTGTGAGCCTGTAATCCTAGCTATACAAGAGACCTGAATTGTGAGACAAGGCAAAATGACAACTAGGAAGAAGAGTAGACTCAAGCTGCCACACAGGAAAGGATGAAGAAAATTCTTTTTAGGTGAGGGTTCTCATCAGGAGTCTGAGGAGTTAAAGGCCAACCATCCAGGAATCTATCCAGGGAGTACAAAATACCAGATTGGACCAACAAAACCTCATGTAATAAAGAAATACCTCAATTGAGTTGAGGGGTGATGCAATGGTTCAGTGCTTGTATAGTATGTGGTAGAGCCTGGGTTCAATCCCCAGAACCAACCAAAAATATAGGTAACTATTTCTGAAAATTCAAATACTAAAGACCAGTTTTAGTGTCTCGGCCATAATCCCAGTTCTTATTATTCAAGGATCGGGACGATCACATTTTAAGGCCAGCCAAAGTAAAATATATTCATGAGATCTTCATGTCAACTAGTAAGCAAGACAGAGGGAAAGGTGATACCTAATGAAATCCTGGGATCCTTCTTAAAAGAATTTAAAACATTGTGTGGGGGCTGGCTCTTGGAGTCAAGAGCCTGCGTGATAAGTACAAAGCATATCCCACCTAAAAATAAACTAATAATAATAAAATCAAAATAAACTACTGAATACTCTGAGCTAAGACCAAATTACCCAGGAAGGAAAGAAGAGCCTCTTCTGAGGGCAGCTTTTTCAAATTTTGGCAATAATTTATTAAATAGTTCTGATGGTATTCTCACTTCTAATTCTGGGAATAAATATGTAGCTTTGCTTTTGATTTCTACACATTTGCATATTATTTTACAATTACAAATATTATTCATTTTCTTTTGTTTTGGTGCTTGTACTAGGGCTTGAACCGAGGGCCTCTCATTCTCACTTGCCTTTTTCATTCCAGGTGTGCACTCACTCTACTTGAGTCACACTCTGTTTCCAAGAAGTTTTTAAGTCATTTTTCTTATTCTTCTCTAGCATGGTATTACTAAGAAACAGGGAAACCTGAAAGATAAGTTTTAGAGAAAGATACTAGATGTGTAACTTTGAGTACTGAAAACAATTGTAACTTGATAAAAAAATAATCAATGCATTAGTTAGTCACTTCTATTAGAAAAATTACTTTTTTGTTGTTGTTGCCAGTCTTGGGACTCAAGGCCTGAGCACTGTCCTGGGGCTTTCCTCGAGGCTAGTGCTTTCTCTGTGTACGTGGTAATGAGGAATCGAACTCAGGGATTCATGCATACTAGTCAAGTACTCTACCACTAGGCCATGCTCCCAGGCAAAATTACACATTTAAGCTGAAATATTTTTTTCTAGTCCTGAGGCTTGAATTCAGGGCCTGGGAACTGTCTTTGAGCTTCTTTGCTCAAGGCTAGCAATGTATCACTTGAGCTACAGAACCACTCCGGTTTGTGCTCTGTATATGGTACTTTGGAATCAAACCCAGGGTTTCATGCATGTTAGCCAAGCACTCTATCACTAAGCCACGTTGCCTGCCTGAACTATATTTCTTGTCTTTTCACCCTTCCTTGGGGAATGGTGAACACACCTTGCCCTCTGTGATGTGATAAAAATTATTTCCATGTTTGCAGTTCTTATTCAGTAACACCTCCTGTGAAACACCTCATTCCCTAAGGAGCTATTTAAGATTTTGTGATTTTTAACATCCCTGCCTGATTGTTTAGACTTTAGAGAAGAAATTAATGAGAGGAACAACCATTTAAAACACATGAGCTTTGTTCACACCTCATTAAATATTTTAAATGGCTATTTTATTTTTATAGCTTTTACATTCCTTTTGAATCTTAGCAGGCATTCTTTTTATAACCAAGAATTTTAAGTCTTTCTTCAAAGAACCCTTGTTGCATGTAAGTAATCTCTAATCTTCCAAACACTCCAGCTTTACATCTGTTTTCCAGTATTCTAAAATACATCTATATTTAAAAACTCATACCCTCCTAATGTTACTTCATGTTAATCATTTTAGAGGCAGGTAATTGAATTCTTCATTAATATGAAACATTTATTTTACCTCTTTTCAAATATTGTATATAAGCAAACTTGGTCTTCCTTTGAAAGCAATTAATTCATTTCAGTCTTACATATTTTGAGCAACGTAGTCCTTGAAAGAGTTTCAGAAAAAATATTGTGAATGTATTAAGGAAAAAGTGATCATATAAAACATTTCATTAAATTTCATAAAATGTCCACAAAACCACCCTGCTAGAAATCAACTTGCCACTGTATAAGCAAACTTAATTATTTATAATTATAGATCTTATATTTCTGATTAGTTGATTAGTGATTACCTATCTATTATAAGAACCTATAAATCAATTTCATTATGAATTTGGACATCGTACCATTAATCAAATTCAGGCTGATGTAGATAGACAGATTATAATGTTACTTTGCAAAACACCTAATAGGCAATAGCAGGGTGGTTTTCCAAGATTATAGTGCCTTGTTTTTATTTCTTCTTTATCCCAAGAGAGGTCTGTATAAATTTGGGTCCCTGTCAGTTCATCTGCATGTGGCATATCTCTCCACAAGGGCCATGAGTTGAAAGGACACAATCCCTTTGCACAAGGTCACAAGACATGAACTGATTAATGAGTGAATGACGGACTGGAAGGAGATGTGGACTGGTGGATAGTTTTGTTACTTTCTGCCCTCTAGTTTGGGCGAGGTAAAGAAAACGCATCCAATAAAACATCTCCACTTAGTATTCACTTGGAAATAAGGTTTTAATATGTTACATAGTTTTGAATTTTGACACGTATGCTATCTATAGCCAACTTGACTGCTGAAAAGTTAAGATTGACTTAACATCATAGCATATGTTACAAATGAAATTTGAGTTTTAAAGGTGCTACAGAGCGAATATGTCAGTATCTTCAAATCTCATATATTTAAAATTTTAACTCTCTGTATGGCTAAACTTGGAGGTGAAGTCTCTAAGAAAGTGATTAATGTTAAAGGAGCTCAGCAGGATGTAGCTCAGGCAATAAGATTAGTTTCCTTATAAGAAGAGATGTGTATATACAACAAAGCACAAGGAGAGGCTGTCTGAGGACTAAGACATGCCATTTGCAAAACAGGAGGTAAGCCCTCACCAGAAACCATCCCAAGCGACATCTTGATATTATCCTTCCAACTCCAGAACCATGAAAGTATATAGTTCTGTGTTTAGGCCATACTGAACCTGGTATTTTGTTATGGCAACACAAATTGTGAAATCAATTATTACTAATAGAGAAGAGGTAATAGAGAACACATTTAGTAATTAAATACATATATACTCACATAGTCACATACATCATGTTATAGGACAAAAAAAATCACAGACATAGAAGCTTTCCTAAATTCATCATTGTATGAGTTTATAATTTAATACTTATCCGGAGGAATACAGAGAAAAATAATCTGAAGCAGAAAGGGTTGAAGAATTGACCAGACTTTGGAAATTCAATTGGGAAACAATTATTTCTCAATTAAATGATTCTCTTCTCATTTTCAGCCATGCCTTTTAGGCATATTCTCAGTCATGTGAAGTTTTACTTCATGTTGTATCTTTTTGATATAATGACTCCAAGGAATTCCCTACATCACGTTTTTTTCCTCCCAGGGAACCACAGATCTGATGAGAGAGAGAGAACATCAGATCTTAAACTGGGTGCCAGTGGCTCACACCTGTAATCGGGAGATTAAGATCTGAAGATCAAGCTTCAAAGCCATCCTGGACAAGAAAGTCTGTGAGACTCTAATCTCCAATTAATCAGCAGAAATCCAGAAGTGGAGCCACAGTTCAAGTGGTAGAGTGCCATCCTTGAAAAAAAGCTGATGGATCTTGCTCAAATAGTATGCCCAGGCTCGAAATTGAAGGCCTAATAACAACATGAATATGCATTTTTGTGCACACGCGCATCTGAATACACACACACAGAGTGAAAAGATTATTATTTCTATAACTTTATAATTTGAAGAAAAATCAAGAACCTACCTCATTTCTTGATATATCAATGGACCTAACATCTCTGGCTAGCCATAAAAGAAATACAAATCAAAATAATATTTTGAGATTCTGCCTCATCCCAGTTCTAGAATGGCAATTATCAAGAAAAAAAAAACAATAAGAGATGCTGGTGAGGATGCAGCCAAACTGGAATCCTATACAGTGTTGGTGGGAATGTAAACTTTTTTAACTACTCTGGAAACGAATGTGGAGGTTTCTCAAAAAAAAAAAAAACAAAACAAAATAAACAGTAACAAGATGATTGGGAGGGGTGGGGGAAGGGAAATGTGGACAAAAGCAAGAGAAAGTGTATTAATGTGTGAGAAGTAATGCACCTACTACCTGGAAAACTTAACTGTAACCCCTCTATACATTACCACAACAATAAAAAATAAAATGTTTGAAAAAATAAACATAGAACTACCCTATGATCCAGCAGTTCCATTCTATTTATTGAAAAGAGGCCAAACTAGAATACAGTAAAGCCACCAGCACAACCATATTAACTGCAGCACTATTCACCGTAGCCAAGATAAGGAATCAACCCAGATGTCTGTTGGTGGACTAGTGGGTCAAGAAAATGTGGTAGATATACACAATGGAGTTTTACTCATGCATTAGTAAGAATGATATTGCATCATTTGTAAAGAAATGGGATTCAGACAAAATTGTTAAATAATTCAGGCCCAGAAAGACAAAGACTGCATGTTTTCCCTTATATGTGAAAGCTAGATTTAATTTATAATGTTATAAGTAAATACTTGGTTGGTATTCAAGTGTACATAAATGTATTAACTGAAATATGTTAGATTCAAGGGAGATCTCAAATAGTGTAATTCTTTAGAAAGCCAAAAGCAAAGTTTAGCAAAATCAAATATGAGAGAACAGGCACTTAAAAGATGTAGGAAAGTGTTGAAGGGAAATGGGTTGACAAAGAGAAGAAGAGAAAAAGCAGATAAGAATCCATACATATCCTAGAAAATTAAGAAGAATAGGAGAAGGTGAGATGGGTAGGGGAGAGTTGAAAGGAGTGTGTTATTCATAAATTGCTTTGTTAAATAACTCCGTTCTACAACTAGTTAAAGATAACAGTAGTAATAATAGGAATATATAAAAATACATAAAAGGAAGATCAACTGTTTTTCAATAAAGACTAGGTTTCAAACTCATGTTTCACTGAAACTCTAACAAAAGAATCAACTCAGAGGTGGGTGTATGAGGAATATGAAGAGTTTATGGGTAGACAATCAGACTCTTCTCTCCAATTAACAAGCAAAAAGGCAGAAGTGGTGGTACAGCTGAAGGGGCAGAATGACAGCACTATGCAAGAAAAGCTAAGAAAACACACTAGGACCTCAGTTCAAGCTTCAGTGTCACCTTTGAGGTGAAAAAGCAGAGCAATGACATGTTAGGTTGGGCCATGTATGTCTCTTTATCCTTTCTTGGCTATTAAGCATCCCAATGCAGCTTGGAAGCCAGGAAGACACCGTACCAAAATTTAAGAAATTTGTTATAATATATAATATATAAAGATCTAAAATATAGCTCTATTTTACTGAGAAAATTGGGACTTCAATTTTTCTTTTTATACTTTTTTTGGATGTTTTTGTTTTTCTTCTTCAAAAGAACAGTTGGTGATGCTGACATGTTCTTTGATGTTAATGATGACACGGTACACAGCAAGACCAGGCATCTCAATCCAAATTCTATCAACGAATAAGGCTCAGGGATCAAGTAAGACTGTCTAAGTGAAAGGGCCCATTAAGGCAATCAAAAAAATTACATTTAAGACAGGACAAAATGTCCCTCTGACATTGTTAAAAATGGCTGTTAAAGAGTGCTGTTCAAATGTTTCCCGTTAACATGCTGCCTTAGGTTTATAACTCCTAAAGACAAGTGTTTCTTACCGGCACATTTCTCCTTTCAATGCCTGCTCCCCAATATCTCCACAGTCATAATTTCTGTTTTGGTTAGATTTTTATGATCTATAAATAGCTGTACAAAGGGGTTTCAATTTAACAGTTTATGAGTACAACATGTTTTGATTCAGTGACACCCCTTCTATCATTTCTCTCCATCTCTCCTAACCTCACCCATCTGAGTTTTCATAGTTCCATTTTCACATGTATTCATTGACTATTGTGACTTTATTAGACCACCCTTCCTCTATTTGTCTACTCCCCTTCCCTTGACCTTGCCTCCCCCAACTCTTCAACTTCCAGCTTCCTGGCATGTATTTTCTATAAGTCAGTTGTTTAAAAGGACACCATTGACATCTTCTCCTGCATGTACTATGCTTATAGTGAATAGGTGTGTACAGTGCTTATGACCCTGTACATATTTACATTTATATTTATAAAGTCTATTTACGGTCCAATTATGAGAGTAAACAGGCAGCATTTGACTCTCTGGGCCTGACTGAGTTCATTTAACATAATCTTTTCCAGGTCCATCCATTTCTCTGTAAATGATGCAATTTAAATTGTTGATTTACAACAACTACCCTCTCGACAAGGTAAAGGAGAAAAGACGGTTTCTATTGTGCACCTTTACTGGGAATGTTTTCTCTGTGTTTGTAATAAAGCCTCTTGCACGCCCCCAGTGCTTCTGGTTTATCTTTCTGAAGATCAATTTTAAAGTAATAACACTAAATTTCTCATATAAACCCTCCATATTGAAAGTGACAAGGGAGATAAAACTAAACAAAAGTACCTGGGGGAATTTACATTACTCTCTTCAACAAACTGTCTCAATAAAACACTAAAACCATCACTGATCGCTTCCTTGCTGTCACTGACTTGATGTTTCATGCTGCTGAAGTGTAGTCCCTTGCAAATGTAGTTTGAGAAAGAAAATAAAGCACTTCACTTATAGAAAAAGAATCACAATGAAAATGTTGACTATCAAAATTTCAGAAATGTTGTTCATTCCATGGATAGCAATTTAAAATTTTTTTCAATATGTAACCAGTCACTAGAAATAAAAATGTGTCAGGGAAGCAGAGTTATAACTCAAAAGGTAGATTCCCAGTTTTGAAAAAAAACAACAACAAAAGAAAAAACAAAGGGAAACCTATGTAAGGGCTTGTGGCCCTGAGTTTAACATTCAGTATTGGTGTAAAAGTAAAAGACAAATATAAAAGCCTATCAGGTTCATATCTGAATAACTGTTCCTAAAAAAATGCAGTTTTTTCATATATTTTTATTGTAATTATTAGAAGGGTTACATTATATTCACCAGATAGAAGGTGCATTACTTCACATACATTGATACCGTTTCTCATGTCAAGGTCCCCATTTCCCTCCCCCTATCCCCACTCCTCATCTTGTTTTCCCCCTTCCCTATCAAATTTCAAATAACCAAATAAACATATATACAATATATCAGGTAACAAGGCAAAATACTGTAACCATATGAGATAACCAAGGGACAGCAAAAGAGATGAGAGATAACATAGTACCTTAAGGATAACAATCATTACATGGCTTTTGTTTCTATATCCTATCATTTAGAGTCATTCTATATGGCCTTATGTATCTAGGTTTTGTTCTATTGTAAATCTCTGCTAGGAGAGCCCAAGGTTTCTACTGATTATGACAAATGAGGGAAACCATTGAGCCTATGTTCCTTTGAGTCTGGCTTACTTCACTTAATATAATTTTTTTCTAAGTCTTTCCATTTTCTTACAAATGGGGTGATGTCTTTCTTTCTGACAGCAGCATAGAATTCCATTGTATATAAATACCACATCTTGTTGATCCAATCATCAACTGAGGGAAGAAATGTAGTTTTTAAAAGTGAAAATTTTTTAAATTTCATAAATGGAAAGAAATCTCTCTCTCCTGGCCATTTAATACAAATTTAGATAGAATCCTTAAACTATATTAACTCCATAGTATTATAAATCTGGGAAAAATAAATTACTTATATAGCTTCAACATACAATTTATGAAAAGCTTTTGCTGTTTCAAAACTCCATGTGCACATAGTCCGACAGTTTGTGATTGTTTTGTCCTTGTGAACCTAAAGTAAACAAAAAGAAAAACAAAACAGGCCTGGGAGTTTGCACTAGTGGCAAAGTGCTTGCATGGCATGCATGTAGACCCGGGTTCGATTCCTCACTACCACAAATATGGAAAAGCCAAAAGTGGTGCTGTGGCTCCAGTGGTAGAGTACTAGTCTTGAGGAAAGCCCAAGGACTGTGCTCAGGCCCTGAATTCAAGCCCCAGGACTGTCCCCTGCCAAAAAAGGAAAAAACCCAGATTATTTTTCTCCATGACTGGATTCCTTCCAGAGAGTCTTCTCAGTTAAAAAAAGAAAACACAAACCAAAACAAAAACTCGGCAAGTGCTCAAGATGCCAACCACACCAAAATAGCAATACTCCTGTTGAAGTCTGTCTGCATGTCGTGAACTTTGGGTATGAGAACAAACAAACAGGTGACTGCAAAGATGCCACCTGGACTTTTCCACTCCCTAAGACTTGAAAGCAAAATAAATTTTAAAGTCAAAGTAAGAGAGCCATAGTGACCTTGAGGTGAGGAAATATAGAAAACATGGATAAATACACTTCACCTTTCAAAATGTTCAAAAGACCCTGGTAGGCACTATATACCAGAAGCCTAGGCTGGCGGAACACAAATTGGAGCTATGCCTGAGAAACACAGCAAGAGTCTACCTCAGAAATTTTCAAAGTTAGTGTGTCTCAAAGTGAGGTTCTCTGTTGTAACAGATTTAAGGTGGTGCTGGTGACTCAAGCCTGTATTCCTAGCTAAGACTTGAGGATTAAGATTTGACACCAACCCAGACAGATAAGACTCTTAATTTCAATTAAGCAACAAAATGCCAGAAGTGGAGGTGTGGTTCATTTGGTAGAACACTAACCTTGAATTCATTAAACCAAGCCAGAACATGAGGACTCGAATTCAGGCTGGGTGGAGGGGGTGGCTAGCCTGCCCCCTAGACAAAGGAAGCAGTTTATCTGCTAACAAATAATATTGCAATTGAATTTATGAAGTCTAATTTGTCTTTTAAAATTTAGATAGGAAGAATCAGGTTCCGATTTATTTGTTCACTTAAATTATAGTTATCAGTCCACTGGAAAAAATAGTAGAAGTCATCTTTTCTTTTAGACAAGGTCTCATTGTATAGCCTGGGATAACTTTGGAATCAAGATCTTCTGGCTCCACCACTTGAAAGCTGGGATTAAAAGCATGTAGTTCTTTTGTAGTTCTTTGCCTAGTTAAATGTATTTTTTTTTAACTAGAAAAGACTAAAGCACATTTTCTGGGTGAATGTTGGCTGTTCCATAAACTCTTGGGATACCACCTGGGCAAAGCTTCTCTGAATCTCAGCCTTGTATGTCAAGGAAATTAGAGTAGATGGACCATTTCAAGCTCTCTATTTAAAAATTCTGACCTCTTTGCTCTGCCGTCTTGAAGATTATTATGCATTCCAAGTACAACTTACCTGTACCTTCATCTGTGTAAGACTTTCTTCAATTCAAGACAATCCTAAAATACACGATAAGCTCTACTTTCCATGTGAGTATTAGACTGCGGCATGGCTGCTGAACTGAAAGTCTCTGAAGACAGGGATGGGGTCTATAACCTTCAAATGATTTATCCTAGTGACTTGTATATAGAGTGTGCTTACATTGGATAAGTAAATAAGTGCCCAATAAACTACAATAAATTCTGAAACTATTCATTGAACATTCAGTCATTTCTATGACCTAAAAACTTTACAGGAGATCTGGGATTTAGGATGCTCAACTGAAAAAGGAAAGAACCATGGAAATTTTAAAGTAAACAGTACAACATTAGACAATTTTTAAAAAGGCTCAGATGTTCTAGGGAAATTGATATAAAATGCTGTTAACTTCTTCAGAATTTTTTTAAAATTAAAAGGCAAGTGACTCATAATCTTGAGGAAATCTTAAAAATAAAGTGTAATTTAGGGGCTGGGAGTTTGGCCTAGTGGTAGAGTGCTTGCCTAGCATGCACGAAGACCCGGGTTCGATTCCTTGGTACCACATACATAGAAAAAAGCCGGAAATGGTGCTGAGGCTCAAGTGGTAGAGCTCTAGCCTTGAGAAAGCCCAAGGACAGTGCTCAGGCCCTGAGCTCAAGCCCAGGACTGGCAAAAAAAAAAGTGTAATTTAAAGGAAGTCACAGAAAGAATCTGTTACACTATTTCATTCAGTATGGTTTAAAGAAAACAGTCTTTGATAAAATAAATAGAGGCTAGTAATTTGACCTCGGAAGAGACTCACCAGTCTTTCTGTATTCTTTCTTCTTTACATAGAAGACAAAAAGAAGTCCCTGAGTTCAAGCTCCAGTACCATCAAACACACACACACACACACACACACACACACACACACACACACACACACGGCAACTATGGTATTATGTCAAAATACCACTGCAATGCAAGTAATGCTATGAATAAGTCTCATTTTTACAATCACTTATGTTGTAAACAAACTGCAAGTATTAGTGTTTCAGGAGAGAAAAATAAGGTGAATATTGTTAGTAAAGATCTCTGAAGTGTATTGAACTTAAGGTTGTGATAATACAGATAATAACAATGCCCAAACATAGAGTATGTGTCATATGCTAGTCAGTGTGTCAGGGAGGTATTATTTTTCATGTCAGTAACACATGTATATCATAATGTTCCAAGCAAGAGATGGGTTCTTTCTCTACCCCAGTCCTTCTGGAGTGAATTTCAATCACTATAATAATTGTTGACAATGGGGTATGTATGCTGTTACCCTTCTTCCTTGGCGTATACATATCATCCTTCACATATGAGGGTTAAAAATTATTATCTTTTGGGGCCGGGCATTTGGCCTAGTGGTAGAGTGCTTGCCTAGCATGCACGAAGACCGGGGTTCAATTCCTTGGTACCACATGCATAGAAAAAAGACCGAAGTGGTGCTGTGGCTCAAGTGGTAGAGTTCTAGCCTTGAGAAAGTCCAAGGACAGTGCTCAGGCCCTGAGCTCAAGGCCCAGGACTGGCAAAAAAATTATTTTTTGGTAATTGTACAAAAGAGTTATCATTCATGTTCATATAATGCCATCTTCATCAGTGTCATCCCTTTTATCGTTCTCCACCATCCTTCCAGTCTTACCCTTTTCCCTTACTTTTCTCAATTTTGTAGGATATACATTGACTTTTATGACTGCATTCTCCCCTCCTTCCTGTATTTATTCTCTTCCCCCTTCCTCCTGATCCCATGCACCTGTCTGCCCTTCTAAAGAATTACATCATTTTAGTTCTCCCCTGAATCTACCATATTTCACTTAACACAATTAAGCACACTTGAATATCTCCCTGAAATGTTTATTTATGTTCTTATAAATTAATTCTAGGTCCGTATATGAGGGAAAACATGTATCCTTTGTTTCTGGGCCTGACTTACTCAACGAACAGGATTTTATCCAGCTTCTTCCATTTCTTTAAAAATGATGCAATATTATTCTTTCTAGTGGATCAGTAAAAATGTCATCATGCATATATACCGTATTTTTTCTTGATCCATTCATCCATTGAGGGGCATCTGGGCTGATTCGATACCTTAAGCGTGGTGAGTAGCACTGCAGTGAACACTTTGCTTATGGCTTTACTGTATCCAAAGAACTTGGAACAGAAGCAAGGCAGAGATGGAATTTCAAGCAAAAGGATAAAGAGAGACAAAGATATGGCAGAAGGAAACAATTGGATGTGATAAGGTGGAGATCAATGATGCAGATTTGGTAAAGATGGTGGTGTGATTTAGAAGCAATTAGATATAAGGGGCAGAGTTACTGAAGGTAGCTTGACATAGATCTTCATGTTAATTGAAAGAATTTAGATTTGCTGCCACAGGAAGCAAAGAAACATTTATAATTGTTATAGTAACATTTGCAATAATGGGACAAATGATTAAGCATCCTTTCAGAACTGGAAGAAAACCAGCCCTGCGGTCTGCTGACCTACACATATTTGAGCTTGGTGTTCTTTTCTAGACCATACCATATGGACTTTGGCAGTCTCAGTTTCCTCAGGAACTCCTTGAGTAACAGAACCAGAACAACTCTCACTGTTCAAATGCAAATGTTTTCTCATCAACTCAAAATTGCTCCTATTATCAAGTTCGAGAAATATCAAAACAGCAAAAGTCCTCTAAGGACACAATCAGTGACACATGAGAAGCCATTTCCTATTCCCAGTCCTCTCTTCTCTTTTCACAGACTGAATGCAGAGATGGAGGATGCTGGGTCAAACAACGTTGAGCTATTAATTCCACTTTCTTCATTCTCTGAATATTTTTGGTTTTAGTCCTTCCAGATACCCTTGAAGTGATAATGATACTCTATCATAAGCCAATCAACTGGTTCAGTGAATGGGTATTACTCTGAGCTACATAGTCAATTTCCCCAAGGTCTTTGTGCTTGGTATTTGCTATGGCCTACACTTGTAGCCATCCTGAATTGGTACATTGAAATTTAATTCCCAATGTGATAGTTGTGAGGGTGGGACGGGGTCACTGGGAAATAATTTGATCACAAGGGTAGAGTTCTCATGATGAGGATGGTTGCCCATGCTAAAAAGAGACAATCTGCTGGTGTGGCTCACACCTGTAACCCTGGATGCTCAGGAGACTGAGATCTGAGGTTCAGAGCCAGAACGGGCAGGGTAGTCCATGAGACTCTCATCTTTAGTAAACTACACACACACACACACACACACACACACACACACACACACACACACACACACACACAGCTGAGGGTTGAGCTGTGACTCAAATGGTCAATGCACTGGCCTTGAGTAAAAGATATTCAGTACCACACCCAGCTTCTGAGTTCAAGCCTGGCACACAAACAATAATAATAATAAAAAGAGACACAGGAGATTAGAGTCATTTTCTTTGCCCTTCCCCATATGCTGGCACAGCAAAAAGGTAGTATTTAGGGGCCAGGACTTTGGCCTAGTGTAGAGTGCTTGCCTAGCATGCATGAAGACCCGAGTTCGATTCCTCGGTACCCTATACATAGAAAAATGCTGAAGGTGGTGCTATGCCTCAAGTGGTAGAGCTCCAGCCTTGAGAAAGCCCAAGGACAGTGCTCAGGCCCCTGAGTTCAAGCCCCAGGACTAGCAAAAAAAAAAGCAGTATTCAAATCAGGAAAAATACCTTTAACAAAGCCCAACCAGGCAGGCTCCCTGATCTCTGATTACCAGACTTCAGCACTGTCAGAAACAGATGTTTAGGGTTTTAAAAAAAACCATCTATTTTTTTGTGTGTGGGGGGGGGGATGTCATGGGGCTTAACTCTGGGCCTGGGTGCTGTCCATGAGCTCTTTAGCTCAAGGCTATTGCCCTACCCCTGAGCCACAGCCCCACTTCCCATTTTCTAGTGATTAATTGAAGATAATATTTTCATAGTCTTTAGTACTTGGGCTGGTTTGAACCATGATCCTCAGATTTCAGCCTTCTGAGTAGCTAGGTTACAGCTGTGAGCCACCGCTCCCAGCCTAGTATTTTTTTTTCATGTAATACAAACTAAGACAATATTTTACAGATCCCCCTTGGTTATAACATCAATACTACCATAACAATTTTTCTAAGAAATAAAATGTGGACTGTCAAGTGAAAGCTGGTTAATTTTATCATATCTGCCATATTTGGAATCTGACTGCTTTGCCTTTTTATGTTTAAGTCTTTTTATTTCATCCTTTGATTCTGTAGACATCATTAGTTTTGTTTTTCAAATAATTGGTTTTGATAATCACCTGTTTCTGGAGTAGTACTATTACCTTTGAAACAAAGACCCCAAATTCTCTGTAGAGTTCCAGATACATACATATGCTTCCAGAATAGATGTCTTTACCAAATTGGTTGCAGCCTCACACCACAACACCTGCTATTCATGTTCTCGTGCTATTCATGTGCAAGCCATGCTAAAGGTTCAGTATCTCACTGTAATCATCACAGCCCACGTTATTTATGGGTAAATCTTTTAAAGATCATGCTTAGTCCTAACATATCAAGCTTCAGAAGTCCTAAATAGACCTCTGCACTTACTTTTCCTGCTCCTAATATGCTCCTAATAGGTTCCTGGTCTCAATATCAACTTCATGACTCAAAACAGGAAATTCAAATTCATTTCTGTGTCCTCCTCATTCCACATCTATATCTAGTGTTCAGATCTGCAGGGTTTTATTTTTTTGTATATTCACATCCTCCACCTCACTGTCAGCTCTGTCAGTCCCTGGCTTCACATATGGCCATCATTCATCTGATGTAGAGCCTTAGCCTCCAATCTGGCTGTCCTGATTCAAGCACCTCCACTTCCTGAGCCATTTCCCCCAACATTGGAACCAAGAAAAATATTGAGAAATGAGCATGGCACTGGTGGTTCATGCCTGAAATCACAGCTACTCCAGAGGCTGATATCTGAAGATCACAGTGTGAAGCCAGTCTGGGCTAGAAAGCCTATGAGACTCTTATCTCCAATGAATTCCAATCAAGTAGTGAGGCACTAGGTTTGACTAAAGATGCCCAAGATAGAACCCAGGCCTTAAATTAAATTTCTAGAACCAGCACTATGTATATGTATATATATATTATATATAAATATACACACATACATATATATGTATATATATGTATGTATCTCAATATGCGTATATAGGTATGTATATTGAAATATATATATCGAGTAAGACAAAAGTTTAGCAATTATTAGACAAACATGATGAAGCATTCTCCCTGTTAAACAATATGGACACCACTGGAAAAAGCAAAAAAAAAATGCCTGGCATTTTCATTTGTCTCATCTAGCAACCCTATTTTCTTCTGTTGGGAAGAAATTTTTTAACAGAAATTTCACCAGGTTGGGAGACTATGGAAATTCATTAAGTTTATAGTGTGTGTGGTGGTTTATTTGACTGTGTGATTCCATATGTGTGTGAGCTAATATGTAGGGTGTTCTAGGCAAAAGTGTTTTCAAAGATAGAATAAAGGTAGTGATGTGGGAAAAAAGGGATAATCGAAGAAAAGCCAAAATGGAGGAAATAAGAAAAGTGCTGATTGCTGAGCATAGTGTTTTCCAATTTCCATAGTTTAAAGACTTCTACCTGTATAGATTTCAAATAACTTAGGTTGTGTTGTCGCTTTAATCATCAAGTTGGTACACTTAGGATTTCTAATACTCTAACTAAATGAAGGTGAACAACTCAAGAGTATGAAAATAGATAACATGTCACAGAATGACAGAGAAATGATGGGCTTTGAGTATATACTACCTACCTTCATTCAGTATACTTTAATTGCAAAATATGTATAATTTGCATTTTAATAATAGTGGTGGTTAACACCCAGATTGCAGAATTACTACAAGTGTAACAATAGTCTCTCATGAGTTAGTCTGAGCTGTGTTAAACACTGCATGTTGGGTAGCACAAGTCTGTATTGGTGGAGTATAATTTCTATATTCCAGGTTAAGTATGTGAATTAGTACAGCAATGTCAGCGACTCTGTTCAAAATAATCCAACAACTTTCATATGAATAGAAATATAAACAATAATAGATACATAAAGAGAAAATATAAAGTTTACCACCTGGCCTTACAAGAATCAATTTACAGAATCCTGCTTGGTTCTGTGTGTTGAAGTTAAAAGAGTGATGCATGTCAGAAGTCTGAGTAATAGCTTCATTCCTGACTAGGTACTGTGTTCTCTCAAAACAGAATGGAAAAAAGAAAGAAGGAAGGAAGGAAAGAAGGAAGGAAGGAAGGAAGAAAGAAAGGAAGGAAGGAAGGGAAAAAGAAAGGAACTGAAGGAGGGAAAAGGAAAGACAAAAAGAAGGAAGAAAAAAAGAACATCTCTTCTTTGTAAAGAAAATTAAAGTTTTAAGTGTCAAAAGTTTTATAAACACAAATTGCCAAATAAAAATCATGGTATTCCCAGGTTTCTTGACTTTCTTTGAGGTTGCATATTTTCTGCTTCCATACAAAGCAATGGTAGAACTTTATTTCTTATTTTGTAGGTCCAGTAATAATTTCTTTCCTTTCACCTTTCCTATTCCTATAAAGCTGATCTTCTGAACACTGGCTCTGAGTCCCTGTGACATTTTCAGTCTTTTTATTTTTTTGTCTATCATGGGACTTGTACTCTGGGCCTAGGTGCTGTCCCTGAGGTCCTATCCCTTGAGCCACAGGGCCACTTTCGGGTGTCTAGTGATTAATTGGAGATAAGAGTCTCACAGACTTTAGTGCAATCCTCAGATCTCAGCCTCCTGAGTGGCTAGGATTACAGACAGGAGCCACTGTGCCTGGCAACATTTTCAGTCTTTATCTCCCATTTCCCATTTTAAATCTATCCAAGAACTAATCAGCATTTCAGAATAGGGATGTGTTTCTTCAGCCCTTTCTCTGCTTCTTAGATGTAAGTGCGTCCCATAAATCTGATGTTGAATTAAAAATGTTCTCCCTGTCTGTAATATATTCTGGTCACAGTTGTTAAGCAATTTCTTATATCAATTTGAAATCAATCAACAATAGGTAAATAATAAAGTTAATGAGATTTAGTGTGTAACTAAAAGCATGTAGATACCTGGGAGATTCTGGTAGCCACATCCAACCATTCATTTACTTTTAACAAAGAAATTTCTAATTTCTAATCTTCTCCCAAGAAAGAACAATGACATACACAGATATGTGTATATATGTATATGAACTATGCATATACATACACATATGTATAAAGTGTTAATATATTTTCCTATATAGATACATTTATTATACAATGTATATAGAGATTATATATTATATAATATGCATCCTGTATTGTATGGGTTACATTTATAATTCGCTTACATACAATTATATGTAAGTAATATATATACAATGCAGTGAAAGGGTATCAATGTATGTGAATTAATGCACCTTCTATATGGCAAATATCATGTAATCCTTTTATTAATTAAAATAAAAAATAACAAAAAACACATTGTATGTTGTATATTGTATAATATAGTATATAAAATATATTGTGTATTACACATTTTGCGTTATGCATGTCACATATCATATGTATTCTCCAATTGACCAAAGTATGATCATATGTATTATTCAATTGACTAAAGTATGCACAGAGGAATGAAATTCCATGGTGCAATTTGAGCAACTAAACTCTTGAATAATGAAAAAACAGTTTAAGAAAATGGATGTCAGGAGTCTCAAACCTGCCTTGACTGACTGGGAAGATGAGGGCTAAAGGAAGGAGGCAGATGAATAGAACATGGAGTGGTAGCTGAGGACAGGCAGAGTACTCAACGTGCACTTGTGAAAATGGCAGTAGGAAACATGAGGAAATGGGTAGCGATGGGATGATGGAAGGGCCAGAGTGCTGATCACACTAGCAGTTTACACAAACTTAGGTGGGCTAAATGAAACCCGTTGTTTATAACTATTTGAAGATAATGATTAAAAAAGGAAAAAGATACTAGCAATTTCTCTACCAGTGTGGGAAAAAAGATCGAGTTTCTGTTGATCATAGGAGTTCTTTCATTCTGATCACATGCTATTGGCTGGGCCTTCTCATATAGAACTTAATTTTTTTTTTGCCAGTCCTGGGCTTGAGCTCAGGGCCTGAGCACTGTCCTTGGACTTTCTCAAGGCTAGAGCTCTACCACTTGAGCCTCAGCACCACTTCTGGCTTTTTTTTTCTTTGTATGTGGTACCTAGGAATTGAACCCGGGTCTTCGTACATGCTAGGCAAGCACTCTGTACCACTAAGCCAAACTCCTGGCCCCTAGAACTTAAATTTTACATTTAACATTTAAGTGAGCTAAGCATTGGGCACAGAGAGTGGGAGTATGCGAGCTGGAGAAAGTTCTAAGTCTCCAATCCCATTTCAAAACTATTGACTCTCTTCCCTTAGAATCAGGAAAGCTTGCAGGATACCAGGGGCTCATACTTGTAATCTTAGCTACTCAAGAGACTAAGATTGGAAGATTGTGATTTAAAGCCAGCCTAGTCAGAAAAGTCTATGAAACTCTTATCTCCAATTAATTGGGAGGGGAGGGGAAGAAAGCTAGAAGTGGAAATGTGGCTCAAATGGTAGAATACTCGTGGAGCACAAAAGCTCAGGGACAGCCCCCAGGTCCTGAATTCAAGCCCCAGGACTGGCACATACACACAAAATAATAATTAGGAAATAATAAGGAAATCAAACACTTATGGCAGATACAAGACTTACACAAATATGAGATGGAACATCATGTGTGCTTGTGGTAACACAGTTGAAACCAAAACTCAAGGAGGAATTAATTGAATGGGATATTTTGTCATGTAATTTTTGAAGGGAATTGTGTTTGGGCCTAGACTTGAGCCACAGGTGAGATTATAACTGGTAGGATAGATGTCAAGGGTAAGAAAATTAGATACAGAATTAAATAGGGCCTTTTGGCTTGTGGTGAAAGAATAGAGGAAAGTTTCTTCAATGAGTATATAATAATATGGTTTTTCTGGGAATGGCTCTGTGAAAAAAATCAATAGCCAAGAACTGGACTAGGCAGGGTTTGGAATTTATGTACAAACTATTGGTCCTGAAGGCCTCTGAGAGAGCAGCTAGCAGTTGGACCAAAGCCAGGTGGAATGAAGCACACCAGCAAAAAAAGCAGGAAATACAAAGGCCAATTAGGTTTCCAATTCCACAGAAAGAGAAAGACAGCCTAGCAAAAGAGAAGGCCATTGAGAACTGACAGAAGGAACAGATGTGAGTGATGACTCCTTCCGAATAAGACCTGACAGGACACCATGGCTGACTGTATGCAGGGAATGTAAGGCAGAGGGCTGAGGAAGATGACTCAGGGGGACCGTATGAGTGAGTGCAAGAAAGGAAATGCCACTGATGCAAGACAGAAGGTGCAGAGGATGTGTGTGTGTGCATGTGCGTGTGCACAAGTGTGTGTCGCTTGTTTTTGTTGGGGTGTTATGTGGAAGGAGACACTAATCTCAACTCTCTTTTACTTAGTCTAAACAGCATATGTGAGCATCACTGCAGTTAAGGTGAACACCGTTCATGGGATTCCAAGACTCCCCCCCTTAGCTGAAAGCCAAAAAATAAATGTTCTCTCCTAATAACAAAACAGCTAAGTTCTATGTTCATGCATGCACACTAGTATATGTCACTCAAAATATACTTTTTCCCAGCCGGAACTTTTTTTTTCAGAAATTTCATCCAAAAGATCGGTGGGTTGGAGTTTAAGGCCAAGCTAGGCAATATAATGAGACCACTCTCATATTTAAAAAAAGAAAAAGAGCCAGGCGCGGTGGCTCATGCCTGTAATCCTAGCTACTCAGGAGGTTGAGATCTGAGGATTGCCCTAAAGTCTGTGAGACTCTTATCTCTAATTAGTCACTAGACAAATGAAAGTGGCACTATGGCTCAAGGGATAAGATGGAAGCCATGAGCTGAAGAGCTCAGGGACAGTGCCCAGGTACAGAGTGCAAGTCCCATGAAGGACAAAAAAGAAAAGAAAAGAAAAAGAAAAAGAAAACAAAAAAAAGGTAACTGGAACTGCAAATGAAGCAAAATCCACAAGTTTAACACCTTTGCTTTTTTATTGTGTAGGTACTAGGACTTGAACTGGGGTTCTTGATACTTTCTGTTAATCATTATGCTCAAGGCTAATGATTGTATCATTTAAGCCAATTCTCCACTTCTGGCTTTTGGTGGTTAAGTGGGGACAAGTGTCTTATGAACTTTTCTGCTCAGTCTGGCTTCTAACTGAAATCCTCAGGTTTAGCCTTCCTGCGTAGTTAGGATGATAGGAGTATATCACTGGCACCTCACTTTTAACACTTTGAAAGCCTCCCAGATTTCTAGAGGGTAGAAAATGGCTCTCCATCATTGCTTGAGAAGAAGGAATTAAACACTTAAAATGAAATCGTCACTTTTCTGATCTACCTGTTTCTCTCCCATTTGATGTTTATCAATTCCATTTGCCATTATTAGTAAGTGGAATGGCAAAATTGATTGGGGTCATTTCTCATTTGGCACTCATTAGTCAAATCAGAGTTCAAATTTTAAAGAGTAATTTATATCAGTTTCCAAAGGAATAGGATTTTATGTGTATTACACTTATATATATATGTATTAATTTCATAGATGAAATACTTTCACAAACCCCAGCTTCTTCCTTCAAACAGTGAATATTGGTGGAGGGCAGTGGCTTAGGCCTGAAATCCTCTCTGCTCAAAAGTCTAAAATCAGGAGGTTAGCAGTTCAAGGCTAGCTCAAGTAAACATTTATGAGATTCCATCTCAACCAATAAGAAGCTAAGAAGGAGGAAGCATGCATCTCATTTCTGCTATTCAAGAAGAAGTACAAAGAGAACAACTGAGGTTCACATGGGCCTGGTCACAAAGCAAGGTACTTTTCAAAAAATAAGAAGAGCCAAAGGGCTGAAAGAATGACAAAATTGATCAAAGGCTTACTCACCGACTAGGAGGACCTGAGTTCAAAACTCAGCCCTCTAAACCACACACAGAGATGTTGATGGAAAAACAGAACACAAGAATGAAAGAAAGAATTTTTTTGATAAATGATCTAAGGACATCAGATGACACATGCCTGAAACTACCACACTACATCTTGCCATGTGAGTAGCATAAAAATTATAGGACTAGGGTCTGTGAACATGTCCTAGTTGTAAGAGTGCTTGCCTAGCTTGCTTGAAGCCCTGCATTTGATTCCTCTGTACCACATACACAGAAAAAGCCATAAGTGGTGGTGTGGTTCGATTGGTAGAGGCCTAGCCTTGAGAAAGCATAGACAGTCCCTAGGCCCTTAGTTCAAGCCAAATTATAGGCTTGAAGATGAGCTTCCCTTTCAACAAAGCAAACAAAATGTCTACATATTTATGAACAAAGAAATCCTGCACATCACTATCAATTTTATATATTCTTCTGGGTCTCTACTAAATGTTGTATTCTCCATGAATTCAATCCAGCTTAGGAAGAAGACACAGTTGTGACTTTCTTGGTGACTATATATAGTGCCCTAAGAGGTCTGGCATTCTTGTCTTCGGATACTGTGAGTCTAGCCTTGGGCTGAGTGAAAGAGAAAATTTATGGATCTTCCCTCATGCAACTCAAATGAGTTACCAGGAGAAGCTACCGCTGGAGCGTGGAACATGAGCTCTAGAGTCAAATCCAGGCTTCATTCTCAATGTATATCTCCATGGTCAGTAATTTACTTCTGTGTGCCTCAGTTTCCTCATATGTAAATTGGTACTCTCTCAACTTTTTTACTCAAGGCTGGCATTCTGCCACTTAATCCCCAGCTCCATTTCCAGCTTTTTACTGGGTAACTGTAAGTACGTGTCTGCCCAAGTTGGCTTCAAACTGTCACCTGCAGATCTCAACCTCCTGAGTAGCTAGGATTGTAGGTATGAGCCAACAGTACCCAGATGATAATGGTACTTTTATAAGCTTTGTGAGAGTTAAATACAAATGAATTACCTGAAATACAAGAGTATATAAATCAAGTTGTTGTTAGCAAAGAGCTAAAACTTTCATCTTTATGCATGACTCAGACCTGTGAGAAGTTTTTAAATGGAAGTTATGAGCCCTTTTCCTTCTGATGTTCTCATATGGAATCCCTCGTGGCTCAGTGTTTTGTTCAATGGATCATTCCAAGGTACCAGAAAGGAAAGGCATGTTTTACAGAACGTAATCTTAGAGCTATAGGCCTTCTCTGTTTCCTTTTTTTAAAAAAAATTAACTTTGCTAAGGTCTTCTCTGAAAAGAATACAGGATCTCAGGGCCTGGAGTTTTGCCTAGTGGTAGAGTGTTTGCCTAGTATGGACCAAGACCTGGGTTCGATTCCTTGGTACCACATACATAGAAAAAAAGGCAGAAGTGGTGCTGTGGCTCAAGTGGTAGAGCTCTAGCTTTGAGAAAGCTGGAGAACAATGCTCAGGCCCTGAGTTCAAGGCCGAGGACTGGCAAAAAAAAAAGAACAAAAAAAAGAATACAGGATCTCTTCATGGCTACATGATTGTATTTAGTTTTAAATGTCTTTCAAATATTTCACTTGAAAAATACCATTAGCATAAATGAAAGAATTAGCGATTAGGATTCCAGAATATAAACCTTAAGGGGCACATTCAAAATATAGCAATTATAATGCAAGACATCTGCACATCTGAATCACATCCTCTATTAGCAACCCAGGTACCTGAGTCCTCGATGTGGACCTGCCTCTGTCCTGAGAAGTGCCTACAAATGCCACAGAATGATGCCTTGTGCTTTATCTCCCTGGGCAGGTCAAAGGTACAAATAACTAATGTGATGTGAAGTTGCCAAGAAATAAATTCAGCCAACAGTCTATGCATAAAACCTCAGTTTCTAGAGGACATCTTTTTATTTTCATTAAAAAATTTTTTTTCATTGGTTGTGGGGCTTGAACTATGGGCTTGGGTGTTGTTCTTAGGATCTTCAGCTCAAGGCTAGCGCTGTACCACTTTGAGACACAGAGCCACTTCTGGTTTTCTGGTGGGCAATCAGAAATAAGAGTCTCTAGACTCTCTAGCCCAGGCTAGCTTTAAACTGTGACCGGCAGTTCTCAGCATCCTGAGTAGCTAGTATTATAAGCATGAGCCACCAGAGCCTGGCTAGGACATCTTTTTAAAAAAGAACTTTTTGCCAGTCCTGAGGCTTGAACTTAGGGCTTGAGTCTGTCCATGAGCTTTCTCAAGGCTAGAGCTCTACCACTTAAGCCACTGCACCACTTCTGTCTTTTTCTGTTTGTGGTACCAAAGAATCAAACCCAAGTCTTCATGCATGCTAGGAAAGAACTCTACCACTAGACTACACTCCAGGCCGAAAGAAAACTCCTTAATTCCCTATGGAAAAAAATATCATTTTGTTAAGATTGGGTGAGGACTAATTCATGAAAACAGTTAAGAACTAGTTAAATTCCATGAAGCTTAAGGCCCAGGAAGAATATTTTCATTTGATATTATATCAAACTATTACAAAGCTGGATGCTGGTGTTTTATGAGTATAATCCTAAATATTCAAGAGACTGAGTCTTGAACTTTCGGAGCAGAGATTTCTGTGAGACTTTTATCTCCAATTAACCAGAAAAAAAAGATATAGAGGTATAGCTCAAGTGGTAGACCACCAACCTTAAGTGAAATAGAAAGAATGAGGACTTGAGTTCAAGGCACAGAACACTCTCTTCCCCTCCTTCCCTCATTCCCTCCCTCCCCCCTTACACACACACACACACACACACACACACACACACACACACACACAAAACCAAACCAAAATATAAGGGATTACCACAGTTTTTCACATATGGAATCAAACTCTTTTAAATACCCATGTACTAAAGAAAGTTTTTTCTACTCTGAGCATTCAGAAAAATTAAACAAAATATTCTCATTATTGTTATGGTAGAAAGAGGGGCTTTGGAAGACTTTGTGAATTGGCATAAACGGATTTGCATTAACCAGAAAATCTCATAAAGCGAATGAAGAGTATAAAAGCCACACATTTTTAAAAATCCTGTCACTTTCTAATTATAACTATGATTTGGAAATGTCAATGTTCCTAGCATGCTCTGTTTTCAAGTTACTGGCTGTACTTATTTTATTCTACAAGACAAAAACATACTTTTCTAGTTAGACATTTCATATTTTGAAAAATAAAATATCCATGCCTATGACAGGTGGTATTAATTGGAACTGTACACTTGAAAATGAATATCACTTATTGTATAGGAAAAATTTACTTCAGCTAAAATATTATAATTTTATTTTTTACATTATAATTTTAAAGAAATTTCATGGCTAAATATATTTTAGATAAGTCTTGCCTCTGAAACGTACTTTCATTCATGAAAGACGTTCTCTCTTTTCTTCAGTAGCTTTTATTCAATAAGTAAGTGAGACTTATTAATATTTTATTGTCTTTAGTTGCACAAACAGGTTTTATTTCAAGAGGGAGAATATTTTCATTTGGTATATATTTTAAAATATTTATTTCCTCGTGTGTACCCAAATACTTACATGCTTATTAAATCTTCTGTCTCAATAGTATATTAAAGTGAGAAGTATCATAAAATTTACATAAAATAGAAAAAATATCTAATCACCTTTCAATTTTATTTATTTTCCCATTTCAATTTGTTTTTACTTATAAGACCTGAAGTTATATGAAAACTATCTAAAGGAATATTATTGAGCCCCCTAACTTTTTTAGCCTTTAACATATATTTTTGTACATACTTAAAAATTACAGCAAATCTGTATGTTTGCTTTAGGATTTATGAACATAAGCATATTAGATGATGCCACGGTGTACTATGAAGCCTCTTTCCCTACATGCAGAAATGGAAATATTCCTGTTCTCTGTCCTTGCTTCAAAATGCCAAAATGAATCCCTTCTCTCCCATCTCCATTGCTGTCAGAAGAGTGGAATTTGCTCTTCATGATGTGTCTCATTCATCATGAGTGTTTCCACAAAGGTCTATTAGCCTTGTTCCTCTCCATTTGTGTCAGTACAGTGCCTTAGAAGTGCTTCAAAGGACTCTTCATACAAGCTAATCATAAACTCAAAGGTCTATATGGCCCCTAAAATGAAACAGTTTTCTAATCCATTGCCCTTTCCTCTTACTGTGTAGGGACTTCTTTCAGTTGTCATTCGCATACAGGGCAAGAACCATGGTGTCTACTGTCTTGTCTGCATAGTAGTCCCTCCCAAGGCTTTTCAGTCTTTCATCTTTTTATTTTTTGTTTTGTTTTAATAAATCTCTCCTTAACTTTCACTAACACTCAGAATCTTCCACCAGCAAATTCTATAAATAGATTTCTCTGTGTAGTTTTCTACATCTGAATCCCTTAGTGCAGGCTCTTGCTAAATCTTGTTTTTTATTTTTCTGTTCTCTGTTCTTTTCATTTAATTTTTTAAACTTCTTATCAACTTTAAGAAGCTGTATAAAGAGGTTTCCAGTTAATAGGTGAATTTATGAGTACTATGCATCTTGATTAATGTCAACCCTGTTCACAATTTCCCCCTAAATTACTTGTTTTAAAATCTATAGTAGTTCGTGACTAGACAGTCTCCTCTGTAGTACTCTATGCTCAACAAGCTCAAGTGATACCATTAAGCTGAAACATGCAGATAGGGTCCTCTAAGTCTCTGTCTATGGACAGAGAGGTATAACAGCAAAGACTGATTGAAGAGAAAGATAAGTAGAGCTTCTGAGAGTTGAGAGGGATCTCAAGCCAGGGCACCGAGCAAGTGTGTCAAGGAGAGACCTACATGATTCTAAGGTCACTGGATAGCTTTGAGCCACATCATTCCCCAGACACCATAGTCTTTCTGTTCCCTTGGATCTTTCATGTGCCCATTTCTGGGCACATTTCCAGTGTCCCACCAGTCTACCATTCAAGGTAAGTCTTCCAGAGGCAATAGGCTATGGCATATGCCCAGGGCCTTGTGTGTGGACCTGTTGAAGGCCATGGTGGTGTGATGACCAGGACACAAAATACTAAAGCTCTGTGGGAAGGAGCCCCTTGCCTTATGTGACAAGATAGCTACCCATAGAGTTTAATTTCTAGTGATCATGCAGTTGTGCCATGCATAGTCCAGGAAGTAAGCGGAATGGCTACTCAATTTAGTTCACTGACAGTTATGTTGTAGGGGGATCTCTTCTCTATCACAACATGACTCCATGGAGTTCTTGTTTGCTTTCTTTAAACCTGATGATTAGAACGCTACTGGAAATCAGATTGGGTATCATTCTGGATCCACAAGTCAGTCACTCTCTATGTGTCCTACCAGGAGACAGATGAAAATCCACATGACTGTATATATGTTGATTGCTGAATTCTATTATATAAATCTAAAATGAATACAAATATTAATATATTGCATAGTTTTGATAACTATGTATAAAAACAATCCAAAGATTTCCTTTAAATTATTATTGACATTTCAGTCATTTTAAGCCCCCTGCATGAGTAGTCATCATTTAATGAATACAATATATATATTTAAATGTTTGTGGAGTTCAGGAAGATGAAGCATGTGTGCCCTGGGTGGCTCTGGGTTCCTTGTTGGTCCTGGATGACACGATTCCTCTGTCCCTCTGATCAGTGACACACTGCTATTTATGATTTTATTGTGTGATTGATACACACTATTTTACTCTCTTCCCAGACAGGGCCACACTAGTTCTTTGATAGAAAAGAACTGGATAAAAATCAGGCATGAAATATACCGATCTGTCAGGATAAGGTAATCTCCTGTAAAAGAGACATTTGGCCACAGATCACCAGATTTCCACCAGGATGAAGTAACCAATAGAAGGAATATTATAAACAGCTATGACTACCCACCCAGAGGCTCATCAGAGAAATAAAGTTTATAGCAACTCTCCAGAGAGGGTACAAGATCAAATTCAAGAAAAACAAACACATACTAAGGACCTGCAATGAACACAAATGTTAAATAACACCAGCAAATGATGTTTTTAGCCTACTATTTGCTCCTTCTCAAAGACTGCACCACAAGTTGACTAAATACTAATTACTCATCCCTTAAAAAAATCACATTATGGTTTCAGATTCTAAATATCCTTCCATGAACAGCCAATCTCACAGCATAACTTTTTCCCTTAAACATATTTCTAATTTAGACCTTTTTATCATGTCACATTCATTTTTTAATTATATAACTATCTCACCCTGTCACAACTTGAGAAGAAACCTTTAGACAAGAATTCTCAATATAGGGACCGGGAGTTTGGCCTAGTGGTTAAAGTGCTTGCCTAGCATGCATGAAGACCCGGGTTCGATTCCTTGGTACCACATACATAGAAAAAAGCCGGAAGTGGTGCTGAGGCTCAAGTGGTAGAGCTCTAGCCTTGAGAAAGTCCAAGGACAGTGCTCAGGCCCTGAGCTCAAGCCCAGGACTGGCAAAAAAAAAAAAAAAGAATTCTCAATAAGATAAGCAAGTAAGAAATCTATCTCATTGATCTGTATCTTTTACTTGAGGAATAAAAATTCAAGAAAATTCAACTTCTTGAACTCTGTGAACATTTTAATGTATTTAATGATTTCATGAAATGGTGACTACTCAGGCAGGGAGCTTAAATGATTGAAATCTGAATAATAACTTAAAGGAAATTGTTGGATTGTTTTTATATGTAGTTATCAAAAATATGCAATATATTAATATTTGCATTCATTTAGGGTTCTACAACATTTTCTACCTCTCTGTGGGTGTTCAGTAAACTTTCTTGAAAAGTCATAGATAAGGCTTGATCATGGTGATTTTCATTTGTAATTTCATGTGGAGGTGGGAAGGTCCAAGCGATCCTTGCCCAGGAAAAAGCCTCAGACCTTCTGTAAAAAGTCAAATACAGGACAACAGGAAGGAGAACATTGTTCAAATGGTAGAGTATTGGCCTAGCAAGGGCAAGGTCCTACTATCACTCCCCAGTACTGATGCCTTAAAACAACAACAACAAAAACCATCAGAAATAAAATCAACTACTTGTACCATTTCTTTTTTCAGATCTCTTATTTCTTCCTCAAGCCACTCAGAAGAGAGCATTTCTACCTACATACCTGGTAAGCCTTTTATGGCAAATACTATCAATGATCTAGACATGAGCAAAACCATGGGATATTTTTAACTGTTATTTACTGACTTTCTGTTTTCTCTGACAGTGTAGAAATCTCCTGTGAATCCCATACTACCTTAATGCTAGCCCTCGCCTTTATAAACCATTGTTTTCATCAATTGTATTAGAAAAACCTCCTTACTTTCTCCATGCTTTAATCCCTAGTGTTACCTAGGGCCCTGTGCTATTTTTCTCTCTGGTGATCTCACCTACTTCTCCACTTAACAAGTGCTTCATTCATAGATTCGAACGTTAGGCTCCATCTATACCCATAGCCACTATATCAAAATCTGAACTTAATCACTGCACATATTACTGAGACGGAATGACATCTGCGACTTCTTGGTCAAGGTCTCTCTCACTCAAACTATTAATATGGATTTCCTGTGTCACCCTTCCTCCCTCAAAAATTTTTCTTACAAACAGGTTCAACTAGCTATAAAGCATCATCTGTATCACTTCTTACGCCAATCTGGAAATGTCTCCTTCACACACCTTCAGTACACCAAATCAAGACAAGTATATGTGTTTGGATTATTAATCTGTTGGCTGAATTAATTGTATCTGGTTTTGCAAACATCACATTCATACTCGATTTTCCCCTACTTCTGTCAAATAATGTAAATAGATATGTATATCATGAAAATCTGGTTATGTCAGTCTCTTGAAAGTCATTAGTGTAATTAGTTGAAATTCCTTAGTATAATTCACATAACTAAATGTAACATACATTACATTTAATAATTTGACTCACTTTTCACATGCAGAATCTTTTTTGAGTGTGTATGCCAGTTCAGGGACTTGAACTCAGGGCCTGAGCACTGTCTTGGACTTTTTTCAAGGCTAGAGCTCTACCAGTTGAGCGACTGCACCACTTCTGAGTTTTTCTATCTATGCAGTACCGAATAATTGAACCTGGATCTTCGTGCATACTAGGCTTACACTCTGCCACTAAGCCAAACTCCCGGTCCAGCATACAGAAAATTAATTCTGTATTAACTTACTAATCTTACGTAATTAATAGTTTTCATTCTCTCATTTAAAAATTTCAAACAGGGGCTGGGAGTTTGGCCTAGTGGTAGAGTGATTGCCCAGTACGCCTGACACTCCGGGTTCGATTCCTTGGTACTGGATACACTGAAAAAGTAAGAAGTGGTGCTATGGCTCAAGTGGTAGAGCACTGGCCTTGAGGAAAGCCCAAGGACGGTGCTCAGGCCCTGAATTCAAGCCCCAAGACTGGCAAAAAAATTAGAAAATAAAAAAAAATTGCAAACAATTTCTACTTACTAGTGGTTGTTGGTTTTTGGACCTACTAATGGATGGTGAATTATAACTTTAAACATTTTTTAAATGTTTAAAAATATCTACTTTGAACTTGCTCTTTCTGTATATCTTACTTGAAAGACATGTATACATTTATAGAGAGCTCAATTTACAAATACCACTGTACCAAAATAAACAGAAATAATGACTCTGAAATTTTTTTTTGCCAGTCCTGGGCTTGAGCTCAGGGCCTGAGCACTGTCCTTGGACTTTCTCAAGGCTAGAGCTCTACCACTTGAGCCTCAGCCACTTCCAGCTTTTTTTTTTCTATGTATGTGGCACCGAGGAATTGAACCCGGGTCTTCGTGCATGCAAGGCAAGCACTCTACCACTAGGCCAAACTCCCGGCCCCTGACTCTGAAATTTTTTAAGTCACCTGCAGAGAAGTGCACTATTTTTATCCAAAGCACATAGGAGGATCAAAGGAACTATGACAAAACAAAAGAAAAAGTTCTTGAAGCTGTTGCCTCTTCTCCCATAAACTCAGAATAGACACCAGGTTCAATTTTACTAGGTTCAATTTTAGTTATGACAGATTTCCACATCTGTATGTCTGAGGTTTTTTTATTTTTTATCCATAAGGAAAGAAGGAAAAGTCAGGTTGGAAAAAATGAGAATTGTCACTGCTTAGCTAATAAAGTCCAGTTTAACACTGAAATTGGAATGAATGGGACCAACTGAAGTGGGACTTAGTGTGTTTGGAGGGGTGGTGCACTTGCTTGAGTACTCTGTATAAGTACTGGAGTCAATTCCCAGCACACAAAAAAGTGAAAACTAAATACCACTGGAACTTCATAAATGGTAATTAATTTAAAAATCTACCTTAATTCCCCAAAAATCTTTCTCAAAAATTACTTAATCCCAATAAAGACCTAAGTTTTCTGTGAATTATCAAGAATTTTTCTAACATTAGAAAGCAGTCTTATTTAAGAAGATGTACAGAATATGATCTCAGGCTTGGTGGAAAGTTCTTGAAGACCCAGCTATTCGGGAAGCTGAGGTGAGGCAGAGAGAACACTTGAACTCTGGAGTTTGACATCAGCCTGGGAAACATAATGATACCATTGCTCAAAAAGACATAAAGAGAATAATGGTCTGAGGGTCTAATCTACAGCTAGGACCAAGTCATGAGTTCAAAGGCCAGAACTGCTCAAAAAATTGGAGTTAAAAAAAGAGAAAACTATAGAAAGGAAATATAAAATGCTTCTTCCATTTGTTTGCATTTATCAGTGCAACTATAAGTCACTTCTGCTGTGGTTAAAACTGTTTTATATTTTGGAAAATACTATAATTATATATAGAAGATGGTATTCAAATATGCTACTGAGAAAAAAATTATAACACATTTACTGAGCCTCTGGAAAACCATTTTTAAATGTGATAGCTGAAGCATAAATGACTTCAAATTATTTTTCCTGTATGTAATCCACTAAACATAGGCATTCAATGATCAAAAGAGAAAGCACACAGAGAAGAAATCAAATTTATGACCTTTGAGTTTTAAACGTACCTTGCTCTGAAGACTGCTAAAAAAAAATCAATGTAATAAAATAGCACAACCAATCTTCTAAATAAAATTATATTCCTGATAAGAATTATCTTTATCTAATTTTTCTCATTGTTAATAGAAAATTGGCATAGTAAAATAGTCACCAAAATTTAATTTTCCTTCTAGTCCTTTTACTGCTGTATGACTTTATCTTGTTTTACATTAAAGAATTCTAAGACAGCTGAAGAAATCGGTGGGAAAAACCTCCTGAAGAAATTGTATAACTGCCTTCAACAACTACATTGCTGCTTAATAAAATTAATGCTAGGAAGCTGGAACTCGGGTTATAAGAGATCTGAGGTCAAAGGGGTGCAGAAGAATGAATAAAGCAAGTGGGAGAGTACAATCATAATATTCAATGTACACATATGAAAATGGAACTAGGAAAATGGAAGAAATTGGCAGGTTTGGGGAAGACAAGGAAAATGATCGAAGAGATGATATTGGTCAAATGCATTCTACTTAGAAACTGCTGTTGAATGAACCCTCTCTGTACAACTACTTGATGATAATTTAAGAAATAAAGGAAAAGACATATTTCTTCAAAAGCTTTTGCCATGGTCCTTGGAAAGTAGCATTTCCCTGGTCATAACTACATGGCTGTAGTGCTTGAAGAAAATTGCTGCTACTGCTGCTCCTAAGACATTTGGATGCAATTTTCACTTTTCTTACCAGAACATCACTATATTTAGAGAAGTGAATAAATAACATTACTCTGCAGAATGCTCATATTCTTTACATTTTATCTCATCAAACACCACCAGGTTTGCATGCTTGGTTTCTTCTCTATGCCCTCATCGCCCCTGTGGTTGATCACTTAATAATAAGCCATACCTACACATAAGAAAACAATAATAATTACTTTAATTTTACATTACCTTTAAGTAATGTAATGAAAGTTATTTCTTTATTGACACATTCAGGTGCGCTCTCTCTCTCTCTCTCTCTCTCTCTCTCTCTCTCTCTCACACACACACACACACACACACACACACACACACACACATCCATCTACAAATAAGAAATAAGATATTGTATGTGTGTCGGTGCTGGAGCTTGAACTCAGAGCATCACAGATTTGTTTAGCTTACTTTTTCCCCCTCACAGTACTCTATCACTAGTGTTACATTTTTACTTCTGGAGTCTTTTTTCACCATTCCTGGGGCTTGAACTCGGGGCCTAAACACTGTCGTTGGGCTTTCTCAAAGCTAGCCCTCTACCACTTGAGTCACAGAACCACTTCCCAGATTTTTCTATGTATGTGGTACAAAGGAATCCAACTCATGGCCTCAAGCATGCCAGGCAAGCACTCTACCCCTAAGCCACACTCCTGACTTAACTTTTGGCTTTTTGTTGGTTAATTTGAGATAAAAGTCTCATACACTTTTCTGTCTGGGCTGGCTTTGAACCTTGATCCTCAGAGTTCAACCTCCTGAGCAGCTAGAATTACAGGTGTGGGTCACCAACTTTCAGCACTCTCATCATGTTTTATACTCCAACCCACAGACCTTTTGAAACCAAAAATAAAAGAATAAGAAACAAACAATTAGAATTGCAGTTATTCTTGAGCCCTAAGATAATGTTTCCCTGGCCTCTAATTATTTGGAGCCTGTAATAGGATATTATCACTTCATGAAATTTTTGATTCAGAGCTCATGTTTCTGGACAATTTTATCTAATTGAATAGTAGCCTTCTTTAAGAAAAATATGCACATACCAGAAAAGCCAGAGTATATACTCCAACATGCAACGTGATTGAATGAATCTGTACCCAGTGATCTGTGTAAGAGAGTACATTTTTCAGTCAATAGAACCAGTGCCATACTTACGGTGGAGGCTGGTGGGGCTGGCTTTCAGCATTTCTTGGTGTTTTGCAGGCAGCAGTCTTCACCATATCCCTGACCACACACCTGGGGCGCATGATAGACAGCACAATGCACTATTAATTCTAATAAGATAGAACAAATCTGGAAATTAAACACAATCTAAGGGAAAGTATCCACAAGCCCCTACAGTATTAACTTCCTAGAAAAGGCTATGGAGTTGCAAATCTTTGACTTGACTTTCAAATATTGAATTAGACCCAAATAAAGTCTGTGTTGGCCTCCATATTTGATTTTTTTCTATAAGCATTAATAAAATGATTGTCAGCAACTTTTCCCATAGCTGGAAAGCTAATGAAAGATTTGCCCTCACCATGTGAAGACATCTAAAAGCTTGAAAGTAGGAACAGTTGTTGTGTTTGATGTATCAAAAAATAAAGCAGAATAGTCTACAGTATTGGCTATTATACTAAGTGACATAATCACCACACAACAGGCCTGACAAGCCTCCAGAATGCTCCATGTTTCAAATCCCCTTTCCACAGAAGAGAAATGATAATTGGAAGGAAATCTGCACCTATAAAATCTACATGTGTTTGTGTGTATGTAAAATAAGAGAAAGTATTTCTAAAATGTAAATTAAAAAATTGTAAAAATGCCTTTTTGCCTTAAATCCTTTACCATAAAATAAATAAATGCAGAGATCAGACAGTATCACACAGACCCAAAGGGCAGCAGAAATAGCTGGCTTCTCTTACTGAGGTAACAGGGCATAAAGACCATGGGGGAGATTCACTGGGTAAAATCAGAAAGTAACTTTAATTTGTAGCTGTACTTAGAAAATACGATATTCCTTTACCTCCAAAGCTTTAAACCAAACACCACAACACTGAGTAAGGGAAATCTTGCTGATAAAAGCAAGACCTTACACCTTAGTTTTTGGCTAAGGGGAACTGTTTCTTAAAATCCCCGAATTCCTGGAAAGTTTTGGTGGAAGCTTCCTGGAGATTAGATGACAATGCCAGTCTTTGTTTTTGTTTTTTTTGTTTTTGTTTTTCCCAGCTAGGGACAGTGGTGCTACAGTGCTGGAACCACTATTTTCCCAGAGCTAAAGCTGCATGGCAAATTCTCCACTTCTGAAAGAAATGATACAGGGAGACAGGACACAGAAACATGCAGACACACACTGACAGACACAGATGCACACACGTACACACACGCACACTGCTCATTTCAAACAAGATCAAAAGAGGCTCAGAAGTCTCTATGTCACACAATGAGAAAGAAAATGGCGCCATTTTAAAGCCTCGACTCTCCTGCTGTCAAAATAAAGGTAAAAGAATGTGATGTTATGGGCTGGGAGTTTGGCCTAGTGGTTAAAGTGCTTGCCTAGCATGCACGAAGACCCGGGTTCTATTCCTTGGTACCACATATATACAAAAAAGCCGGAAGTGGTGCTGAGGCTCAAGTGGTAGAGCTCTAGCCTTGAGAAAGTCCAAGGACAGTGCTCAGGCCCTGAGCTTAAGCCCAGGACTGGCAAAAAAAAAAAAAAAAAAAAAAAAAAAGAATGTGATGTTACTTAACAGCTATTGCTAAATTCTCAGTGGATTGGTGAGAAATATCTACAGGATCCATAAAACCTTGTTCCAGTCTCAGAAGGAGAAAGCCTTTCTTGTATCAGCTTTAAGACAACTGGAATGAAGGTAGTTGTTAGAGAAACAATATATTATTTCTGAGTCCTGGAATTTCCTTCTAACATATTTATATTAGATACAACACCTAGAAAGTAGCACAGGAAAATCATGAATTATTCTCACATAACTAAAAATAGCCTTGGCAGTATATTTAATCTACATGATCTGGTGTGTGAAAATACCAGAAACATCACCAACATGGAAAAATTTTAAGGAAGAAAAATCATGTTTCCTCTGTTTGTTTTTCTTTCTCTCAAGTTGCAGGCATTTATATAAAGCATCAGACTAAAAGACATCAGCTGGGCACAGTAGCTCAAGCCCATAATCCTAGCTACTTGGGAAAAAGATGGAAGAATTGGGTTAGTGGCTATCTGTCTGAATAAATGGCTGCCTGCCTCAATGTGTGCCTGTCCTTCTCAGCAACACAGGAAAGCACAAATAGGTGGATTACATAGGGGCCAATCCTGACACGTAAAATAGCTAATCTGAAAAATTACCAATGAAAAACGGGGCTGAAGAGGTGGAAGCATGAGTCTGTGAGTTCAATTCCCAGTCCTACCCCAAAAAACAATAATAATAATTCTACCACCTAGAGATTCTTTTACATATGCTTTGAAGTGATTATTGTCTAAGAAATTAAGAATAGCCAGCATGGATGGGTTTCCAAGCCAATTTTCCCCCCACAAGCGAGAGCATTTACCTAGCCTCAAAATCCAGTGGTTTGGGTTTTAAACTACAATAGTTGACACTTACTACAGGATGTATGTGCTAAAGAATATTTCTGATAAAAAATCTCAGTTGAATTTCTGAATGTTACTTTTATTGGATAATAAAAACAAGGGCATTGCTCTTCAGAAATTACATAATTAGAATTTAACTTAATTATAATCCATAAACAACAGAATATCATGTTCCATCACCGTCTCAGCCTGACCATAAGACACACATCACTAGTGATATAACTACCAAGTTTGAATTTTGTTTCGGATTGCTAAGTATTCAACCAATAACTTAATCATGACAATATCTATCTACATTTCTAATCTGAATTATTTTATATAAAAAGTCTTCTACATATAAGAAAAGAAAATGCCAATGATCAGAACAAGATACACCAAGGTTACAATAGTTTAGCTCTTAAGACTTTCATTAACCTGCATGGATTATTTGTCTAAGATTCAGTAATAATCAAATTGTGTCTTAGTTTAAAGTGACAGAAATGTTAGAGTTTTGATAACTCTAATGTATGGAAATTACCTAGTTCTAACAATTTCCATTGTCTTCTAGGCATTAGACATAATATAAATAGGGGCCTCTTGTTCCCCAAGAAACACAGCAATGGTATTTCAGTATGTTGCACTTCTGCGCTTGATTGCCTCTTCAGCTAGACACACATTAGGAGACCACAAATGCTGTTGCAATGCTAACTTCCTGGAATCACCACTGCTGGAAGGTCAAGAGCTTTAACCTCTTAGTCTTTGCGATGTCTTTAATGATAGATTTAACAAATATGGACTCTGCAGAGCCTCCTAACTGCTTATAAGCATTCCCTCCACTCTCAAGGTTTGCTGAAGACGTATGCAAATGAGATATTCTGCAACCACCTCAGGGGAATGCTCCTCCTGACTCCGCCCTCAGCACTGCTGGATTTTATGAATGACTGCAATCAGATCGATGAATGGCTGCCAACTGCCCACTCAGCCACTTCTACTCTTCCGTGCACGTACACATGGAGGAACTCACATTGCCACAAGCCTGCAGATGAGGCCGTGTAAGGCTTTCATGTCTCCAAACAGGAACTAAATGTGCTTCCAGAAACTTAGAGTATGTGAATTAAAAATTCTAAATGCCTTCAAGAAACACAATTTACATAATTACTTTCTCTCCTTTGACTTTCCATTTTGGTGCCTATAATCACACACACACACACACACACACACAACTTATTTTATAAAACTTTATCTCAATAAATAGCCTTGCATCATTTCATAGCTTTTATCTGATAAGTTTACAGTACAGTAACTGACAAAGGGTAGATTATAGTTCTTTACATTTCTTTTATCTTTTTCTTACTGTTGAATTTCAGGCCAGACAACAGTTAATTGTAATTGTGTGAGGAAAGGAGTGTACGTGTCAGCTTTCAAAGTGTTATTGTGCCAGCCAGGAAAACCACAAGGTGTCTAGAGACAAGATGTCCTAGAGAATTAGGCAATAGCTATTGAAACAATTAAGGATAGGCAAAGGAAGCATTTTACAAATATACAGTCTTCTGATTTGTTGGTCACTGTTTTAAACCACAGAATTAGGAAAAGAAATCAAACAAGAAGAGTCTATAGGTCAACTTTGCCTTCTCAACCTCCCATTTTACACTTCAAGTCTATCATCAGTATGCTGAAAGTCAAAAGGTATCAAAATTCCTAATTTTTGCCTAGCCCTCTCTCCTTAGCTCTCAGTCATACAAACTCCTATCTCCTGCTGATTATTTATATTTGGATATCTTAACAGGCCTCTAAAAATCAACACCTCCAAAGGAGTTCCACTGATCAACATGCATTGTTCCCATAAATTAACATGTTGAATTGAATACCCCTCTAAACAGTCTCTTAAAGACACCTTTTTAATTGGGTGGAGAGAGGGAGGGAGGATGAATGCAGTGATAATATTCAGTGTACAGATGTGAAAATAAAACTAGACAACTTGAGGGGGGTAGAGTTGGAACAGATGGGGTAAAATAATGTAAACGATATTGATCAAACTGTACTGTATGACAATGCGTGTTAAAATAAAAATGGAAGAGTAAAATAAAATGTATAGAGATCTGTGAAGATTTGTTTGCATTCCTATTTATCTCGTCATTCCTAAAATTAAACATTTAGGACAACAAAATGGAGGTCCATTCCTTTAAACCAAATCCTCCAGCAGCCATTTCCATTTCCATTTCCTGTATCCAGCTGTTTACATACTTGATTCTTCTTTTTCTCCCACATGCTGTACCTAATCCGCCAGATGGATTACATTTTCAAACTATGCGCAAAAGTTGACAATTTCTCATCTCTTCCATTACTGCCTCCTTGTACTGAATAACATCATCTTTTACTTAAATTCTCACTAAAGATTTTTCAACAGCTCACCCAGCCTTTGCCCATATTCTCTTCCTAGCATTTTTCCACAAAGTAGTAACCACAATTCCTGACATTTCTGCACTGGCTCCTCAGTTCTGCACAGTGAGATGACAGAATCCTTGGAATATTATCAGGTCTGCCATGACTCATGGAGTTCACCTTCTGCTACTCTCCCCATTCCCTTGTCTTGGGGATCATTTTTTTTTAATTTCCTTTTCTTTTCTTTCATTGTAAAGGTGATGTGAGAGGAGTTACAGTTATATAAGTGAGATAATGAGTCTATTTCTTGTTACCCATTCCCTTGTTTTCTCCCACCAATCTTTACTCCTCTCTATAATATTGCTCCTGGAAGCTGGTATGACACTTTTACATCATGCAAGTCTTTGCTCAAAATGTTAGTTTTTAGGACCTTGATGGTTTCTACTCTACTTAGGTGAATGAATATGATAAAAATGCTCCATTGAATTTATGTTTATGCCTGTTGACTAAAGTCTATTCTCTTTTGGAACAAGATAAAAGGTAGTTCTCAGCAGATGAAAGACATAGTGGAAAAAATGTTTACTATCAAATTACTGCTTTGAATCAGTGAAGAAACATTTAACACTGGGCTTGCTAATATTTGATCAAATAACACATTAATATTATATTTGTATATAAAAAATCTTAAGAATAAAGAGATCATCTGTTTTCTGATCTGAGTTTTCTGTTCAGAGTAAGGACTTCTTATTTTACATTTATCATTTACCAAAATGTATATAATATATATCCTTTATTTTCACACCACCTTGCAAGAAAAATTGGTTGCCTTATTTGACAGTAAATATACCAAATGATCTAAAAGACTAAATTATTTTTCTAATATAAACATACATTTTGATATTTTAAAAAGCCAGGAATTGAATTAAGCTTATTTCCTATGTAATATTCACTCCGCATTTGGCTTTACAGCATAAAAGACAGTCGATCAGCATCTTCAGATTGGTTTTAGAATAAGTGGATTTATGATACTAGTACACTGATGAACATGTTAAAATAATCTCATTTAGTTGAGTGTTCTTTAAAATTATTCTATATTAGTCTGGGTATAGGTGACTCACACCTGTAATCCTAGGTAGTCAAGAGGCTGAGATCTGAGGATGACACTTCAAAGCCAGCCAGGGTAGGAAAGTCTATGAGACTTTTATCTCCAAAGAAGAAGAGTGCTCACTTTGAGCCTATGTTCAAAGTTCAAATCCAGTACTGGCCCACACACAAAAATGATCCTAGTATCTCAAGAGCATATCATCCCAATACACCAGCAGAACCACTGTGAGCACTGTATCACTTGACACCACAGCAGAAGATAGAGGTGGCTCAACTAGAAATTAACGGTGACTGTAAGACCTATAAGATGGAAAATGTAAGATGACTAAGCTGATACTGAGAGAATTTATATAAAAAGAACTCAATGGAGACTAAATATTCATTTATAAGACACAGTACAACTGATAAGAATTACTTCTAATTCATTCCTTCAAAAGAAGTCCTCCAAAATGATCTCATTCCCATTCACAAACTCTAAAAGAGGAATAATCAAGAACGATAGTATTATAACATTCATTTCCTGTAAAAATTTGCATATTTGTGTTATTTTCATATCAAACCAATGAATATGATGATGGTTAGCCATAAGAGGGAGATGGAGCAGTGAGAATCCCACATAAGGAAAGGAAAGTGAATGGTGATATTGTAAAAAGCCAGATGTTTTAATCACAAATTATCAGGGCCTCTGTCATTTCCAGCACTCACCCGGGTAACCCTCTGAAGTTGGATCTCCATTTTAAGAAAAGCATTGAAAATAGATGAAGTCAATTGTTAACTCTAAGGAAAGGGAAAACAGATACCAACTTTTGCAGTGAGTGTTAAGGATACTGACCTTCTCTGTAAACCCCGACAGAAAATGCTAACATTCTAAAGGCAGGGACGATTTTCTACCGAAATGAATAAGAAAGTGTAATTCTAAAAAAGTAATAGCAAGTTTTTCAAAGAATGTATATTTCTGTATTAAACCTTTCCTATTGAATACTCATTAAACTAGAGTTCAATAGGTTTGATTGTATATGATTTATCTTAAAATAGTTCCCAACATTTCAACAGTATATTTATCAATCTCTATAATTTAAGCTATTATTTTATGTTACTAATATTGGTTTATCTCCAGTCATCAATTCTTAATATTTTATACTTAACTATGAAGCTATTGTATCCCTTGGTCCATATATCTTAACACGTGTAAGTTTTTTACAAAAGCCATTTGCTTCTCGCAAAATGCATGTCTATAATCCTAGCTACTTAGGAGGTTGAGATCTGAGGATTGCAGTTAGAAGCTAGCCAGGAGAGGAAAAGCCATGGACTCTGATGTTTCCAATTAATTATTAAAATACTGCAAGGGTAGTTATGGCTTAATTGGTAAAGCACTAGGCTTGAGTAGAAAAGCTCAGGGATAGTGCCCAGGCCCTTACTTTAAGTTCCAGAAGAGGCAAAAAATGTACATAAGTTTAAATATATGTAAATTAAAAATATACATAAGTCAATTGAGGTAGTTCAGTCAATGTAATGTAACTCAAAATATACGTAAGTTAATTCATGTAATTCAACGCATCAACAATAACAAGGACAAGAACCAAATGTTCATCTCAATAGAATCAGAAAGAGCAATTGACAAGATTCAACATCCCTCCCTGTATAATAAAAGCTCTGGAGAATGTAGGAATGGGCTCATTCCTCAATATAATAAAGGATATATATGACAATCTTACAGCCATCATTGCATTTAATGGTGAAAAGTTACATTTCCTCTAAAATCAGGAAGGATGCCCCTTCTCTCTCCTCCTCTTCAATACAGTACTGGAATTGCTAGCAAGATGTATAAGGCAAGAGAAAAAATTGAAAGAGATTCAAATAGAGAAAGAAGTAAAACTATCTGTCTTTGCAGATGACATGGTTCCCTCTTTAATGAACCATACAGATTCCTCCCCCAAGTTATTTGAGCTGATCCTAAACTTTGGCAAAGTGGTATGGTCAAAAATCAGTATCTTTTATGTATGCCAACAGTGAGAAGATCAAGACTTAAATCAGGAAAGCAACTCCATTTTGTAATCGTCTCGAGGAAAAAGAAAAGCTAGAAATAAACTTAACTGAAGGAGGGAAGGAATACAAGAAAGGGTAGGAGAAACACTACGGCTCCTTGGAAAGGGTCAAAAACTTCCTGAATAAAGATCTATAACACAATAAATGGAATACTGCCTCAAACTAAAGAGTCTCTGCATGGCAAAGCACATAACTAGCAATATAGATGGAAAGCCAACAGAATCAACGATTTTTACTAGCTATGCACCAGATAAGTCTATCATATCCAAACTAAAGTTAGAACTCCAAAAATTAAACCCTCTAAAATTAAACCCTCCAAGAAACAACAACCCAATTAATAAATTGGCTAAAGACTTCTCAGAAGACTTCTGAGAGATTTCTCAGAAGAAGAACTGCCAATAGACCCAAGAAAACAATGTGCATAAAAGAAATGTAAATCAGGGGCCAGGAGTTTGGTAAGAGTGCTTGCCTAGCATGCATGAAGACCCAGGTTTGATTCCTCGGTACCACATACATAGCAAAAAGCCCAAGGACAGTGTTCAGGCCCTGAGTTCTGTCCCCATGACTGACAAAAAAAAGAAGAAGAAAAAGAAAAGAAACTTAATCATTAAGGGGTACTGTGGATCAAGTGGTAGAGCAGTAGCCTTGAGCTAAAGAGCTCAAGGACAGTGTCCAGGCCCGGAGTTCAAGCCCCATTTCAGACAACACACACGCACACACACGCACCAAGGAATGTAAATCAAAACATCACGGAGGTTCTAATTCACCCCAGTAGGAATGGCTATTATAAAAAAAAGCTAATAATAAGAGATGCTGGTGGTGGGATGTGGTCAAAAGGGAATGCTACAATACTGTTGGCGGGAATGTAAATAGGTTTGACCACTCTGGAAAGCAGTAGGGAGGTTCCTCAAAAGACTGAACATAGAGCTCCCATATAACCCAGCAATCTCACACGTGGGAATTTACCAAAATGATCACAAACAAGGCCACACTAAAACAACTATTTTCAATGCATAGTTATATTAAGTGAAGTAAGCCAGACTCAAAGGAACATAGGCTCAATGGTTTCCCTCATTTGTCATAAATAAAATGTGCCTATAAATTTACAAGTAAACACACTGGATGGTAAAAGTTTTTTTTTTTTGGCCAGTTTTGAGCCTTGAACTCAGACCTGAGCATTGTCCATGGGCTTTCTCAAGACTAGCACTCTACCACTTGAGCCACAGCACCATATCTTGCTTTTTTCTGTGTATGTGGTACTTAGGAATCAAACCCCAGTCTTCATGCGCATGCCTGGGCAAGCACTCTACCACTAGGCTAAACTCCTGGCCCATTTTCGTTTCTTTTTTTTTGTGGGTCATGGGCTTGAACTCAGTCTGCGCACTGTCTGTGAGCTCTTCAGCTCAAGGCTATCATCCTATCCTTAAGTCAAGCCCCACTTCCCAGTTTCTAGAGATTAAGTGGAGATAGTCTCAGGTCCTTTTGTGCCCAGACTGGCTTTGAACCTTGATCCTTGGATCTCAGCCTCCTGAGTAACTAGAATTACAGGCATGAGCCATCACACCCAAATGATAATTTTTTTTTTTAAAAAGTACACTTGGACATGATAAATTATACAGGTTTCTAGACATTCACACGGTGAGACCAAAGGAGAAATCTCTTAGGAGATGATCACAAAGGCTCAATAGCTCTGTGCATATGATCATATAAAATGGTATTTATCAAAATGAAATCCAAGGACTGTACACAAGAGCCTTTTCCCCTTTCTTGCTGTTTTTCTTTCTGTACCTTTTGTCTTATTTGTATGGTTATGTGTTTGGGGGAAGGTATTGGAGGGGCACAAAAATGGAAGGACAAAGGATGAACAGATGCAGCAGTGATATTCACTAGACATTAGATTGAAAATGTAGTATAAAACTTGTATGTGGGGGGATGGGAGGAAAAAATGGGAGTAAGTGAGTGATGAGGTGACACTATCGAAAAAGAAATGTAGTCATTATCTGCCTTTTGTAACTGTAACTTCTCTATACATCACCTTCACAATAAAAAAAGAGGGGGGGGAAAGAGAAGGAATTGAGGGGAAGGGAAAGAAAAGACAGGGGAGAGAGGGGGGAGGGGAGAGGAGGGGAGGGAAGGGAAGCAAGAAGGAACAAGAAGCAACCGCCAACCTGGAAAAGTACTCAATAAAATGAGGGCTATGGCCTAATTATGTTATGCAGATAAGGGTGCAACTTACATGTGTTTAAAGATGGAAATTTCAATGGGTTCATGAATAAGAGGGAATATAAAAAATGGAGACAGAAAATGAACTCCATGATACAGAAACAAGAGGTTTATCTTTGTGATTGTTGTTTTTAATGTACTATGTGAGGCTATTTCTTTTCTCTTCTTTTCCCCTTAAGGTTTATCTCATGTTGACTTTGGAACCTGCTATATTGTATATACATTTATTTGTGTATTTGAAAAAGGGAAGGGAAGGGAAAAACAAGATAAGTGGGAGAAGGTGGGGGGAAGGGAAAGTGGGAGAAAAACATGGGAAGGGGTAACAATGTTCAAGAAGTAATGTACCTACTGCCTGATGAATGTAACTGTAACCCTTTTGTACATCACCCCAACAATAAAAAAGAAAATGGACAAAAGACAGTGCATTTTTCTAGTTATGAGAAGATTTGATGTGAGTGAAGTAGGAATGGGAAATAAGTTTCATATGGAAGTAAAGGAGAAAAAAGAATAGAGGACGTGAAATGAGAGCTAGGGAAAGACTTGGAGGAGAAGTCTTCTCTCCTAATTCCTACTCAGTTACTAGGGACAGAAATTTCAGCTCAGAACTATGGTTCTGTGCCAGGGACAGGGGGCTACTTTCCCTGATGCTTCCATGAACTAGCAATTACATTTGTGTTGGTGAGTGGAATTACCTGGTCTTAAAAGCAGTAAGGATTTGGCGGTTTCCTCTTTTGTTTGTTGAGTGTAAGCTTCAAAAAGGTCTCACTAATTCTTGAGTTTGCAGCTTCTTTGAATCAGGGTTAAAAGACACCTCTGACAGGCTTCTGAGTCTAGCTCTCTTTTTCACTAACTCATGTCTTTGAACTGTTGAGGTGAATCTATCTGTAGCCTCGCTGAGAAGGCTCAGTCTTTTAAATTCATAGAGAAGAAAGAAAAGAGAGGGAGGAAATGGAGGCAAGGAAAGAAGAAAAGAAGGGAAAAGGAGAGGAAAGGGAGACAGGGAGGGGGAAGGAGGGAGGAGTACGAAGGACAAAGGGGAAGGGGAAGGGGAGGGGAGAGAAATAGTGGAGGGAGAAGGACAGGGAAGAGGTAAGGAAGGAGGGGAAAGAGATCATTTCTTGGAATTTTCAACCCCCAGTCATTAATACGAGCATCATAAAAAGCAAAGGATATCTAGCTTTCTCCAGCGAGGGAGGGAGTGAGCATGATCTGAATTAGCAGATCCAGCCTGTTTTGTCCCCCAGGGATGGGACAGGTGGTGGCTTCTTGTAAGGAACACATATCCATGAGCTCCAGTTGCACAGATCAAATTCCACCCATTTATTTTCCATTGAAGTAATATGCATTCTGGTCTCAATATGACAGTAATACTATTGGCAAAAAAAAATCTGAATTAACATTGGTTAGGGACAAGACTGTTTATTGCCTTTTTTACTTCCATTTTCATTAGTAGAGTATTCTAACACCATTCACAACTAATTTACGAGCCTTATAATTCCACTGAAAACCAGTATTTCTAAACTTCTAATTTTGTCCCAAACCAGAATGGTCATAGCCTTGCCGTCCTAAGAAGTACTGACTTGCCTGAGATACATTGTCTCCTCTCCAATAACAGCAAGTTAAAGAGAAAAATTGATGCTTTCAAAGACATGCAGAAAACTAAAACTGTTCTTAAGCCATTTGAAACCTCAATTTAGAAAAATGGAATAAATTGAGAACTAAAGACTAAACAACAATGAAACAAAACAGGAAAATAATATCTAACAAGAGGTTTATCTTTGTGATTGTTGTTCTTAATATATTATATGAAGCTATTTCTTTTCTTTTCCCCTTACGGTTACTATATCTAACTTTGTTACCTGGTATATTATATATACATTTATTTGTTTATTTGAAATAGGGAAGGGAGGCGGGAAAACAAGATTATTGGGAAGGGGGTGGGAGAGGGTAAGGGGGGACAAAAACATGAGAAGGGGTATCAGTGTTCAAGAAGTAATGTACCCACTATCTGACATGTGTAACTCACTCCTCTATACACTACCCTGAAAATAAAATACAATTAAAAAATAAATAAAAGCACATTCTAGAAACTAAAGAAAATCTTCAAAAAATTAAAAACAGAACTTTTAAATGATTCAGCTATGCAACTTTGAGTATAGAGCCCAAAATAATCAGTTAATATAGCAAGTATATATATATATATATATATATACCTATATATATACCTAAATTTAGAGCAGCACTATTCATGATAGTCAATTCATGGAATCAGTCTTGGAACTTAGCAAGCAAAAATGGATAAATTAGATACATATATCTATGTGTGTGTATGAATATACATATCCATTATGAATGTAATTGTATCATGCGCTACAAACAGAATGGACCTGGAGATCATTGTGTTAAGTGTGATAAGCCAGGCCCACTAAGACAGACTGCACATTTTCTCTAATTTTTGGAAGCCAGGAAGAACAAAACTACATAAAAATAAAAGGGTGAAAATGAATGCAGGATGTGGAAGGGAAAGGGAAAAGGAGAATGGGCTCTGAAGACTCAACATGTAATCTTCTCTACATGGAATGTAGAAATTTGAGGATGGTACTTTGAAGTCAGTTAGGCACCAATTAGCTAAGGAAGAATACCCAGGCCTGAGTTCAAGCTTCAATACTAGTGTGTGTGCATGCACACAAGACACACACACACACACACACCCATTTAGTTTGATAATAAACAGCATAATCAATGCCTATGTAAATGTAAGAATCATTGCTAGAGGTATTTCACAACTAACAAGTTTTTGGCTTTTTTTTTGGATCACAAATTCACATCTCTATAACTAATAATTTTAAGGCGTGACTGTGTGTCTAAGAATGCCTTTACTCCACAAAGCATTCATTCTCTTCTCCCATCTGATATGGAGAGAGCTGAATAAAAAGCTACTGAGAGGTCCATAATGGATCCTTGGTGGACCAAATTGAATTTTAAACAGATAAAATAAAATGAGAATATGAAACTGGGAAATACATTAATGAAATACTTCAGGCATTACTTTCAATTAATGATAACTACTTCTTCAACTGATTCTCTTGCTATGAAAGTCAATGAGTTAATATAGATAAATATGAATGTGAATTTTATATGGACTATGAGTTGAGCATAGATGTTAAGTGAAATATAAATATGTGATACTCACAGGATCATGAAACTGAGCACATTAACTAAAGTATGGTATATGGAGGGGGATTGTGATGGGATAATTTGGACAACTAATTTGCAATTTGATAAATCGACTATAAAAGTAGCTAGAAGTTGAAATGAGGGGAAAGGAGTAGGAGTGGTGGTGGTAGTGGCAGTGCCAGTTGATTGGTTGCGGTCAAAGGGAGGGGACAGACCAAAGAAAAGTTGAAGAGTAGGCAAATTCAGTAATAATATTCAATGTATATGTGGAATATTTGAACTAGGAAAATGGAGGGGATGCATAGGGTTGGGAGAGAGAGGAAAAATTATAAAAGGGATGACATTGACTAAGATGCATTGTATTCATAAACTAACATGGTGAATAGACACACTGGGTACAACTACTTATAGATAATTAAAAAATAAAACTGGCCACTTGTGGTTCATGCCTATAATCCTAACAACTCAGGAGGCCGAGACCTGAGGATCATAGTTCAAAGGCATCCCAAGCATGAAAGTCCATGAGACTCCTATCTCCAATTCACTACCCTGAAACTGGAAGTCGAGCAGTGGCTCGAAATGGTAGCATGCCAGCCTTGAGCAAAAAGAACTCTGACATAGCACGCAGGCCCTCAACTCAAGCCCCAGGACCAGCACAAAACAATAAAAACAACCAGTCCAAGAAATATACACTATTTGTTTTTGTTATAAATAAATGCATACATATTTTGGTGAGATCATAATGCCTCATTTACCTAAGACATGACAACAGTAATATCTGAATTATAATTCTTTGTCTTATGCTTTCTCCACTGAGAATAAGAAAGCAAATAAATGTGTAACCCACTTTTTCCTTTTATCTGCACTCAAAGTGACAAAAAATAGGAAGAGACTCTAGGTAAATATCAAAAAGTGGCATTCAGTGACATCATCTAGAAAACAGAACTAATTAGTCCTCAAGGAAAGCCAGTGTTCTGCTCTCTTCTTATCTGGCAGGGCCATCATTTCTTGGAGTTTTGGATAGTTCAATGTCTCAAAATTTTCATTTCCATCTATGACTTCCTATTTTCTACCAGTTATTTCTTTTATTTTTATTTTTATTTTTATTTTTTTGTCAGTCATGGGGCTTGAACTCTGGGACTGAGCTCTTCAGCTCAAAGCTAGTGCTCTACCACTTTGAGCCACAGTGCCACTTCTCATTTTCTGATGGTTAAATGGAGAAAAGGGTGTAATAAACCTTCATGCCTACGCTGGCTTTGAACTGCAATACTCAGATCTCAGTCTCCTGAGTAGCTAGGATTACAAGTGTGAGCCACCAGCGCCCAGCTTTGTCTATCACTTATTAAATCTTTCTATGCCTGAAACTCTCCTAACAATTGAGCCTCAACAGACTGCTCCTCTGAAATTTCACCTTCTAAATTCTGCATGGTAACCCATTAAATTACTGGTAGCTGACAGTTCTGTAACCACGTTATTGTCCTCCCTCTTAGGGTAAGAAGTCAGTTTGTTGGCCATTCCCTTTATGGATCTCTAGAAATTGCAATTTCTGATTTACATTTACAAATTCCAAGACTGCTTGAGGGTCTCCTACAAAATTCACTCTTTCCTCTTCACACTTTGTTTCCCATTCACCTCTGTGTCCAATGCATTCACAGTTGTTCTGTTTCAGAGTCTTCTATCCATACATTTCCCTCATTCACAAATCTCTTCCTCTTACTACCCCTAAACTAGCCAGGTAAATAGAATTCACATGTCTAGAACACCCGCGGAATCACAGTGGCTGCCAACCCACATCCCCTCTGTCTTCCTGCATTCTGGTTTTCTCATAATTGTGAGTTCTTACAAATCTCAACTCAAATGCACAGAACTGCAGGAAGGTAGCCAGGCTAAAATCTCTCATTAATCTTCACCAGCATCTTCTCCAAACGTGGGTCCTTTTATGGCCATGAAGGGCTGATTCATGGCAGCACTGGGAAGAAGTTCAAAAAATAGCTACTTTGGAGATGAGACGTGCAACTGTAGCATGTTCCTAAGACTCCCCGAGATGCCAGCTGATCATGACATCTGTATGGAGCTATTTGTAACCGATGAACACTTACTGAGACATCTGCTCCGGGCCACACAACCATGCCACATTCTGTGATCACAATCTTGCTGAAAATCAGTCTGCTCATCAATAATAGCAATAACTCACTTACTGAGCATTTATAACATGATGGAAACTCATTTTATTCTTTGTCTTTTTTTGGGCCAGTCTTGTGCTTTGGACTCTTGTCCTGCTTGCTGTCCCTAAGCAACTTTTGCTCAAGGCTACCAGTTGATCTAGAGCAAAAGTTCCCACGTGTGTGTGTGTGTGTGTGTGTGTGTGTGTGTGTGTGTGTGTGTGTAATTGGAGGATTTTTCACACTTTCCTGCCCAGGCTGGCTTCAAAATTCAATCCTTAGATCTCAGCCTCCTGTGTAGCTAGGAATACAGGTGTGAGCCACGACCACCAGGCCTGTGTGTGTGTGTGTGTGTGTGTGTGTGTGTGTGTGTGTGTGTGTGTGTGTTTGTATGCTGGAACTAGGCTCCAACTTAGGGGTTGGGCACTGTCTCTTCACTTTAGCTTTTCCATTCAAGACTAATGCTCTTCCACTCAATCTGCAGCCTATCAGCTTTTTGCTGGTTAACTGTAGATAAGGATTTAATTCCTTACACATAGAAAAACTCTCATTTGCTCTTTATTTCAGTTCCCTTTAGTAAGCTGATTAAGGTAGCTTTAGAAAGTCCTGTTTTGTAGAAGTTCTCACAGTACTAATTCCTCAAGCTAAACTCTATTAAATTACTATGATGTTTTATTGCCTTGAAGTTGTTTAAATTAATTTTAACTAAAAATTTAATTACCTTCCAACACTGGTAAAAGCAAGATTAATCATAGGAATATTGAATTAAACATGCAATAAAAGTTCTTTTGCCCCTAAACTGTTAAATATAAAAGTATGTTTTATAGTATAAAAGTCTAGTCTATTATATTATATTTTTACTATGTATACCTTCTCTGTGTTCCCAGGAATTGTAAAATAATCTGTTATATTACTATAACATATAATAAAGCTCACCTTATTTTTATTGTAATGTATACACCTTGATTTTTTAACGGTTTCTAGACTTCTATGTAATAGCTGGATTTATTTTACATACATTTCCTATTTATGGATACATGTACATAGAAAGATACTAGAGATTTTAGAACTTTAAGAATGATATCTGTATATGCAAACCACTAGCTTCTATATCACACATGCTTCTACAGCTACCTAAACCTACAGAACATTTATCAGTTTCAAGGATTAATTCTATTACGTACATTCCAGACTATTAGACTACCCTTTTCACAATGTTTTGTAACTTAAATACACTGCTGACAAATCTGTCCTGAAAATAGTCTTCAGCAAATTTGCTGGCTAACAGGTTATTTTACATTCCTTAAGTTCAGTGGTTCTATGCCCTGCTTTATCTTTTCTTCATTTTAATTTCTTCTTTCAATGAGCTCATATATACCAGAGATCTATCCAGTCTAGGCATATTTCTTATTCATTCACTTATGTTTTATTACCTTTAAGCAGTTGTAAAAAAGGGTTTCAATATGACATGAGTTCGTGAGTACAATGTCTGCTAATCACTGGCACCCTTCTGTTGTTCCCATCTCTCCTATTCTCTCAATTTACCTAGTTCCATATTACATACATTTATTGAATATTATGACTGCTTTCCTGTTTTGCCTTTGCTAACACTTCTCTTACATAGTGATCTTTTTTTGCAAAATAATTTCTCTCAAGTTAGATAAGCATCTCTATCAGGTAGATCATACAAAACATGTTACATGATCAAGCTATATTCAAGGAAAGTACTTCTGGTATTTCTGAACATGATCACATGTTAAGCATTCAAAAAGAAGGCTCCCTTGGGTCTTAGCTCAGACTTAGAAGCTGATGTTTGGGGTGAGGAATTTTAATATTATTAGCTCCCTAGTATTTATGATGTGTTCAGGCAGGTGACCACAAACTGCTGGTGAAGAATGAATCATTCATTCATCCATTCTGCTGTGATTGATGTGCCTCTTCCCTGGAAGAAGCGAAGCCACAAGAAATCTCTGGAACTAACAAATGAAAGAAAGGCTGGGTAAGTGGGACTGCATTAAACTGCAGAGCTTTTTATGGCAAAGGACATAGCTAGTAAACTAATTAGGAAGCCTACAGAAGGGGAGAAAATCTTCACCAACCATACAACAGACAAAGGCCTCATATCTAAAATATATCAACAATTCAATCACTCCAAAACTAATCTCCAAAAAAACAACCATCCCATCAAAAGATGGGCCAAAGACTTAAAGAGAGTCTTCTCTGAAGAAGAAATGAAAATGGCCTATAGACACATGAAGAAATGGTCAACATCTCTGGTCATAAAAGAAATGCAAATCAAAACAACTCTAAGATTCCACCTCATTCCAGTTACAATGGCCAGAATCAAGAAATATAATAACAACAGATGCTGGAGGGGATGTGGCCAGGAGGGATCACTACTACACTGTTGGTGGGAGTGCAAACTCATTCAACCACTATGGAAAGCAGTATGGCAGTTCCTCAAAAGACTAAACATAGAGCTCCCCTATGATCCAGCAATTCCACTACTCAGTATTTACCCAATTGTCCCGAAACAAGGACATACTAAATCCACTAGCACAACAATGTTCATTGCAGCACTATTTACCATAGCAAAGATATGCAACCAACCCTGATGTCCCTCAGTTGAGTGGATCAACAAGATGTGGTATTTGTACACAATATAATTCTATACTGCTGTCAGAAAGAATGACATCACCCCATTTGTTAGGAAATGGAAAGACTTGGAAAAATCAAATTAAGTAAAGTAAGCCAGACTCAAAGGAACATAGGCTCAATGGTTTCCCTCATTTATCATAATCAGTAGAAACCTTGGGCTCTCATAGCAGAGATTTGCAATAGAGCAAAACCTAGATACATAAGGCCATACAGTATGACGCTAAATGAAAGGACCTCTAGGATATAGAAACAAAAGCCATATAATGAGTGATTGTTGTCCTTAATGTACTGTTATTTCTTATCTCTTTTCCTGTCCCTTGGTTATCTCATATTGTTACAGTATCTCACTTTGTTATCTGATACATTGGATATATTTGTATTTGGTTATTTGAAATGGGATAGGGAAGGGGGAAAAACAAGATGAGGAGAGGGTGTGGGGGGGGAGGGAAATGGGGACCAAGACATGAGAAAGGGTATCAATATATGTGAATTAATGCACCTTCTATCTAGCGAATATAATGTAACCCTTCTTTTAATTACAATAAAAATATATGAAAAAAAAGAAATATCCAGAACTTGGACCAAACAATCATCACATTTCATTAAACATCTTTGGCTGAACTGCATTTGATTAGTATACACTAAGCCTTATTGGTAGCCACTACCAGATTATGCTGTGGCTGGGTGCTGGTGGCTTATAACTGTAATCCTAGTTACATTAGGAGGCTGAGCTCTTAGGACTGAGGTTTAAAGCCAGCTCGGGCACAAAGTCTGTGATACTCCTCTCTCCAGTTAACCACCAGAAAACCAGAAGTGGTGTTATGGCTCAAGTGGTAGAGTGCTATCCTTGACCTGAAGAGCTCACATACAGAGCTCAGGCCTAGAGTTCAAGATTCACGATCAATCCCCCCAACCCCCACAAAACAAACAATAAGCTGTGTACACTCACATTTTGCATTTTCTTTTAGTGGTGAGGTAGCCATACATTACATTACTTTGGTTCCCTCTATCAAATCTCAAATGAATTTTTTCAAAAATTTGCACAAATTGATTGTCAACACTCCTCAATTACTAACACTTATGAAGGTATCTTTTAGTCATAGAACCCTGGAACTATGGAGTGAAAGTTAAAGAAAGTAATTATGGTAACAATTCTATTGACACAGTTACCAGATTTATAATTTCATCTTGTTCCTGGGTTTATGTGAAATCATTTTATGATAAAAGCAAAATAATGTGATCGCAAAAAAAGACAATGATTACAACATTACAATTAAAGAATCTTAATGTATATTTCCTCTTTGTGAATTGTTTATTTAAAAAATATATTTTCCCTAAAATCACTGGGTTTAACTGTTGTATGTATGTATGTATCTATTTATCTATCTGTCTGTCTGTCTATTGTCTATGTATCTACCTATTGATTATCTTTGTATATTTGAACAAAGGCATTTCCATTCAAAAATCTGTTTATACATATAATGAATCTTCATCATTGTCACCCTTCCATCAGTCTTACAAGAAAATTTGAGACTTCATATTTTTTTCTAAGTTTGAGAAACTTAAGCCATGTTACACACTATGTATGATGTCCTGTGTGGAGCCAAATGGATGTATATTAACTGATTCTTGCTCTGATGACATCTTCTTACTAACTTGGAAATGTTATAGAGTATTAATGTCATTGAAGAATATGTTGGAGAAATGTTTCATATGGGTTAAATAGGTGCTATTAGAAAGAAAAGTTTCATAGTCAAATAAACTAAAGCAGCATTAAGAAACTTTTTAAATGAGGTGAGCAAGGTTTTCTTCTAAGTGCATAACTTTTCAGAATCTTTAAAAGACTGGTACTTATGATCACCTCTAAGATTGTATAACATGTACCTTGGTGTGTGAGTGTGTATGTGTGTGTGCATGCCATGCATGTACACGTGCACACACATGTGCTAGTCCTGAGGGTTGGGCTCAAGGTCTGGGCACTTTCCTTGAGTGCTGGCATTCTACCACTTGAGCCACAGCTCAACTTAAGGTCTTTTTGGAAGTTACTTTGTGATAAGAGTCTCAGACTTTTCTGCCTGGGCTGGCTCAGCCTCCTGAATAGCTAGGATTATAGGTGTGAGCCACCAGTACCCAATAATATCTACCATTTTTGAACACAGTAATTGAAACACAGAAAAGTGCCTATTCTCAACAATCAGTGCCTTGGTAACTTATTACAAATACTACCATAAAATAGCAAATGCAGCATTTCACTTGTGAATGTGAATAGGAAGTGAATATCATTACGTCCCACTCTCAGTTTTCAAGTACTACCATGTTTACTTAAATACATGCAACCACATGGCACTTTTAGGGTGTGTGTTTTAAGGACATTGTAATACAGAGTACATGCTTTTCTTTTATTATGAAATTCGTGGATCACACACACATGCTATTCAGCAAATTCAGTAATGTCTATGTATTGAGTATATTTTTTCTTACTCACCTAATAAACAGATTTTTCACAAAGCCCTAGCTTTTCATTAGGACGTAAGTCATAAATAACATATGAAAGTGTACTATGCAAGCTGTAAGAAAACAGACAATAGCATATATGTATATACTTTTCTTGGCAGCTTCTAAATTAGATATGTGGGAAAAGGAATGTATTCAATTCAGTAGCAATATTAGCATGACTATGTCATGCTAATACACAACAAGTGAAGACTACAGACTCAGACTTTTCATCCATTTTCTTTTTCAGGCAACATATTTTTGCCTGTAGAGAAGCTTCTCTGGCCTATCAGTAAATTTCTAAGGACAGTGAAACTGTCGTTAAAATTATGTATTTACCATACTGAAAACTTTTCTATTTTTCTTATATTCAACTTTTTAGTTTTGTAATGATTTTATTATCTTTAAGTAATTGTGCAAAGGGTTTCAATTTAACATGCCAACTTATAAGTATAATACATTTTAACCAATGTTATCCTTTTTACGATTATATGTAAAATGTATTGATGGATCAACCAAAAAACTAGACCACTGGCATAAAAGGTAAAGATGATGCACAGATCACTCACGATGATATTGCTGCACAATTCATAATGGCCTGCTTGTGTGAGAGGCGAGTTTAGTTTTGTCATTAGGTGATTGAGAATTACTGATACTTCAAAAATAATGAAGTATGTATTGTTTAATTTCTCTTAAAGGTTTAGATTCCCTCACCTCAAATCAAAAGCTACCAATGCATACATACATATGAAATCACCGACTTGGAGAAAATAGTTGTATCATGTATCTTATAAAAACTGTAAGGCATGTATATCCACATACATGTATATTACATATACATATATAACTCTAAAGAATTCTGATAAATCAATAAGAAAAACAATGTATCCTGTGACCTACGCTTGATTCCTACATAGTAACCAACAAGAAATGAAACCATAAATCAACAAAATGATTCGCAGAGGAAGTTTCACAGAAGACCTATTTTAAAAACCTAATCCTGAGGATAACACAGAAGATCATTCATTCAATAGAACAAAGTCATGAAACATTTAATAGTATGGATGAATATTAATTATATAATTAATTGAACAAACAGAGGAGATATATGTGTTCTTATTAGGTAAGAATTTTTTTGCCAGTCCTGGGCTTGAGCTCAGGGACTGAGCACTGTCCTTGGACTTTCTCAAGGCTAAGCTCTACCACTTGAGGTTCAGGACTACTTTTAGCTTTTTTTCTATGTATGTGGTACCGAGGAATCGAACCTGGGTCTTCATGCATGCCAGGTAAGCACTGTACCACAAGGCCAAACTCCCTGCCTTAGGTAATAGTTTTTTAATAGAGTTCAAAACAAGGCAAATGGAAATCGAAGTTGGCAAGAATCAGAAAGTAGTTGCCACTGGTTGGGAAGGATTCGGTATGGGATGGTAAGTAATGAACTAGTTTATTGTTTGAATTGTGTTAATGTAATTGTCAACACTTATCAGACTAAGCACCTCAGATCTGGAGGCTTTGTTGTATATAAATTATACATCAGGGAAATGGAAAAAAAAGAATGCAAAATGCTCATAACTTACAGAAATGCTATTTTCATGAAAATAGAACATAACTTAATGTGATTTGGAAAACAATCATTCCTGTGCATGTAAAGTCATTAATAAGTTTTTTGATTACGCACTCCAATTTACTCCTTTATACTTCATCAGACAAAGAAAGGTAAATATTTTTTCATATATTTTTATTGTAATTAATAGAAGGGTTACATTATATTCACCAGATAGAAGGTGCATTACTTCACAAACATTGATACCCTTTCTCATGTCTTGGTCCCCATTTCCCTTCCCCACCCCCACCGCTCATGTGGTTTTCCCCCCTTCCCTATCCAATTTCAAATAACCAATCAAGCATATACAAAATATATCAGATAACAAGGTGAAATACTGTAAAATATGAGATAACCAAGGGACAGCAAAAAAGATGAGAGATAACATAGTACATTAAGGACAACAATCACTCATTATATAGCTTTTGTTTCTATATCCTAGAGGTCCTTTCATTTAGCATCATACTATCTGGCCTTATGTATCTACATTTTGTTCTATTGTAAATCTCTGCTATGAGAGCCCAAGGTTTCTACTGATTATGACAAATGAGGGAAACCATTGAGCCTATGTTCCTTTGAGTCTGGCTACTTCACTTAACATTATTTTTTCTAAGTCTTTCTATTTCCTTACAATTGGGGTGATGTCGTTCTTCCTGAAAGCAGTATAGAATTCCATTGTGTATGAATACCATATCTTGTTGATCCACTCATCAACTGAGTGGGTTTGTTCCATATCTTTGCTATGGTAAATAGTGCTGCAATGAACATCTTGTGTTAGTGGATTTAGTATGTCCTTGTTTCTGGACGATTGGGTAAATGCCAAGTAGTGGAATTGCTGGGTCATAGGGGAGCTCTATGTTTAGCCTTTTGAGGAACAGCCATATTGCTTTCCATAGTGGTTGAATGAGTTTACACTCCCACCAACAGTATAGTAGTGATCCCTCCTGGCCACATCCCCTCCAGATCTGTTGTTATTAGTTTTTTTGATCCTGGCCATTCTAACTGGAGTGAGGTGGAATCTTAGAGTTCTTTTGATTCTCATTTCTTTTATGGCCAGAGATGTCGTATATTTCTTCATGTGTCTATAGGACATTTTTATTTCTTCTTCAGAGAAGACTCTCTTAAAGTCTTTGGCCCATTTTTAACAGGCTAGTTGTTTCTTAGAGATTAGTTTTGGAGTGATTCAACTTTTTGAGCTGTTGATATATTTTAGATATGAAGCCTTTGTCTGTTGTATGATTAATGAAGAGCTTCTCCCACTCTGTAGGCTTTCTAGTTAATTTACTAGCTATGTCCTTTGCCATACAGAAGCTCTGCAGTTTAATGTAGTCCCACTTATCCAGACTTTCTCTGATTTGCTTTGTTCTTGGTCCTTATTAATAAAGTTAAGGAAGGTAAATATAAATATAGTTAAAGGTAAGGAATTGTTTCAGGTGGGAAGACTTTCTCTCCAGATAAATTTTTGTTTCCATAAAAGCTTTATGTGAATTTCTAGAAGGAAAAACATCAATGATAATAGAAGAGGATGAAATCATCGGAAAAATAATGAGAAGCAAGTTGGAATGTTAACATATATTCACAGGCAATATATATATATATCAGTGGATATATATGCATATGTATATATTTCTCTATCCTTGAAGGTTTTGTGCTCCTTTATATTTTATTAAAGTATTGATGAGCAATATCAAATCTTTCCCATCTCACTTCAATGGCTCCATCTCTCTGTTGTTGGTGTTCAGCATACCATATTTCTTAGCCTTGTAGTAGAAATGTGTACTCCCTACTTTTTGATTTGCACATGGAATATGGCCATGTTACTTGAATGGACAATGGATGTTAAGTTTGAAATGCTCCTGTTTGCCATGTTGAGATGTCATTACCATTGGGAAAATCGGAGATGACAGATAGGACAAATCCAGCGCAACTCTGAAACCTGTAGCAGAGCCATGCGTAAGTGAGTTCCACCCAGCTCATTTAAAGATGCAGTCAGCAGGGTCACCTATGGTATATATTGACAGGCATGCATTCCATTGATGCTTGGGAAAGAAATGCTATAGCCTGTATTTGTTTGGGTGACTTCTCCACTCCCTGCCAGAATCACCTCTTGCCCAGGTGGGTTGTTTCTGAGCAGTTTTGAGCTTTCTGCCCACTGCAGCAGGTACATTGCTTAGAATTGTTCTTAGAATACTGTTTGTGATATCAGGCTACTTGCTTTGTAGATAGCTCATTCTTCTGTTCTTTGCCTGAGATGAAGTCCCATGATTCCAAGTAAACTGCTTGCCTCTGGTGTGTTCAGAGGAGGAAAATGAAACTCAGCAAGTCTACTTTTCCCATTTCACAAGTGAACATTTTTGAAAATTATATGAGGCAGTCTGGTTCTAAAACCCATTGAGGTGGGTAGGAAACAATTAATGCTTACCAAAATGTAATTAATGGTACATGGCAAAAGGGAGAGGAGAAGATAATTACATATTTAAGAAGTTTTTTCTTGTTAATTTGTTACAGAATCTTATGCTCCCATGGCAGAATGCATTCAAACACAGGGTAATAGATCACAGTTCAAGTCACAAACCCTGCCCCCAACCTATCTCCAGTCCTATCTACCCTGAATCTACATTGATATTGTACTGAAAGGCATAAAAATACACCAAAAGCACTTGGATCAACAAATCTTAATATTATATAAAGGTATTCAGTGGAGTTTGCAATGCACTTGTTAATCCCCTGGGACAAGGCAGCCTTTGCCTAGACGAGGTATACTGGTACTGCACTAATTGCTTTTGCTTCTATTTGGCAGGATTGGATTAGGTATGCTTTGGCTTTACTTATATTTTCCGGGAGTAAAATTAGATTCTCCTTAGTGGATAGAGAAAATGCCAAGCCCATGGATATGAGTGGCCATGATTTTGTAAGGTCATTGTTCGAAATCTTCATATATCCCAAGGGTAATCCAGCTCTGGGAGTTGGGAGGAATTCCCAGGTCCCTTCAGCTGTCAGTGTTTTTTTTCTTACTCTTCCCTGTAGGTCAATTCTGTCCATCCCTATTGCCAGCCTTTTCTAGCAGCGAGATGGCTATAATCTGCAGAACAGTACTGGTGATGTTTAGAATACTCAGTTTTGCCCACTCATTATGATGCAACCAGGGCAAAGGGCCCTTTCCATTAAAGAACCCACCATGGAACTTGGGCAGTTCCAGATACAGAGCCCTCAGAGCACAGTTCCCTGCCCTTGAGCAATTGTCAATCTGGGCCTCTGGGTATCTTGTGGAAGACCCCTGGAAGCCTTGCACATAAACAGCAGTCCAAATGATCCCCAGACACATGTGCAGGCATTGGTAGCTAGACAGAGAGACTAAATAGCACAGGGTGAGCTTGAGGCAGGCTTTTATCAGGATTGAAGAAGGATATAGCCAGCAGACTGTGCAATGATTTTGAGAATCACGTAGCTCCCTGTCCCTGCACAACCCGCGTCAGGGGTTGCGCTTCCTGGGAACCTCTCCTGTCTAAAGGGAGCTCTGGATAATAATACACTTAGCTCATATTTTGTGTGTGCTGGTGGCTGAAGCTTGATCTTGGAGCCTGGGTACTGTCTCTGAGCATTTGTGCCCAAGGCTAGTGCTCTGCCACTTGAGCCACAGTTCCACATTCAGCTTTTTAGTGATTAATTGGAGATCAGAGTCCCACAGATTTTTCTGTTAAACCCAGAGCCTGAACTCAAAGGTTTTCTGTGTTTTCTAGCTGTGAACTAGATAAGTGAACTAGTAATTCTTCCATCTGCAACAATCATGAGTAATTTTTCAGTAGCATTCGGTTGTATTTCCTTGATGCTCAAAATGAAGGGTTATTTAACAACCAAACAAACATGGTTCTATTATATTTAAGAGACAGAGATCTAAAAGGGGGAAATTTCAAAATTATGTTCATAATAACCACCTGTTTCGATTGTTTTGTAATCAAAGCTTGGACAGGACAGGAGAGGAGGAAAGTTCATCCAGTTTCTGCAGCCACAGCTCACAACTGGTACTTTTTCACATGTTTAAGGGCATGTAAGTTTGAGTCGCAGTCCAGGAAAGATGAATACAGTAAGCTTGAAGAGAAGCAAAAAGCAAATAGGCCTGAGGAGAAGCCCTGCTTGTTCCAACCGATTCTTCTCTCTCCAGCAAGTTACTTGACACTTTAGCTTTCCCCAGCTATTACATCCAAGCTGCAAAGAACTCTCACAAAGAAAATCTTAAGCTCTCTACACATTTCTAGAGACTAACTCAGTGATTAAGTATGTTTCTCCACTATCTTCCCTTAATCAAAACAGCAGAGAATGTACTGTACATATGAAATACAAAGTATTCAACAAATAATGTGTAACACTCAGATCAGGAAAGGTTGTTCTCTGACATATCAATTGGAACATAAATTACCTCATGAAATACAGAAGAAAATACAGAAAGTATGAAAGGCATTTGACTAGTAAATTTTTATGACTTCATATCAGACATCCCTAACCCCTGCTTGCATTAAAGAGTTTTCAGTATAACTCCAAACCAAGTATTTATCTAAGAAGTGAGTGGCAGTGCATAATTCTCTTGGCTAACCTCTTATTTAATGGAAATTTCAAGAAACTCTCCCAGAATACCAACCCATGTAGTTATTTTTGGCTTCTTTCCCTCTGTATCTTTTTTTCCTTTCTATCCCTCCCTCCTTCCTTCTTTCCTTCCTCCTGTTCCTCCCTCCTCTCTGCTTCCATCTCCTCCCTTCTTCACTCCCTCCCGCTACTCTTCCGTTTTCTACTCTAACTGTATTTACTTTGCTTTTATCCATGGCCTTACTTTATCCATGATTTATTTTTCACCGAGCTTCAATTCTGAATTCTATCTCATCCATTTTATTAGACAAAGCACACACATACACCCCACTAATTTTAGTAGTAAACATATTTCCCCAGGAATATACTTCAGAGGCATTAGACTTGTTCACACACACACACACAAACATCAATAAAGGCAGAGCTCTCCTGAGCTGCAGAGCTCAGACAAGTGTACTAGTAAAATCTTGCTGCGCTTGAAATATTTAACATTAAACCAGGAGGAATTTAATATTGACAATTTTTCCTAGGACTCAGAATCCAGAATCAAAGTCTGCATTAATTAGTTTTACATTTCTTCAGTTACCCAACCCATATGGGCTTCACTTCTCTTTGCAATGCTTAATCTATAAATCTTGGTAATGCTACCTGTGCCCACCTACAATTAGTGTGCTTAGTCAACTGCTATATTTACCTCCAAAGAGGAACATATAGCAATTAAAAGATAATTGTCGAGTAAAAGTAGCAAAGTATGCTAACATTACAATCACCTAAAAACAAACACAGAATGGCACAGAGATGGGAGGTGATAGCACACCATAAGGTATTTTTAGATTGATAAACTGTAATACTTGAAAGCTTGGCAAGGTCTGATTCATCACTACCTAAATTTGGTGTTAATATGCTTCATTTCCATCTCTGGCTTTTATGTTAAGTGCCAAGAGTTTTAAACTGTAAACTTGAACACAAAGATCAGGGTCATGCATTTTTAAATGATTGTTAAAGCAAATACCAGGGGTAATGCTGGGTCAAATGGATACAAATTTCTCTAAGGAATATTTGCATGTTTTCCTCATCCCAGATCAGCAGTTGAGAGAGAACTTATAAAATAGTACTTGACATAGGAATGTGAGTATGTGGAAGTATATTTATTATTACTTCAATCATCACAGGTTTAAGGTAAGGCCTACCAGAAAGAAGACTGAGTTGGATTTGTGTTATGCAGATTGTGGTTTCCTACAAAATTATCAGATAATTAAGGGATACAGTGAAATGTCCTCAAGATTTTAAATGATTCTCAAAAGCTACAAATTTGATAGCAGGCATGGAATGACTGTACTGAGATGGAAATCGGAATGAAAGATAGGACTATGACCAAGTCTTAAAGCTCAGTTTGCTTTTTCTTAAATGTTACATGATGAGTAAGCTGCGGTGGCTAATGCCTGTGTCCTGCTACTCCAGAGGCCGAGACCTCTGCACTATTCACAATAGCTAAGCGATGGAAACAATCCAGATGCCCTACTGCAAATGAATGAATTAAAAAATGTGGTATATATATATATATATATATATATATATATATATATGGAAAATTCTACATAGCCAACAGACAAGATAAAATAATGGCATTCGCTGGGAAGTAGATGAATCTAGAGCGAATCATGTTGAGTGAGACAAGTCAAGACAAAAGGAACAAAAGGCGCATGGTATCCTTAATATGTGGATATTAGATCCAAACAGTACAAGAGTGAGAACTCAGTATTTCGGTACGCAATGTTATGGACATGGTCTTGGAGTTATAAACATAAAAATCTATGATGGGCTATATACTCTATAGACATAATGTTGTATTACATAGATTAATATGTATATATGACATACAAACCCTCAGCTTAATTTTAATTACGTTCTAAAACCTAAGTGCCAGTGACTGTATACAGAGATTCCCTTGTTGAATACTTGTTTGTTAAACATGACATTTGAAATATGATGTAAAAATCAATGTTTATAAATTCTTTAATAAAAATATAAAGCAGCTCAAAAAAAAGAGGCTGAGAGATCCAGACAAAAAAAATCAGAAATGAAGGTTATAAAAAAAAAAGAGCAGAAAGGGCAAAACTTACAGATCAACAGGCTTTATTAGGGAATGAAGCCTGGCTGAAGGGGATATGATGTACTCTCCCTACAACTAGGGTCTCTTTAAATGTTATTCAGAAAGGGTGACTAGGGGGCAGAGCAGATGGAGGCAGAGGCGAGGATGGGTGAGCACTGTTATTTCTGACTGAGTAATTTCGAGCTTTCAGCAGCATCTGTGTCCACCATGGGCGTCAGCATGGGGCCTGGCCTTGGACTTAGGCTCTCTTCCAAGATGGTTGGGTGTACTTGTTCAAGGGAAGGGTTTAGGAGATGATTCAGTGAGGTCTTCAGGAAGGACAGTGTTAAGATATGACAGCTGGGGAGGGGGATGTGAGTGCTTTCATTTCAAGTAATTTTCCATTGGAGGTATGGCTCAAGTGGTAGAGTGCTAGCCTGGACTAAAAGAGCAGAACCTTGATCCTGAGTTCAAGCCATCGTAGTGGTGCATGCACGCATACACACATAAATGCACACATGCAGCGTATATGATGGAACTGCCCCACTGATTTCCCCAAGCCTACTGACGTACTGGGATAGAAATGTTATGGGAAGTGTCTTCAAAGTTTAACTTTGAGGCAGAGCTGACAGCTGACAGACATTATTTAACGGAACCACCACATACTACCCTCACCACCTTCACCAAGAGCACAAACACTGCACCAAAACCATCATCTCCACAATCAGCAGCTCTTCCTAGTATCTCTGATATTTGGTCCTGAAAATTTAGGAAGAAATCATTGATTGCCCAAAGAACTTTGTTTTGATTGTCAATGCCATCAAATCATCCAGATGCAGAGATGCCCGTCTCTACAATATTGGAACACTGCTTGGATCCCTGAACACACATACAGGTCACTCATCAGGTACAGGCTCTGTTATTGGCTCTGTAATACGAAGATCAAAGAATCAAAGATCAGAATCAACTGGGAGAAAAGGTAAGAAAGGCACTTGAAGAAACAAAGACAAATACTGCCAGACTTTTCTGCCCAGGGTGGAAAAAAATGTCTTCATTTCTGGCTTTTTTTTTTTTTTGATGGTGTTCAATTGGAGTTAAGCATCTTACAGACTTCTGCACAGGCTGGATTCCAACTGAGGTCCTCAGATCTCAGCAATCTGAGCAGCTGGGATTATAGGTGTGAGCTACTAGTATTCAATGTGACTAGCTATTCTCAAGTATCTTCAGATATGATAGAACCTAGCATTGTAAAATCAGGTTTTATTTCTGAATCAGTTCTTAGGATCTGCTTGTCAGATTTTCTCTCTGTTTTTTCTTTTACTTTTCATAAACATATGTATATTAGTTTTGATACAAATGCCTATATTTAAGTATAGGACATTACTATGCATTTCTCCTCAGTTCTTATATGACCCTTTTAAATGCCAGAATACTAACCTTTCAGTGAAACTCAGAGCTTATCTTTGAACTGGAAGCAATTACTTCCTTGGTGGCTGGTATATTTAAGTTTGGTATGTTGAAATGGGAGTTATTCATGAGTACATAAAAGCATGATTACAAAAATCAAATGAGTCAAAAAAATTACTGTCCACAGTAACTTAATTATATTTGTATTTATCTCTAATTTTTGTGGCTTCATAATTTAAGAAAGGGTCAAATGTGGCCAATCTTTTAATGTATTTGTCTTTTGCTTATATTAATTGCACTTTGTATTTCATTCTGACTTTTCCAATCCTGACCTTTACACACATGCGATATAAATACTTATGCCAGATGTCTTTAGATTTGGGCTATGTAAACATCATTTCCATTTGTAAACTTTCAGACAAGCTTTGGATTGTACAAAAAGGAAAATTTTGTTTTTCATGAGGAAAGATGAATTTCAAATTTATTAAATAAAATGGAAATCATGAAAAACTATTTTAGTCTGATCTTTAAAAACAGTAAATTCTGACAGGGAAAAGCAGTGAGCAGAGAATGAAGGAGCCCTGGGGTTTAGACATGACACATAGTTACCTAGATAACTACTTACTTTGGTTTTACAGGACTGAAATTGTTTTGAGGATTGAACTCCAGGCTTACTAGACAAAGCACTACTTTAGCTATGCCTGCAGCGCCTTGAACCTTCAGTTATTTTTTCAGGTAAGGTCATGTACTTTTTTGCCCAGGTTGTCTTCAATTTCCATCATTCCTTCTGTGCCTCCCATATAGCTGGGGTTACAATTCCACATTAATAGTACTAGACCACTCAATTCTACATAACTACCCCTGAAGCCTCATCTTTTCATCTATAGAACGACAGAAAAGGCTAGGAGTGGTGACACCTGTCTATACATTTCAGCTACCCAGGAGGCAGAGAGCTGGAAAACAATGGTTCACAGCCAGCTAGGAGAAAAAGCAAGACCTTCTGTTAACAACAACAACAAAAAAATCTGAGTGTGGTGATGCATGCCTGTTATAAAAGGCTGGAAGTACAGCTCAAGTGCCAGAGAAATTGTCTAGAAAATGTCCTATATTCAAGTACCAGTAATAAACAAACAAAAATGAGAAGAATGGCTGACTGATCTTTAAGATCTTTCCAGCAGCAATATAGACGATTGAATATGTAGGAGATAACCATGACAAAAATAATACCAAATTGCAGCATTTGGACATCAGCTTTTCTTCTGAAAATCTTGTTAATCAGAAATTTATGTTAACCATTGAAATTGAAAATAATTCACTTGAGCCATTGAAAATAAATTGAGATAAAAGCTATCATATTTAAATACATTTAGAATATTAAACATCTCAATTATCATTGAGATAGCTTAAAATAGTTTTAAAGCATTCAATTATCATTTAGATATGTAAATGTGGTATGATGTTTAAAATACTTATCTAAATGGTAATTTGAACTTCCTTAACAGTTATCATTTAACATGATTAAAACTCTATTCCTCTGTCTTCTGATAAGACTAAAGTGAGAGACAGTTTATTAGAAATATAAGTGCTAAAATATAATTGAATGCTAGGTTTTCATCATTGTGAAAACAAAAATACCTGAGAAAATCATGGGAGGTAGGAAGAATTTATTTTGGTGCACAGATTCAGAAATCAGCACATGGCCTCTTGGTTCCATGTCTCTGAGCTCCGGATGAGTCAGAGCACACTGGTGGGAGAATGTAGTGGTGTAGAGAGGCTCAAGGCTCACCACTCACCACATGGCAGCCAGGAAGTGGGGAGGAGGAAGTGCAGGGGGTAGGGGAAGAGGAGAGAAAGAAGGGAGGGAGGGGGGAGTGGAGTGGCACGACATAAGAGAGACAGAGAGAGAGAGAGAGAGACAGGGAAAGTGACAGGGTGGGCCAGAGGAACAGGCAGTAGCCCAGGGAAACATGTACATGGTACTTATGAAGACATGATGTCAGTGATTCATTTCCCAGTCCGGTCCCATCTTTCACAGCTTTCGCTACCTCCCACAGACCAATTCTGAATCCATCAGTGGGCTACTGATAAGGCCACTGAACTGGTCAGGACCCCCAGAACTAAATCATCTTAGAAAATCCTCACCTCAGAGCAATGCTTTGGCCTGGCTTCAACACATAAGCCATTTAGATAGACCCTTTTAGACCATAACACACACACACACACACACACACACACACACACACTCTTTCTCCTTCTCTCTCAATATATGATATATATGATATATGTATATATAATATAGCACATAATTATATGTATATGTATTCAAAATATAAATAAATATAAATATAAATTATATGTATTTATGCATATATTATACATTTAGGGATATATAATTTTTCAATGGGCCATGAACTTTATTTTTGTTGAAATAATTACCGTTTTATTAGTGGGGGCAATACTGGGGCTTGAAATCAAAGATTTGTATTCTCCCTTGGCTTTTCCGTTCAAGGCTGATGCTCTACCAGTTGAGCACACCTCTACCTCCAGCTTTTTGCTGATTAATTAGACATAAGTGTCTCATGAACTGTTTGGGCTGGGCTAGCTTAGAACCATGATCTCATTCTTCAGAGCAGCATGTATTAATCATCAGTGCACATCTGAAACAATTAGTGTGTGTGTGTGCGTGTGTGTGTGTGTGTGTGCGCACGTGTGCGCGCTGCACCTGAGGTCTGATCTTGAGCTTCTCTGTGCTCAAGGCTAAATGCCCTATCACTAGAGCTATAGTGTCACTACTGTTCTTTTTTGTTGTTGTTTTCTGTGTAGTGTACTGGAGATACAAGTCTCCTGGACTTTACTGTTTGGGCTGACTTCAAATGACTATAAGCATGACAAAAGAAGTTATATCACTGGGTGTGGTGGCTCATGCATGTAATCCTAGCTACTAAGGAGGCTGAGATCTGAGATCGCGGCTCAAAGCCAGCCCCAGCACTAAAAAGTCCATGAGACTATTAATCGTCTCCAATTAACCACCAGAAAATCAGAAGTGGCTCTGTGGTTCAAGTGGTAGGGTGGTAGCCTTGAGCTGAAGAGCTCAGGGACAGTGCCCAGGCCTAGAGTCCAAGTCCCTCCATGGACAGAAAGAAAGGAAAGGAAAGGGGAAGGGGAAGGGGAAAGGGAAGGGAAGGGAAGGAAAGGAAGAGAAAATATATCTACTTCTCTTTTTTTACACATTCAGTTATCATGCATTCAATTTTACTCCTCTTTACTTCCAACTCTCCTTTTTCCTATATTACCTTGAAGAAAAGTTTCTCTCAGCCAGACAATAGATATCAGCAATTTGCCTATTGTGAACAATAAAAATATTACTCATGATTTTCTCAAATCAAAGACTACAAATGGAGATTGAAATAGTCTCTTATTTCTCTGACAATTACAATAGCTATTTTCATTGCAAAGTCCATTGCAAAGTTCCACTGTCCTGGAACACATAAGAATAATTTTCTTATTCTTTCTCATGCCATGCCAGGACCATTATTTTTTATTTTGGATTTCACAAATGAAAACCTTCATATCTTTAGGTGTTTCAGTTGAACTTTAGTAATATTTTATTATAATTCTGGGTTTTCAAAATCCTTCTTCCATATTGAACTGCCTTAGGTATTTCAGAAGTCAGCTTCATTCTATCTCAAATCTGTTTCCTCTCATTAAAATAGATGTGAAGGGAATCAATTCTGCTTTCAATTATACTGTAGGTGCTGCTTAATGCTAAATGAGCTTTTCAGTAAGTATATAATAGTTTCCTACTTTACTAAAAATGACCCTACTGTCTTGTTGAATTGTCTTCTTTCCTATCCCTAGTAATGTTTCTAATTATTTTCTCATCCTGTTTGATTTGAGTATGATGCAACGTCACCATTTCCCCCAATCGTTTCTCCACATGAGATCCGTATTTTTAGGTAAACTAGTTTGATATTTCTTCAATGTACCAGTGCTTATTCTGGCATACACATATTCTAAAGGAGGAAGAAGAGAAACAATATGCGCTCTGCCTGTCACCTCTATTCCCTGACTACCCTTTACTCTCCTCTTGAAATTCCAATATGTTGGTCATCAATCCATGGAGCTTCTATTGATCAAGTGCCAAGTACATCAGCACTCTTCTTGTCCCCAGAGATGATGGAGAATGAGCTGAAACAGCCTCAATCCCTGTGCTCTTAGTAAATATCCTCTATCAGGGGAAAGACCCAGCATTCCAAGAACGATGCACATAAAATGATCATATAAAATGCAGCCAAGAAAAATACATAAAGGAGAGGTGCCACAAACTATTACTGCATGTGACAGGTCCAGGTCTATGCATAGGATCCTTAATTTCTGTGACCTAAAGAAAGCCAAGTGATAAAGATTTGTGGTTTCTTACTAAGAATGAATTTTGGATACATTTTGTCCAAAAATTATATTTTTGATGACAGATTTATTGGGTGGATTTTTTTGTACTGAAATTTAATGGATTCTTTTCAGCTTCAAATTCTTCTCCAGAAAATATCTCATTCAAAATAGTAGCTCTGAAGTAGTAGTTTCCAAAATTCTTGCACTTTGGAATTTTTGAAGAGACTTTTCCAAGTCAGGGTTTCACCTCTGGAGATGCCAGTTTAATTGATACAGTTTGGGAATAAAAAAATAAAAAGCTAATGAGGTGCCAATGGCTCAGATGTATAATACTAGCTCCTCAAGAGAGTGAGATATGGAGGATTTCAGTACAAAGACATCCCAGGCAGAAAAGTTCTGAGCCTCCATCTCCAAATAAACCAGCAAAAAGCTTGGCTGAGCAAGCAAGATGAACCAGAGTTAGGTACTTCCTGCAAAGAAGGGAAGGTGGAGAAAAACCTAATAACTAATGAAGAGTAAAGAATTCTGCTCTCTCAGGTGCAATCTAGAAACTCAGGGAGTTGATGAAGGATAAGAAGAACATTGCTGGCTGATCACTGACAGATTAATAGAATATGTAGATATGTCATTTTTAGTGTATGGATATTCTTCCTAATTTTCTTAGTTCACCAATTCAAATTGATTTTGATATATCTTCCATACAATAACCTATTAAAACAAAAGAAAGTCAATTGGAATTTAATCATTGTAGAGTGATGTATGAAAACAGACCATTTTTGAGCATTATTTGAAATAATGAAAAGGAGGAATTATCCACATATTTAATCAACTAAATATTGGTATATGGATACAACAGAATATCACTAAACAGTACTGTTCCACATCTTCTGGATGAGATATTATCAACATGTATTATGGAATGAAAAAGGTAAGACTTTAAAGTATTTAGAATGAAATTATTTTTCTGTAGTTAGCAATAGGTGTGTAGAGACCAACCTTGAGCAACAAAGAAAAGGGCAGTGCCCTACCAATGAATTCAAGCCCTAGAGCCTGCACGCTTGCACATGTGCGTGTGCATGGGCACATGCACACACACACACACACACACACATTCTCTCACACACACATACACATAAATATCATGAAACCATTCAAGTATCAGAATAACATCAAAAACAAGCTACTAACATCTATCCACTCCCAGCTTTTTGCTAGTGAGTTGGAGATAAGAGACTCATGAACTCTTCTGCCTGGACTAGATTTGAACTAAGTTCCTCGGATCTCATCCTCCTGAGTACCTAGAGCTAGGATTATAGGCATATGCTTGCTATTTTATTACATTGATCCCAATATATTCCTGTTTTCTAAAATCACTGGTAAACTACAAAGCAAAGGCTATGTATTATTTCAAATAGAGTCAGAATATCAGGATTGCAGATTCTCTGGTAATTAAACAATATTCTTTCATATCATTTAATAATGTCTGTCTCTACTAGGAAATAAAAAGCTGCCAGATATTCACACACCAAAGTTCATTGTTTCCAACTGAATACTGTATTCCCTTAAGAATTTTGATAGAATTTGTCTACTCTGACAATTAATATCATCCGCCTTTATTCAGCCAAAACTAGCCTTTCAATTCTAATTCACAGTGACTCTTCATCACAGCATAAACTAATACATATGCAATATTGTTTGAGTTTATTATGTTACTCCGTTAGCTGTAATAATTTTACAAGCCATTGCACAAAACTGTGCAATAACAAGTAAGAAAATTGTGAGTCAGTCAAGTCTAAATACTCTAAATGTCTTTATCCCTCAGAGTGAATCTCTTAAGTGTGAATGTGTCCATTGCTGTTCTGTCAGTTTCAAATAGAAGGCTCCTGAAGAGTGAAAAATAAAAGTATCTTTATCATCATCCATGTTCCTCTTTTAAAGAACACAGGGAAAAGAAAATTATTAATTACTCTCTATCCATTTCTTATTCCACCATGGGTCAGTTCAGACAATCTTTGAATGCTTATAGCTTAGCATAACAATGTGAAAAAGGAAAAGAACAATGATCTGACTAAATAGATTTTAAGATCTTGATTTGTCAGTTGTTGGGTATATGAGCTCCACTACCCACTAGACATAAAATGTTTCACATGACAGGACAGGGCATAGGCACTGTCACCAAAAAGCTAGAACATTCTTGACAGAAAGGAAGTGGGACATCTTAAAAAGTAGTGTGTTGTGGGCAGGGAAGGCTGTCAGAGCTGATTAGCCATCTTTTCATGAATAAAACAAATCAAGGGAAGCATGGCATAGGTGGTTCATGATCGTCATCCCAGCTGCTCACGAGTCCAAAATCTGAGGACTGAGATTTGAATCCAGCCCTGACAGAAAAGTCTGTGAAACATGAAAATGCTCAATTGGAGAGAAGCAAAATTCAATATTTGAAAGGCAATTTAGGAAAGCATTTACTTTCCTCAACTGTCAGAAGAATAGATTCTGTCCCCTTACCTATGCAGAAAGACAATCAAAATACAGCCATGCACTCTTTATGTGCACATGATATGCCAATTAAGAAGAGATGAATTAGAGAGATGAAAAAGTGTGTGTGTGTGTGTGTGTGTGTGTGTTTCTTTTGCAAATTCTGGGGCTTGAACTCAGGGCCTGGGCACTGTTCTTGCACACTTTTTGCTCAAGGCTAGCACTCTGCCACTTGAGCCACAGCACCACTTTTGACTTTTTCTGAGTATGTGGTACAGAGGAATCAAACCCTGGGCTTTGTTCATGTGAGGCAAGCACTCTACCACTAGCTACACTCCCAGCCTGTGCCCACATTTAAAAAAATTGTTTAGATATTCATCAATTTACAGAAAAGCTTCAAAAGTGGCGGAAAATTTTCTTTTTCCCTTATCCTGTTCCTACTGTTCCCTTTAATGTTACATCACATTACACTAAAAAAATAATAATAACTGCTATACTTCTTTTGTAACTACAGACTTTCTTTGGATCCCACCACTTCTTCCACTGTCTTTTTACTATTCCAGTGTCCAAGTCAGGGTCGACACTGTATTTCGTGTTACAGGTTTTATGTAAACAAAATATTGTGTGTGTGTCTGTGTGTGTGTGTGTGTGCACGCCCACATGCATGCACTTGCCATTCCTGGGGCTTGAACTCACAGTCTGGGTTTTGTCCAATAGCTTTTATATCCACTCCAGGTCACCACTCTACCACTTGCGCTCCACTTCTGGACTTTCATTTGTTAATTGGGGGTAAGAATCTCATGGACTTTCCTGCCTGAACTGGGTTCGAACTATGATCCTCAGATCGAAATATCCTTAGATGCGAGGCTTACAGGTGTGAGCTACTTGTTCCTGGCTCAATGAAATATTTTTAATGCAGATGAATCTTGTCTTAAATATTGTGAATCAGAGTACGGAAATCTACTATGTGATAATTCACTGTTACTTTTAGGTTTTGCTTGTTAATCTCACACTGGCTCCAAAGAGTTATAAACTTGAGTACATTCTCACACTGGGGTTTTCTCATCTGCTTCCCTTCCATTCTCGGTGGCAAAACCTCCCGATTGTGTTGATCGATAGTGTGAAGCTGTTGTGGTTGTTGTCTTAAGGTTGCCTTCCTAGAAACTGCTGGCTGTGATTTGCTGTTTCTAAAACCTATTTCTTGTCCTTCTTTTTAAGCTCTTTCGATCTTTCGATACTATGAAAGAGCCTTTTGACTTTTCAATTATTTTTACTCTTGGGATGGAATAACAGTTTAGACTCCCTAACGTTTTTTGCCAGCCCTGGGCCTTGAACTCAGGGACTGGGCACTGTCCAGGGGCTTTCTCAAGGCTACTGCTTGAGCCATAGCACCATTTCCCACACCAGTGGGGAAATCTCATTAGCTTCCCCTCAGAGATACACTTGCACTCAGTCTCTACTCATCAGTCCATTCTCATTACAGCTGCAGTTCAAACTATAATCCACTCTTCCCAGGATTCCTGGGACACAGTGCTGAACAGTTTCTTCCCTTCTATTTAAGATTTTCCCCACACAATCCTGCATTCCTACATCACTCTTGCACTGGCTTTTCAGTACTTAGAATCTATTCCACTACTGAGAGGTTTTTTTTTCCTTTTTTTTGTTGTAATTAATAGAGGGGTTACAGTTATATTCACCAGATAGAAAGAGCATTACTTCACACACATTGCTACCCCTTCTCATGTTTTTGTCCCCATTTCCTTCCCCCATCTTCTCCTCTCATCTTGTTTTCTTCCCTTCCCTTTCCTATTTCAAATAAACAAATACACATATATACAATATTCCAGATTACAAGACAAAATATTGTAACAACATGAGAATAATCAAGGGAAAACAAAAGAGATGAGAAAACACATAGTACAGTAAGAACACATTCACTCATTTTATAGGTCTTGTTTCCGTATCCTGGAGGTCTTTTCATTTAGCCTCATCCTTTATGGCCTTGTGTATCTAGGTTTTTCCCTATTGTAATCCTCTGCTAGGGGAGTCCAAGTTTTGTACTAATCATTACAAATGAGGGAGATCATTGAGCCTATGTTCTTTTGAGTCTGGCTTACTTCATTTATTATGATTTTTCTAAGTCTTTCCATTTCCTTACAAATGGGGCAATGCCGTTCTTTCTGATGGCAGCACAGAACTCCATCGTGTATGAAGTTTGTACGAAAACATTTACCCATATTCTCAAGCCTCACAACTTTTCCTCCTAGTTCCTGAACTTCCACAGGATACACGTACATGGAGCTTGGACCAAGTGTGTGCTCTGCTAGCTCATGCTATTATCCCAAGCACTTCCTCCTCCCTGAAATTCTCCCCTCTCTGATAACAGTATTTTTTTTTCTTTCTCTACTCCATTCATGGCTCTGCTTTAATTATTGCTCCTTGGGGTGGAGGCTTGCTGGAACATTTGACCTAATGTTACAGCTCTGTGATTCTCTGATGTGTATGTTTTTAATTGATGTGATACTATATAATTCATAATAATAATAGCAACAAATGGGAGTTAGGGATTTAGCTCAATGGAAAAGCATTTGCCTGGCAAGTACAAGGCCCTGAGGTCAGTTGTCAGCTCTGGAAAAAAAACATAACAGTAACAAATGTACATGTAGCACTTGTATGCCAGACACTAGTTTACAAACTTGGTATGTACAAATTTGAATCTACCCTATAAATTAATTTTGCTATTCTCACATGATTTGTAGAAAAATTGAAGCATAGAAGGTAAAAAGTTGTCATAGCCTTACAGTAGGAGGCAGGCAGTAAATATAAGGCTATACTCAAGCACTGGAATATAAATGCTCACAGCTCCACTTTAAATCTGCATTTAAAATCTGCATTTAAATCTGCATTTAAATCTGCTCTAGCAGGGTGTAAGCCCTATGAAGGCAGAATAAATAAGTAAATTCAGTGTGAAACCACAAAGGATTTACCTATAAGTTTAAAAAATCCTTTACTGAATATCTCTTTTGGATAATTTAAAAATATCTTTCTTGGGAACGTGGCTTAGTGGTAGAATGCTTGCCTAGGATGCATGAAGCCTTGGGTTCGATTCCTCAGTACCACATAAACAGAAAAAGCCAGAAGTGGCACTGTAACTCACGTAATAGAATGCTAACATTGAGCAATAAAAGAAGCTCAGGGACAATGTGTAGGCTTTGAGTTCAAGCCCCAGGACTGTCAAAAAAATGTTTCATTATTTTAGAAAGCAGTAATCTCCAGATTAGCAAATTAATAATGTCCTAGTCTTTAAATAAACTTAGAATAGGGCCAATTCTAAAAATTCCAAGTACCAATTTGTTTAGGTGACTCATTAGCCACTGGAAGAATAGCAAGTAGTGAATTTTTTTTTTTTTTTTGCCAATCCCTGGCTTGAGCTCAGGGCCTGAGCACTGTCCTTGGACTTTCTCAAGGCTAGAGCTCTACCACTTGAACCTTAGCACCACTTCCGGCTTTTTTTTCTATGTATGTGGTACCGAGGAATTGAACCCAGGTCTTCATGCGTGCTAGGCAAGCACTTTAACCACTAGGCCAAACACCTGGCCCCAAGTAGTGAATTTTTAAAATACATCTACAAAAGTGAAGTTTCAGGGCTTCTCAGTGGGACAATGGGTTGTTGTCTGGAGTCTGTTAGAAAGGCTCTCTAACCTAGGAAACAGCTTCCAACACTTCCTCCAACACTCTAATCTATGAAACAACCTTTTGAATGTTAGTTACTGCAGTTAAATTGTGCTGGAAACAAGTTAATTATCAGGTTGAAAAACTCTCCCTAGAACTCATTCCAACTTTTCCAAGTATTCACCACTAGAACTGTGAAATCTGCATTGGAAGGAAAGGAGGAGGAAGAGGAGGAGGAGGAGGAGGAGGAGGGGGGGGGGTCTTCCTAAACACCACCATGTTTTCCCAGCATCCCCTTTTCTCAGCACCACTTTATTTTTTTAATCTGTCAAGCAGTTTGTTAGCGCTTACTATGAATAAACTTGGTAATCCTCCAAAGAGGCACAGAAAAGTTAGAAGTCATTCTCAGTAATTACTCTTTTTCACACTGAGCAAAAAGCAAGTGTGTGCAGCAAAGGATCCTAGGTAACTTTAAGAGAAAAAGACTCACAGGTGTTTGCAAAGAAGGCCTGTAAAACAATTGGAAAAAAAAGCTGGGAACACCTACGTAAGCAAACAGATTTCATGTTGCTGGCCTTTTATATGCAGAGCTGTTGTTTAAAGAGAAGCAGATTAGCTCATATGTCACGAGACTCATTTCTTCCAGAGAAGCACTATCATAGTTGGCAAGGGAAGGAAGGCATTGTGTGAAGTTATTTCTTTTTTCTTTCATTTTTCCCCCTTTGGTTTATCCCCTGTTGTCACTGTATTTGATTTTGGACCCCCATGTCTCGTATATGCATTTATCTGAATTGGGGATGGGAAGGGAAAGGCAAATGAAAACCAATGCAACTCACAAGACACTATGTTGGAAATGAACCGTACAACTTGGGGGCAGGAGGGGGAACGGGGAGGGGGAATGGAAAGTGAGAGAAAAATAAGGGAGAAGGTAACAATTTTCGACCATTTTGGGGTAAGGAACAGTAAATTCTCTGAAAAAATAAATCCTGGGAAAGAAAAACTGTAAGTATTTAACATCAGACAATGCAGGTTCTAAGTTGAACAAGTATGAGTACAGGGGTTCAGACTGCTAGGAAAATACTAGTCAACCCACAATTTGAGAATTGGCAGACTTTATTCACGACTTACACATATTTTTGCTTCTTAGAAATTCGTATGTGCTGGGCACAGTGGCTCACCCCTGTAATCCTAGCTACTTAGGCTTCTGAGACCTGAGAATCATGGTGCAAAGCCAGCCTGGGCACTAGAGTCTATGAGACTCTTAATCTCCGATTAACCACTAGAAAACCAGAAGTGGCATTGTGGCTCTAGGGGTAGGGAGGTAGCCTTGAGCTGAAGAGCTCAGGGACAGCACCCAGGCCTAGAGTTCAAACCCCACAACCGACCTTACCCCCCACCGAAAAAAAAAAAAGAAACTGGTATAATTATACACAGCAAGTTCCTCAAAAAGGATTATATCAAAGTAGTTTTTACACTTATATATTTAAACTCATTAAAATGGCAAATATTTGCAGAGTTTAATATCCATTAAAATATAGTTTAAGCCAATGGCCTACATTGGTAATTCCAGCTACTCAAGTGGCTGAGCTCTGAGGATCGTGGTTCAAAGCCAGCCTTGAGACTCTTCTCTAGAATGAACCAGCTAAATACTTTAAAATCTAAGAGACAGACAGCATTAGGTTCTAGTACTGGCCCCCATAAAAATAATAGAGTTTAATCTGAGGCCTTGCACGAAGCACAGGGTCATGTACCTAGCATTACTCTGATTCTCCTGAACCCTGGATCCTAGAAAAGCAGCCACACATAGGAAGCGTGTTTTCTGTTTCCTGGCATTTGCTCTGTTTAATGCTGAAAGGATCAGCAATCAGAGGTCACTTTTCCCTAAAGAGATAATGTAGTCCTTAAAGAGCAAATGATGAATGATGGTACCTTGGATAAATTACAAAATTGTTGGATGAAATGAGAGGGTGTGATGATAACAATTTCCACTGCATTTGGGCAGTTTGGGAGAGGTCTCTATTTCATAATCCATAAATTTAGTTACCACTGGCATATAGATTTACCCAAGTACCCTATATACAAATTCGACAACATTTCAATTGCTAAATTTTTTAATTCTCTCCACACACATCCAAGAATAGTTTCACACCTTTATAAATAGAATTTTGACATTTCATTCTCACCAAAATTCTACCTAGAGTTCTGAGAACTAATTTACCCTTAGCTTCTTACTATAGTTAGAAATTTCTCACTGTGATATCTGTGTTCAAATGTCTGATTAGAGTTTAATTTCCAATAGAGCATTTTTCCATTCTTAAACTTGCTGTTTCTCAGAAGAAATGTCTGGTACATAGTCAATGTTTTCTCTAATAAGCATTAGAAAGTGCAGCATTGGGAATAAGAAGAGAAAATAAGAGGATGGGAAAGGAGGGGGAGTCTTCCCTTGAGTGGACCTGTCCTAGAAAAGTATTCTTGGGGCACATAGTTGTAAGCTGTAAGACAAAGTCACACAACCTTAGGAGAACTCGTTTTGAAACAAATCCAGCAGTATGTGGATTTCTCAAAACACCTATTGACTTTTGCACTGAAGACTCAGAAGAGTTCAATTAATACACAGAAAAGTTAAATGAATCCAGGCTGTGGCACAGAGGGAGTTAAGTCTTCAGCTGAAGTGGACAGAAAACAGCAATAAGCTGTAGTCCTCAGGGTATGGCTCAAATGGTTGAGACAAGGACTGGAAAGCACAGGGGCCTGAGTGCAAATCTCAATACCACATAAAGGGAAAGAGAGAGGAAAGGGGATAGAAGGAGGGTGGAAGACAGGGTGAAAGGACAGGAGGAGAGAGGAGTGGAAGGAAAAGGGATGGGAGAGGAAAGACGAGGAAATATATAGTACAGAATAGAATAGAATAGAATAGAACAGAAGCATAACCATGTTGTGTATATACCGTTACATTACATAGCAAGCCCTGGGATTTATATTTTCCTTATCAATAAGGAATGCAAAAGTGATTCTCACAGATGATGGGAAGTATATGTTGTGCATTTTCCAGAAGTAGAAAAAGAAGTCAAATGTTCAGTGCACTGTTTCCTAAAATGGGCTGTGAAAAACTGAACACAGTTGTTCTGCTGATTCCTCCCACACTGGCAGCAGCAGCTGCCCTTGTGAAGGATGAGGTGGGCAAAGCCAAAGGAAGACTCCCAAGCTCTCACAATGGCACAATCCACCACACTTGAGAGATGGAGAAGGAAAAGAAGGCCCACATCCTAACCTTAGCTATGGAAACCTGCTTTGCCCATGAATTGAGGAGAGCAGCAGGCTGGGATTAGGTCCAGTGCTCATGTCAATACCCAGAATGCCACAGATTTGGAAAAGGTTCCTATATTCTGAACACCAGACATCACAAGATTCAAGCTTATGTCGAAATCCTTCTTATATATATTTTCTTTTCTTTCTTTTCTCTCCTTTTTTCCTTAAAGGCAAAGCTGGAGACATTTCTAAGTTCCTATGAATAGGCCCTTAGCAACCATACTGCATAAGATTACATAGCATTGTTCAGGATATTATATTATGAAAAACTCACTGTAGACAGTGAGTGCCAATGGCAGTGGAGATATGTAATATATTCTATGAATATGTTTAAGCAGATTATGAAATTTACCAAAAAATCCCAAAAGATAAACTGTCTTTCCCAAAACATCACTAGGTTCTCCAAAGGTTGTTTAATGTTTGCCAAAACTTAATATATTTGGTGGTTTCACAACTAGCCACACTTTCAAGCCCCTCTTCTCTTTGCATCCTAGTTGTCATTTGTCTATGGATTGGTGACCCAAGGCTACCTCTGAGGAACATTTCATTATAAAATTCTTCTTGAAAATACTTTACAATGTAAAACTGTATTACTAAACCCTTCAATGACTGAAAATATTCCCCAAATCTCCAACAGGTAAGTCCTTTACGAAATTGTGTTCAGAAACTGGGTTCAGAAGAGTTAGAACCTGTGAGCTATATTCAGGCATAAACACATAGAGTTCAGTAATCAGATGACAGGAGCTCTGGTTGAATTAAAAAAAGGGAAACTGAACATTATTTTAAGAACAAAGGGCGGAGTGTGAAATTTACGAAACTTTCATGAAGCTCATCTTCCACATTTGTTTTTTACTAGGATTTTGAAATGAAGGTATTTGGTTTTTGTTTGCAGAACAATGCTGATACACCAACTTTTTTCCATACCACTGAATTTACAGTAGACAGCATATACTTTTTTAACATTCTATTTATTTTACTAATAGATTTTTCTGTTGGGCAATATGATTCAATACCTGACACATAATGAATATTTGCTTAACCGCGGGTTAATTTCTAAGGCCTAATATTTTGTGAAATATTTCTTGAGTACTGCTGGGACAGTTTCTGTACCATGGAATAGGTTTGAGGTCATTACAAAAGGTTACAGGTCATTCACTCTGTGAGAAAATAATGAAACCACTCTTGGAAACATGATTAGGATCTTTGAAATGAATAGACTAGCATATAAAAGAAGAGTCATTGAAGGCATACATTTCAAATGAAAAATTTATTTTAACTTGAGTTATGAGCAAAATTACAATAAAAATGTGTCACATGTAAATTTGATACCAATATTACACACATCAGAGACAAAGCAAGAAACAAAGACTCTTGAGAAGGAAGGAATGGTGAGAAACAAAGAAATGGAGGATCAAAAATATTTTTTTTCAAATGATTCAACATATATATGTATTTATATGTATATACACCATATACATGAATATATTCATATATTTAAATACAAATATATAATTATATACAATATATACATATAAATATGCAAATGTACACAAATATCCTCATATAATTAATAATATACACTATATAAATGTATATAAATATATTTATAGATACATTTGAAATACATATATTTGAAGTGGATCTATAGAAGAGAAAGAAAAGGAGAGGGGGAGAAAAACTAAGTGAAGATTTCAAGTAGTTATAATGACAGGAGTATGCCTTCTTCTAAAACAGGTACTCTACTCCCTTCTCATGTAACTTTACAGAAAAGACAACTCTGAGCTCCAGGTCTTGTGTAGATACTAATGCCTGAACTCAGGACCTTACACTATCCTTGTGCTCCGATTTAGCTTCTTTTGCTCAGTACTAGCACTCTACCACTCGAGCCACAACTCCACTTCTGGCTTTTTGCTGGGTAATTGGACACAAGAGCTGCACTGACTTTTCTGACCAGACTGGCTTTGAATTAAGGTTCTAGGATCTCAGTCTCTCAAGTAGCTAAGATTACCAGTGTAAGCCCCTGGTGTGCCAGACAGGGTCTCCTAATCTAAAAAGTATAAATTTTATTATCAGCCTTGCCAACAGCTAAAAACCACTCTAGGTACATTAAAAACTAGCTCTGACATGTATATAAAAATAATTAAGTCAAGAATTCCATACAATTGTTGTTTATGGTAGTACACCTCTGGATTTCCTAATGCAAGTCACAGCAAAAATAGTACTTGAACAAAGAAATTAATTAATCAATTTAAATGAACGAAACATTTTTTGAAAGCCCAGAGAGCCCAGAGGAAAAGCGTGGAGAAAGTAGAGCTGGGTACTGGTGGCTCACATCAGTAATCTTAGCTACTCAGGATGCTGACACCTGAGGATCGTGGTTCAGTCAGCCAGGGAAGGAAAGTCTGTGCGACTGTTATCACTAACCAACCACCAAAAAGCCAGAAGAACTGTGGCACAAGTGGTAATATGCTAGCCTTGAGTGAAAAAGTTCAGGGACAACATCCATGTCCTGAGTCCAAGCCCCAGGACAGGCACCAAAAAGTCGAAGGAGGAGGAAGAGCAGGAGGCGGAGGAGGAGGAGGAGGAGGAGGAGGAGGAGGAGGAGGAGGAGGAGGAAGAGGAGGAAGAAGAAGAAGAGGAGGAGGAGGAGGAGGAGGAGGAGGAGGAGGAGGAGGAATCCAAAACTTCCTCAGCTACCCTGTAGTATAGACTCATTTTGTCTAAAAGACAGTACCATCTAGGAATCTGTACTAAAGAATGTCAAATTCATGTCACGAAAAGTAGGCCAGTTAATGTACTCAGTGAGTCTGTTTCTTAAAATGAATGAAAGAAAATTTCCAGCCTGGTATAGTAGCTCACACCTGTAATGCTTAGATAACTCAGGAGGTTGAAATCTGAGGATTGTGGGTGAAAGCCAGTTCAGGCAAGAAAGTCGGTAATTAGGAAAGGGAGAGGAGGGAAATGGGGAAAAATATGAGAAACGGTAGCAATGTTTGTGATGTAATGCACCTTCTATCTGGTGAATATAATGTAGCCCTTCTATTATTACAATAAAAATATATTAAAAAAGAAAGTCGGTAATTAACCAGTAAAATATCCCAAAGGGAGCCATAGCTCAAGTAGTACAGTGCTATCTTTGAGCAAAGGGAAAGCACCCAGGCTCTGAGTTCAAGCCTTAGGACAGATGCCACCCCCCAACCCTCCCAAAAAAACAAAGAAAAAAGAAACTTTTAGACATGTTCAAATAAACACAATGCAAACTGGAAAAAGGGGTAGAAATATTAATATGGGGGAAATTAAGGAAGTTGAAATTAAACTATATTTAACTTTCTTATTTTACCTTTTAATTATCTCTTACAGATTTAAATACCCATTATTGGCAAAACAAGCATTTTACTCATTGACTTTGGCTCTGGGTCTTCATTTTCTAAACAAAAATATATGGTGGTAGTAGCAACACTGTAAAAATGTTAATTACCAGATGAAAAGGTTCATTTGGGCTTGAACAAAACATATTCTGCTGAAGGGAAAATAATAGGGATGCTCAAACTTTCCCAATTACTGTGTAGCAAACTCAGCATCCTCTTCTAAATATACTCTCTGCCTTGTCCACTGTTTCTGTTGTGTGGGTGTGCCTGTGTGTGTATGTAGCGTCTGTGTGTCCATGTGTGTCTGTGTTTGCCCATGTGTGGGCCTGTGTGTGTGCTCCTCTATGTATATGCCTGTGTATGCCTGTGTGGTGTGTGCCTGTGTGTGTCTCTGTGTATGTTTACATATGCTGGTATCTAGGGCTTAAACTCAGTATCTCAGGCTCTCATTTGGGTTTTTCCCTGAAGTCTGGCACTCCACTGTTTGAACCATACTGTCACTTCCAGTTTTTTGCTGGTTAATTGGCAGTAAGAGTCTCTTACATTTTTCTGCACAGACTGACTTCAAATATCAATCCCCAGCCTCCTGACTGGCTAGGTGTGAGCCACTGCCACCTAAAGCCACCACTCCTGTTTTGTCTGTCACTCCATGGAGCCTATAAATCAAGCAAATATCTAGATGCAGCTACTTACATGAAGTGAGAGAAGCTGACTGCACCTACAGAGGCCAGCCCTCCTAGAGCAAACCAAAGAGATAAATCGCCTGCCTGGTAATGCCTAGCCCCTATCTGTACAGCAAGAAGTTCTCCCTTCAAGTACCCTGAAGCGGAGTACAATCTTACAGAGAGGTAGGTTTTCCTAGCAGGGGAGAGCTAAAGGACCAAACCAAAAAGAAAATTGTTTAATCACCCCCCCTCCCTGGAAATGACTGGCATTATAGAGCTATGGATGCTTTTTTCTCTCTTCTGGGAAAATTCCCCCACGGAGGTTCTCATATTTCTGTCTCCTAAAGAGGAGGAGTAGAGTACAAACAGTGTAGAAAAAAACGACAAAATGCTCAAATCTACCCAGATTACTCATTAATTCATCCTGAAAGAAATAAAAGCCCAAACTAAAAGCCAAAGTGTGCCCTCTTTTCACAGGGCAGGTTTGAGAGGGATGGCATAGAAGGTATCAGAAAACTTGATGAAAGAGTCCAAGAGTAAATGGATACAAATTACCTCTCCTATATCACGGATTCCTCTTGCTAACCTAACCCTGGCCGAGAAACACTTAGCTATGCCTGCTAAATGGAAAGAAAAAATAAGGATGAATTCTGGCTCTTATAAGACATTGCCAATTTAAAAAAGATGCTTGAATCTTTTAAGACATTTTCAAAAATGGTATGAGAAATAGTTTCTAATTATGAGTTTATGTGCAATATACAAGTCTTTATTAAGTATAAGAAAAGTATTTTAATTATAACCAGCAAGCTCAAGCTAACAGCCTGAATGTGGGGGGTTTTTTGGTAACTTTTGGTTACCTTTTGCCTATCTTCACATTATGTTTGATCTCAGCAAAGGTGTGTAATTATGATACATATATACACACAAATGTATATATGTATATGTATGTATATATGTGTGTCTCTGTGTGTGTAGATAGATAGATAGATTGTCCTCATCACTCGTCCTTTTGTTTAAAAATATTAGCATTGTTTCCACTGTTCTTTGGCATAATTCTGCATTCTATATATGTTTAACCAACATTGCAAACCAGAGCATTTTAATTTTTAAAAATACTTTTTACATTGTATTCAGCATGTAGTATAAACTATTCAGGAATATCACTGACTTAATGTGTGTTGGAAAGAAGTCTTAATTTCTTTTAAAAAAAAGCATTCCTGTAAATAGAATTTTGCCAGTTGGAGGTATTCTTCTATACTCCACACTCAATCTGGGGTATTCTTCCCCACTGAGTACAAACCATATGAATTATGCATGTAAATTCTCATGAACTTGTCTGGAATTATAAACTGAAAAGGTGAGCCAAAATGTTGCCTTAGCCAAACAAATGTGAAGAATTAAATCTATAAGCATAATGCAAGGTAAATCTATTCCAATGTACAGCTAAAAGAAGGTTTATTACAGGGCTTCAACAAAAAGCACACAACTTCTTCTGGGTGTTCCCAAAGCTTAGGTAACTGCATTGTGCTAAAATAACTACAATGAATAAGAATATTCTGTTTCAGCACAATGTAGGAACTAAAGCTTCAATTGTGATTCAAAATTGCTTTATACCATATCAACACAGCAAGTACTGTACAGCTGAACTGGAACAAGGCTCACACAGAGTAGATGTACTCAAAGAGATGTAAGTACCAACTGTATAGTACAATGTAAGTCCAAACATTATAAAATGATTAATGTTACAGGCAGAACTTGTTACTGGTACATTTGTATTAGGAGTTGTGCAAAGCAAATTACACAGTCATTGTGAGTTCATCTGCCCTTCACACCCATCTCCATTTCATAGATAAGACAGCTAGAGATAAGGAATGACTTCAGTCAAGATCACATAGGAGGTGGTGAGCCCACATTCAAATCCAGGCCTCCTGGATTCTGAAATCCATACCCCCAGGCACTCTCCAGCCTACACCCCACAGTAATTTCTTGCTGGTGGTAAGGGTTTACATTAGACAAACTGTTATTGTCACTATAGTATCTAGTTGTAGTTATAGACAAGGTTGTTGCTCAGTTGGTCCCAAGCAACAAGTAGTTTGCTGTATACCTTTAACATAAAATTTGTTTTCTCTATTTCCTATGCAGTAAAGGAATAACAATAACCATCACACAAAGCTTTCTAAACCTTTCTAATGTGCCATATTGTATTCCCATATTATGTGGACCAGTGGGAATGTAATAGAATACAACCACTTTCCTAGGAAGTCTAGTTGCTAATTGTCTTCTCTACTAGTTGATATTTTCAATACTTTCTACTTTAGACACCCCAAACATTCTCTTTTATTTAGTGAAACAATGTTCTCCTAATCTTATCTTACTGCCCTGGTCACTTCTTTAGTGTCTGTTCAGGGTCATTATTCTCTTTCTTTTCTTTTATTTGTTATTGTAATTAATAGAAGGGTTATGGTTATATTCACCAGATAAAAGGTGCATTACTTCATACACATTGATATCGCTTCTCATGTTTTTGTCCCCATTTCCATCCCCCACTCCCTCCCCTTCTCTTGTTTTTTCCCTTTCCCTTTCCTATTTCAAATAAACAAATAATCATATATACAATATATCATATAACAAGGTAAGATACTGTAACAATAAGAGAATAGCCAAGGGACAACAAAAGAGATGAGAAATAACATAGTACATTAAGAACAAAATCACATATGGCTCTGGTTTCCGTATCCTGGAGGTCCTTTCATTCATTGTTCTCTTTCAACTTCGAAAAATGAATTTTTCTTAAGGTTTGTTTCTAGACCTCTTCCTTGTCAGAACTGACTCATTCTCCCATACCTGTGTACAAGTGACAAATACTTACATCTCATTCCAATCTCTCGTCCAAGTCCCTGACCTGCAGCCTACTTGACTTGGATTTCTCAAAGTTAATCATAAAGCAAAATAATTAGGATGCTGGATTCCTTATAGTGAAATCAGGAACCAAATGTAGAGAAGAATATGAAATAAAACCACAATGTTGCCAAGTGCCAGTGGTTCATGCCTGTAAATCCTAGCTACTCAGGAGGCAGACATCTGAGGATTATTCAAAGCCAACCCATGCATGAAAGTCCTTGAGATGCTTATCTCCAATTAACCTCCAGAAAACCAAAAGTGGCACTGTGGCTCAAGTGATAGAGTGATAGCCTTGAGCTAAAGAGCTCAGGGACAGCACCCAGGCCCAGAGTTTAAGTCCCAGGGCCAGCAACAACAACAATAATAAAGATCTGCCCTCTGTTCCAAAGCTAAGGCACCAGTTAGAAATCAACCCATACCCATCCATTACAAAACTAAATGAAAGGAAAATGCAAACAAAATGAAACAGCCAAGACTTCTGCTTCAAAAATGTCTCTCAAAAGTCATCCTACCAAAATATGTATTTTCTTGCCGTGCATTTGTCATCGATTTTAAGTTTACAGAGACATCTGTTGAAATAAAATGCACCTCATCCTATCAAAAGTTAGAAGCAGAAGCATTATTTTGAACACAATACCCAGCATATCTGAAGTGCTCACACAGTTTTCACTTTAAGGGTAAATGAATGGGGAACCATTCATTTTCTTTGGCCCTTGAACTGGTTTCTTATTTGAAACCTAAAAGAAAATCAGTTTTCAGCTAGTTAGAGAGTCTTCTACCTTGGACTAAGAATTTGCTATTAATTGAACCAGCCATGCCAACATGGAACCAGTAGATGTTAGACTGTCTCTTCCAATTGGCCACTTGCATGGAAAGCCATAGGAAGGATAATGATTACAATAAGCAAAAGAAGCCATATCTGGATCATGCAAATTCTGTAAATGAGATGAACTGACCTTTTTATAAAAATATGTTGAGGGGCCTGGAGCATGGTCTAGTGGTAGAGGGCTTGCCTAGCACTCAAGAAGACCCAGGTTCAATTCCTCTGTACCACATTCATAGAAAAAGTCAGAAGTGGTGCTGTGACTCAAGTGGTAGAGCTCTAGCCTTGAGAAAACCCAAGGACAGTGCCCAGGCCCTGAGTTCAAGCCCCAGGACAGTCAAAAGAAATTATGTGGAAGTCGGATGCTGAAGGCTCATATCTGTAATCCTAGCTACTCAGGAGGCTGAGAACTAAGGCCCCTGGCACAAAGCCAGCTGGGACACAGAAGTCCTTGAGACTCTTATCTTCAATTAACCACCCAAAAAACAGAAGTGACACTGTGGCTCAACGTGGTATAGTGATATCCTTGAGCGGAAGAGCTCTGGGACAGCAACCAGGCCCAGAGTTCAAGCCCCACAAACAAACAAACAAAAGATAAAAAGAAATGTTGAGTTCACTATATTCATAAATTGCTTTGGTGAATGGCAACTCCTTCATACAATGACTTAAAAATAATAAAAAAAAATATTCAAAAAGTATTAAAACCTGTTAACCTCCTTCTAAAAACAACGGATGAAATCTCTGGATGTGTAGGTATGAGAGATTATGTGTGCAATGCTCGTGTATATTTGTCCCGACCAAAGTTCATGGACACACGTATGAGGAATCCTGTCACTCTTTCCATCAGCTCTTCCCTTCAGTAATTCACTGACTAACAGTTCACCTCAAGTTCCTTCAAATGAAAAAGAGCCAAGGCAATCTCTTCTGACAGTGAACAAAAACCAACTAACTTCTAAAGAGACATATGTGGCGATTCATTGCTGTAATATCAGCACTCAGTAGGCTGAGGACCGTATTTTCAAGGCCAGCCTGAGCATACAACAATGAGACCCTGTATTAAAACAGTAAAACAAACAAAAACAAAAAAAGAATATCATCTTAATGTATACATAATTCAAAAGCATAATAAGAAAAGCTACTGAGGATCATGAATAAATGACTACACATTGAAAATGTATCTTTCGGGGAAGTATTAAAAATTTAAAATAAACTTTCACAATTAAGAAATAATGGTATAGTGTAAATATAATTGCTACAAATATATTGCAGTGGAAATCTTTAAATAAAATATTTCATAGTTCCTGGCCATGATCCAGAGGCTGTTCCATCACTATTATTCTGAACAAGACTCAATATCATCAAAACTCCAAATCAATATAGTAATAAGAAGTTTATTTGGTGTTGGCTATAACAGGATGTAATCTTAAAAAAAATCAGATCAGAAGTGGAAAGCTGGAAAGTTGGTAGTTACAATTATATCCATGTAATGGGAGTGAAAAGGGGGGAGGATAACAAACACTAGACTGAAGGCCCAGAACAGCTTGGAGGTAGAGGGCTTTCATCCTGCTTTTCATTTATTAACAATGCAAGACTGCAGTAATCGGGCTAAATCCTCAATGGCTAATCTGTTGACTGCTATGTTCATAGTCAACTCTTCATTTGATGGCCAGAGCACTGTTTAGAAAAGTGTTTATTAGTGATGTTGCTTTTGGTATAGGATTTTACATGTGCATTGGGTATTGGCCAGCCCTTGTGGACACTACTAAGTGTCCATCAACATACTAATAGAGTCCAGTTTCTGAGGGGCAAAGATCCTTGCCTTTTGTGGCTAAGGGCACACAGACTGCACAATACAGGGAAACAATACTATGCAGCAGAAATACAAACATGACCGACGTAAGACATCCACTTGTCAAGAGTTTTGAAGTCTAAAGGATCACTTCCCTCAGGTGTATTATTTTAATTAAAAATATGGACTTTGTGACATTGTTTGGTTGCCAGGAAGTCTCTTTTTGTTTCTGTCTGGATTCTAAGCTTTTTCTAAGTGGAAATCTAGAACTTTGCAATTGAAAACAAATTGAGTTTGAACCCTAGCTCTGTCAGAGGATCAAGTATTTGATCCTCTAAAAAAAATTGTAATTGGTCTAACACTTTATGGTCATGTGCATCTGATCTAGTGGTAAATATCAAATCAAAAAATTTATACAGGCCGGGAGTTTGGCCTAGTGGTAGAGTGCTTGCCTAGCATGCACGAAGACCTGGGTTTGATTCCTCGGTACCACATACACAGAAAAAAGTCGGAAATGGTGCTGAGGCTCAAGTGGCAGAGCTCTAGCCTTGAGAAAGTCCAAGGACAGTGCTCAGGCCCTGAGCTCAAGCCCGGGACTGGCAAAAAAAAAAAAAAAATATATATATATATGCATTATATTATTGGTCAGTGATGTATTTATTTTGTTTTGTTGGTGCTGGTTCTAAAGCTTGAATTCAGTGCCTGGCAATGTCCTTGAGTCTTTGTGCTTATAGCTAGCACTGTACCACTGGAGCCACAGCTCTTTAGTGGTTAACTGGAGATATGTCTCATGGATTTTCCTGCTCAAGTTGACTTTGAACTGTGATCCTCAGGTCTTGGCCTCCTGAGTAGCTATTATAGGTGTGAGCCACTGGCACCCAGCATTTTTGATACTATTTTCATTCACATCTTCTCACACTGACATTCAGAAATATTCGCTAGCTTGTCTTTCAAGTCCATGAATAGTAAATCAAGAACACAGCATATCAGAAAATGTTATCTCCTAATATCCAGTTCTTATTTCCTTATAAATTCTGTTCAATCTGCTTCTCTCACATTTTGTTTTCAGAACAGAATCAGTTGACTGAGTTCCCAAAATAAAAATAACAGTCCCCATTTCATTGTCTTAGGTGATGCCCCAGTCCACACAGTCTTTATCTACTTTATTCATACTTTTAAAACTTGAGCACCTGTTATATGTTAGGAACAGTGCTTTTATAAAGGATAAAATAGAATGACCCTACTCTAAGGCGTTTACTCTGTATTAGGAGCAAAATGGTGAGTGCATAGATGGCAGATATTAAATATGAAACTGGGAAGCCTGGGAAGATATACTCGATGAAGTGATATGAAAGGCTATGTAAAGATTAAACAGAAATTCCTAAAAAGTATGAGGGAAATCACTAAGTTGGGACTTAGTGATAAGAATTAGGAAGAATGGGGCCGGGAGTTTGGCCTAGTGGTTAAAGTGCTTGCCTAGCATGCACGAAGACCCGGGTTCGATTCCTCGGTACCACATACATAGAAAAAAGCCAGAAGTGGTGCTGAGGCTCAAGTGGTAGAGCTCTAACCTTGAGAAAGTCCAAGGACAGTGCTCAGGGCCTGAGCTCAAGCCCAGGACTGGCAAAAAAAAAAAAAAAAAGAATTAGGAAGAATGTAGCAGGAAGAGATGCATGGATAGGATAAGAACAAAGTGAGTAGGACACAGATTATTAACATTAAACTTTACCCTGGAAGAAGGGTGGTATTCTTTTCATTATTCTTATCTGTTTGCCTTTTTGGTGCCAGTCTTAGGGCTTGAACTCAGGGTCTGGGTGTTGTCCCTGAGCTTTTGTGCTCAAGGCTAGTGTTCTATCCCTTGAGGCACAGCTTTGATTCCAGCTTTTTTGGTAGTTCATTGGAGATGTGAATCTTCTGGACATTTCTGTTCAGGTTGGATTGGAATCTCAATCCTCAGATCAGCCTCCTGAGCATCTCTGATTACAGGCATGCATCGCTGATGTCTGGTTGAAGAAGGCTGGTTTTTTTGTTTTTTGTTTGTTTGTTTTTTTTGCATGAGAAGGAATACAAGAAAACTATGCTACACTGAAAGTCAAGCAATGGCTGATTGATTGCAAAAAGTCTGGAGTTGCCTTCTAGACAACCAGGTAATGCATGATATGAATTCAGAATTTCGCAGAAAATTCTAACGTCTCTTTGATATGTAAGTGCTGTTGAAACCACTGTTTGAAATTGACCAGGAACTGGACATAAAATGGGAAGAACAGAAAGTTGAGAATAGAGCTTAAGAGAAGACTAAAATTTGAGGATCAAGAAGTGAGAAAATGGGAAAAATAGAAATTTTGATGGCAAATTACAAGGAAATAGAATTATCAAAGGAATGATAAGAAGGAGCTTTCAATCAATTCTCTATTCCTTAGTATTTTCCTAACATATACGCCATAGTCATAAAAAATGCTGGTTAGTTCATACAACAGACAAAGGCCTCATATCTAAAATATATCAACAGCTCAAAAAATAGAATCACTCCAAAACTAATCTCCAAAGAAACAGCCATCCCATTAAAAGATGGGCCAAAGACTTAGAGAGTCTTCTCTGAAGAAGAAATAAGAATGGTCAATAGACACATGAAGAAATGCATGACAACTCTGGCCATAAAAGAAATGCAAATCAAAACAACTCTAAGATTCCACCCACTCCAGTCAGAATGGCCAAGATCAGGAAATCTAATAACAACAGATGCTGGAGGGGATGTGGCCAGGAGGGATCACTACTACACTGTTGGTGGGAGTGCAATCTCATTCAACCATTATGGAAAGCAGTATGGCAGTTCCTCAAAAGACTAAACATAGTGCTCCCCTATGACCCAGCAATTCCACTACTCGGCATTTACCCAATCGTCCAGAAACAAGGACATACTAAATCCACTAGCACAACGATGTTCACTGAATCACTATTTACCATAGCAAAGATATGGAACCAAACCAGATGCCCCTCAGTTGATGAGTGCATCAACAAGATGTGGTATTTATACACAATGGAATTCTATGCTGCTGTCAGAAAGACAGACATCACCCCATTTGTAAGAAAATGTAAAGACTTAGAAAAACTAATATTAAGTGAAGTAGCCAGACTCAAAGGAACATAGGCTCAATGGTTTCCCTCATTTATCATAATCAGTAGAAACCTTGGGCTCTCATAACAGAGATTTACAATAGAACAAAATCTAGATTCATAACGCCATATAGGATGAGGCTAAATGAAAGGACCTCTAGGATATAGAAACAAAAGCCATATAATGAGTGATTGTTGTCCTTAATGTACTATGTTTTCTCTTATCTCTTTTGATGTCCCTTGGTTATCTCATATTGTTACAGTATTTTACCTTGTTGTCTGATAATTGTATATATGTTTATTTGAAATAGGATAGGGAAGGGGAAAAACAAGATGAGGGGCAGGGATGGGGGAGGGAAATGGGGACCAAGATATGAGAAAGTGTATCAATGTCTGTGAAGTAATGCACCTTCTATCTGGTGCATATAATGTAACCCTTCTATTAATTACAATGAAAATATATGAAAACATATCGGTTAGTGAATATTAACATATATTAGCCCAAGTGAGTTTCATGTACATTTCCATACATACACACAATGTATCTAAATAAACTCATCCATCCTTCTACTTCAATGCCCTCCAATTTTATTTATTTATTTATTTATTTATTTATTTATTTATTTATTTAGTGTGCGTGTGTGTGTGTGTGTGTGTGTGTGTGTGTGTGTGTGTGTGTGTGCTGGACACTGTCCTTTCAGTTTTTGCTAGTGGCTGGTGCTTTTTCTTTTGAGCCATAGCTCCAATTCCAGCATTTTGGTGGTTAATTAAGTCTCATGGACTTCCTTTCTCTGGTGGGCTTCAAACCAGCCTCAGGTTACAGATCAATAATCATCAAATCTCAGCTTCCTGCATCGCTAGGATAATAAACATGAGCCACTGGCACACAGTTCTTACTACTTAATATTTTTTTAAAAAAAATTGTATAACCTTAGCAAATAGAATATTTATTTTTTCTGCTGCGTAATTGTGAGATTTTGCTTGTTTAGGATTTGCATGTGGGACTTTCAGAGAGGTAAACTATGCTACATATATGGAATACAGGAACTTGCCACCTTCCTGATTTTCAGTCATAGCTGTATTCAACAGTGGCTATGAATATTTAGGTTCCTCTTGCTATTCTGATGCCATGGAATCCCTCTCTAATGCCTGTGTCTGCAACATTGCTTAGATCACAGAATCACTTTTCACATCAGCATCAACTTTTTACCCCACGTAGTTAAGTTTATATCCCAAGTGGCTAGATTGGACCTAGCATACACAAACATCTACAAAGTCAGATATTTAGCCTCACTAGAGAAATATTTTACTCAGTTAATTTAAAATGACATTTTCATAAAATTGGCACCATTGTCACATAAGACTTCAAAGTTAAAGATACTTATGATTTTTGCTTTTTAACAAAATTTAATATCCAAACTAAAAGAGACTGCACCTTTTTTATTCCTTCTATTTCAAGTGCCAAGATATAAAATACATGCATCTTTTTTTCTAGAAGAGAAAGATGAGGAAAGAGAAGTTCAGCTCCAATATATTACAAGATAGACGTAACAGAGGAAGAAAAATCTGCTAAGCTCTCTAAAATATAAAAGAAAAAGTCATTTGGTTAGTTCATTTTTTAAAAAATTCTTTCTGCCAATACTTCAAATAATCTTTCTGACCTAGATAGATATCTATGTGTAGATATATGCTGTATTTAGAGATATACTGTTTTAAAGAAATATGCATATACAAATAGGCATATACAGAGAACTTTTTAAATATTAAGAAGTATATGCATATTCATACAGCCACATATAAATATATTTAGGTAAGATATTATATATGTATATATATTGAATATTTCAAGTAAAATCTGCTTACCTTTTCCAAAATGTTCATTGAAAAAATTGGAAAAAAAATCCTCGCTAGCCACTCTTTAAACAAGTTTCTAATTTTTTTTAAGTTGTGATTTAGTCAGGCACCAATGACTCATGCTTGTAATCCTAGCTACTCAGGAGACTGAGATCTGAGGACCATGGTTCAAAGCCAGCCTGGATATGAAAGTCCCTGAGACTCTTATCTCCAATTAACCACCAGAAAACCAGAAGTGGTGCTGTGGTTCAAAGTGGTAGAGCACTCGTCTTGAAAGGAAGAGCTCAGGGACAGTGCCTGGGCTCAGAGTTCAAGCCCCATGACTGATACACCGAATGAAAAGTAACAAGACAGAAACAGCACACAATAGTTGTGCATCTATGAGTTATAATTTTAAAGTAACCTGATTTCACCAAGAGCTGGTATCTCAAGCCTGTAATCTGAGCTACTCAGGAGGTGAGATCTGTGGATAGAAGTTCAAAGCCAAAAATCTTTTAACTCCAAGAAAAAGTTAGAACTGGAGGCATGGTTCAAATGGTACAAGCATCAGCATAAGGTCATGAGTTCAAGACAAAGTACCAGCAGAAAATAAAGAATCCCTCTTTCCTGAGATTAGGAATACTCTTCAAATATCAATCAGTAATACAAAGGAATAGAATTGCAAGCTGAAAAATAAGTAAACTACAAAGAGTATAGCAGGTGCAGCAAGAAAACTATCAGTAGATGCAACTATACATATTATGCATGAGTCCCTTGGTAGAAACGAATCAGCATATGCCATTTGTATATACTTTTACGATACTTTAACTGGTTTTCAATTCACATATCTAGTCTACCAAAACATCATAACATCCTCTTGACAAAAGTTACTTCATTTAATGAAGTATACACTAAATAATATATATTCATCAGAAAGAGATTCATATAATGTAAATCATTAGCAAAGTATTCTGATCTGCATTACATAATGTTATCTTCTCAGTCACTAACATTTTTAAAAATCCTCAGTACTGTGCTTAAGTGAATTAGTTACTTAGGAAGTACATGAAGTTACTTTCAATATCATGATCTGATCTTACTCTCTAATCTTTAAAGGAATTATCAAAGCTCTGTATGGTATTTTGAAATCTATTTAAAAGAATTTGCGACTAGCAAAGGTAGGTTCTCTAATCCATAAGAGGTCCCTCTACACCACTCAAAGGAGAATGTTCAGGAAGCCTTATAGACAGCTGAGTTCTGTGTTCAATCTTGCCACAAAGAGTACCATCCGCTGAGACTCCACACAAGAACACCTTGCACAAAGCAAAACCATCCCTATTCACCACATAATGATTCTTCAAGGCTTTTTTTGTTGTGGAAGGGTCAGAGTAGTCCCGCAGCTTGAACTCAGGGTTTTGGGTGGGTGCTATACTTGAGCTTCTTTTGCTCAGGGCTAATGCTCTACCAATTGAGCCACAGTGCCTCCTTTGGTTTTTTTGTCTGAGAGGTTTACTAGAGTTTTGATGGACTTTCTTCCTGAGGCTGGCTTTGAAACTTTAGTCTCGGATCAGTGAGCCAGCAGTGACGAGCTTCAAAATTTATTTTAATCTAAAAGATGCTTGCATGGCTTATTGGTAAGGTACACTTCAAGATTATTAATTCCTCGACTTTCTCAAGTATTACATGAAACTTAAACTTGAGAGAAGTACTTTCCCTAGTCATGGCAGGAAATTGATGCGAACAAATGAAGGTAAATCAATGCACAAGTCACTTACGTTATAAACAATTATGAGTTTTTCTTTCAATAAATATTTATATCGCCAGGAAGTTTCACAAAAGAAAAACAGAAGTACAAAAACTTCAGCTACGTGTGGGTAGATAATGCCTCTAATCCTTGGTGTTCAGGAGGCTGAGATTTGAGGTTAGTGGACAAAAGCCAGCCTGGGCATAGACATAAGACTATCATCTCCAATTAACCACCAAAAAAACAGGGATTGGAGTTGTAACTCAGTTGTAACTCATGTGAAAACCTTGAGCAAAGAAGCTCAGAGAGAGTGCCCAATGCTGGGTTCAAGCCAGGAATCACACACACACACACACACACACACACACACACACACACACACACACAGGAGAAGGAGGAGGGAAAGGAGGAGGCAAAAAATGAAAATCTCAAGCCAGTTCTATAATCTACTCCCCTCTTGTGATCAAGCAAAAACCAACCTACACCAAGAACCTGATCCAAGAGAGTGAGATTTACAAATCCATTCAATGAAATTTATGTAAATATGCAACATCCCATAGGCAATAGACTGGATACACATACATTGTCTGAGTCATGACTTTAAGTATGAGATTCCTGTGACTGTAAAGTTTCAGAAAAAACACAAGGCAATGTGATATTTTACTGGACATTTCTTACTAGATAATTAAAATATTTAATTTCTCTTAGCAGCAGCATATGCACGTGTTACTATAATATTTTAAACACATTTGACCCTGGAAAAATAGTCACATGTGTTTTGTGGAAATTTTTATTTTACTTTTTATTTACTTGAAAAATAATGATATGCATAAGCTAATTGGCCTACAGGAGTTAAAACTAGAGATTTAGTCACCAATAAAGATGACTGGTGGTTTTGACTTTTTAAAAAAGGAACATGAGAATGTTATTGGTTCAGAAATATTCCTTGATATGTAATGAGAAAGAATGAAAAATACCCAAAAGATAAGAACAACTTCAGATCAGGCTCTGAAAGAGTCTCTCTTTTAATTTGTTGCCAAATTCTTACCTTGATGTAGCCCTGCCGTACTACATAGGCCTAGTGGTAGTATACGGCTTATGGATCATTAAAAACAACAGCAAGAGATGATGCTAGGGCTATCTATATTTTCAAAGAGTAAACTAAATAATGGTATTTTTGATGCAGTAATTTGAAGTTTAAAAGTGTCTCAATTTTATGATAGCAAGGTTTCAAATCAGAAAGGAGGCATTATAAATTCTATTGTTGACAGAGACACGAATACTGAATGAGTTCACATGTTATTATGCATACCTATAAACTGTGATAGTGTTAGCTGGACACTAGTGTCTCATACTCATAATCTTAGTTACAGGAAGCTGAGATCTGAAAATCACAGTTCCAGGGCCAGCTGGGGGCTAATCTATGAGCTCTTACCTTCAAATGCACAATAAAAAGTCAGAAGTGGTGGTGTGGCTCACATACAAGAGGGCAGTCATGATTGAACAAGAGTGCAAAGCCCAGACAGAGTTCAGTCCCCGGGCACGCATGTGTACACACACACACACACACACACACACACAGTAGTATCAAGATCAAAATCCAGTCCAATCTAATCCAGTCGTCTACTGATTGCATAATGCCCTCTTACTGGGACAGTTTTTAAATGATAGCAACACAGTCACAGTCAACTTGCTCTAAGAAGAGGACCTTCTGCTCTTGTTCTTTTGAAACTTTGGTCTTTGGCTTCTAGTGTCAAATGCCATAAGCAAATGTCCAGCTCAACTGGGCCTTCTACTCAGATTAGCAACTAATAACGACTGACAGACTGTACACCAAATGGTAAGTCCAGGAACAGAGTAAAATTTGTAAACATCCAGCCAAATGCCTGACTGATAGAAGTTAAACAACAAATGTAGTTATTGCACCTCAACGGATGAACTAAACAAACTGCAACAGTTACGCCCTTATATATTGGTGTACTTTTTGAAGACAAAAAAAAAAAAAAAGCAGAATGCTTCCAGTATAGGAGTTCTGTGCCTGCAATTCTAGCTACTAGGGAAATAGGAATCTGGGGACAGCATTTCAAAAGCCAGCTCAGGCCTAAAAGTCCATGAGACTCCTACCTCCAAATATGCAGCAAAAAGCTCTTCAAGTAAGGAGCAAAAAGCTCAAAATGAAGCAGTGGCTCAAGTGGTAGAACTGTAACCTTGAGCAAAAAAGCACAAGAAAGGTACCCAAGTTCTGAGTTCAAGCACCAGGACCAACACTTAACAAAAACAGTAATGAGTTGGAGTCAATGTATATAGGTCTGGAAATGGTTTACTTTAGTTGTTATGTGACTTGAGAAAATTTCATTTGAGTTTCAGAACCAACTCTAAAATATCTAATTTATATCACAGAACTAAACATAAACAGGTGCTTAAAAACAGAATATAATCCATAAAGATAAATGGAAAGCAATACAATGGATTTTATAATCTATGGCTCAGCAAACCCATCCATATGCTTATTACAGATGTAAGAGAATATTGATGTGATTTTTAGACACTCACATTTGATATCTCTCCGGGAAATGCATTAGAAAAATCATTCCCCCTATTTAAAAAGTTGAACAAATATCCTCAAGATGTTGTGCTTCCGTTGTTCAAGTTGGCATACCATATATAGTTCACACAGGCTCCCATCTTCTATTTCTAATTTAGTAATCCAATTACTTAAATGACGGTGCCTTATCATTTCTGGGTAAGCAGAAATGCATACAAATGTAAAGGATGATAATACTCATGCACAAACATCATGTTGCAAGGGTTGTTTCTTACTCTCCACCCTCTTTGATAACACCTCATTGTTGCCATATTTTTAGGCTTCTCTTTTCTACATTTTTCTCCATGAATATCTGGAAACTCATTACTGGACATACAAATTTGCCAAGACAGGTTTCTGCTGGAAATGGAAACGTACACTAGAGTTCAGAATTCACTTTCTCCCTGCTTAGCCCTGCCTACAAATAGGTTAAGGAGGCTTGAACTCCAAGGCCGGGGTACGTTTTATTCCCACATCTCTGTGCACTTTGAAACCAGTAGACATCTGCTTATGCTTTATCCTTTGTCTTCACAAATTGCCTTATTCCTTTTCATCAATCCTTTCGATCCCAACATGATAGGCTATAGTTATAGGATACAGATCTCCATTCCAAAATATGATATCTGAATATTCCCCCTCTACGTTCCATTCTTTTCCTACTTAAATGAGCCTTTTGGCATTTCAGGCTATATAACAAAACAAAAATCAAACAACAACAAAATTATGTTCATGTCAGAGAGAGAAAAGCTCAATATCAATATTCTTCGTAATTCAACACACTAGGTTGTTCGGGGTTTGTTTGGTTTCTTTTCTTTTCTTCTGGTGCGGGTCCTGGAGCTATTTGCTAAAATATAGCCCTCTACCACCTTGAACCACAGCTCCACTTTCAGCTGTTTTGGTGACTAATTGGAGATAAGAATTTCATGGACTTTCCTGCTAACGCTGGCTTCAAACCTTGATTCTCAGATCTCAGCCTCACGAGCAGCTAGGATTATAGGCATGAGCCACGGGCACCCCAACAAACCGATTCATTTGTCTTATTTCCTTCATGGGGAGGAGAACATGAGTAGAGGAGTTTCTGAGATTTCTTTTTCATTTTCTTTTGCCAAATGAACCCAACTAAACCAAGCAAGCATTATTGTAGCATGAAATGCATTCAAAGGGCTCACTTTAAAATCAGGGTATCATTTTTTCTTTGTAAAAGATATGTACCCTATACCCAGATATATTCTACCATATTTTTTTGCCAGTTCTGGGGCTTGAATTCAGGGCCTGAGCACTCTCCTCGGACTTTCTCAAGACTAGAACTCTACCACCTGAGCCACAACACCACTCCTGACTTTTTCTATGTAGGTGGTAGCAAGGAATTGAACCTGAATCTCTTGTATGCTAGGCAAACACTCTATCACTAGGCAAAACAGCCTCTACCATATTTTTAAGGCAGATGTTGATGAAAAAAGAAAAAAAGTATCTTGGAAACATTTGGAATTCGACTAAAATGTCTGAATTAATCCTGGTTGGGTCATGTTTTTGAGTCAAAGTAGGAAACTATTGGAACACTCTCTTGGCAAAGACGAGAAATGCAACAGTCAGCTTACCTTGAGACCACAGGTCATATGTACATTTAAATACACCTAATTCCCTATTTGGTATTAGATGAAGTAACTACTAAGGGCAATGCCCGACAATACTCAATAAGTGGTAGTTATTAAATATTTTAATATGATTCTTGAACTCTTTCCTCAAACCATCCCTTAGCTTTCCTTTTCTGATTTTTCTCTTCTCTATTCTGTAGCTCTTTTCACTATGAAGTTCTTATAGAAAAGGAATAAGATTTTATATCTAATGAGATCTTCACTGTTTTAGGTGTCAGATAATACAGTTTTCAGTCCATGTAATATATTGGCTTATGATGTCTAGTGACAGTAACTTGAAGGAGTATTTATTGAGGAAGTCAGGGTCTGAAAAGGCTCCAATGTGCACGCGCACGCACGCGCTCTCTCTCTCTCTCTCTCTCTCTCTCTCTCTCTCTCTCTCTCTCTCTCTCTCTCTCTCTCTCTTCTCTCTCTCACACACACAGTCCTACTGAGATTACAAAAGTACCTCTAATCTACAGATAATTAAAACAATTGCTAAATACAGTTCACAAGAGTCAACTAGCTTAGTTAAACGACAATTACATTTTAAATTAGTTCACTCTTGCCAAAATTAATTTATTTTTATGATTAAAGTATTTTTAATTTCATATAAAGATTTTTTAAACTCTTGAGGGGACTGTAGCTTGCTTGATTTTTTCCTTTCATATATTGTCTGACATTATCAAGTCTAAATCCAAGTAGCAATTTACAACCAAGACCAATGAAACTACACAAATATATTTTACTTGACACTTTGGTATGTTGCTTGAACGTATTCAACCCATCAATTTCCTTATTCTTTCTATTAATCCCTATCTTTACACCTTGTGTAGAGTCAGGAAAGAGATATACAGATGCTGAAGATCTTGTACTGTGATTGCAGACATGAGTTTGAAGTTTACCTATTCCATTCTAGGATTTCAGCTTTATAAGGTTTTCACTGAAAATAATTTTTCATATATAGAATATGATGAACCCATATTACCACAAAAAAGTTTTCTGTCTATAAAAATATCCCAAGGCCCTATGCAAGGCTGCTACTTCCCAATCTATTTTCATGACAAGTTTAGAAAAGGTGTGTGCATGTGTATATGTGTGTGTGTGTGTGTGTGTGTGTGAGAGAGAGAGAGAGAGAGAGAGAGAGAGAGAGAGAGAGAGAGAGAGAGAGAGGTTATTAGTCCCTATGATCTTCACTTTTTAAGACATAAAGTGTTCCTAGAAATAGCAGGACAGCACTATTTCACTACCTGCAGACAATATGACATGCTTACATGATGGCAAACTGAGATTCCAAAACACTCACTAACCCCTCACTGCACAAAAGGCCAATACATTAACAGCAGGACTGATTGATAAAATTAATGCAGAGGTCCAGGATCACAGAGGACTGTTGTATAACAGCATCACATTCTGCAATATTCTGTGACTCCATGCAATAAAGGAAGAAATATTTTTGCGGGACAGTGTGAGAAAAACCAGTGAAAAAGATGTACTGGACAGAAGTAGTTAGCCAACACTCTTCATTTTTATCTGTACACATGAGCTCACATAATCTTACAATTGTGGCCCAAGTGGTTTAGTAGGCGTGGAACCCCATCCTATAACCCTGCCACCCTCAGTTCAGATCCATTTGTCTTCACCATGCTTCCAACAGCCAATGACAAGGCATGATGGTCACTACATTGTACTGTGGGTTCTTTTTCCCTAGCTGAACTCTTGTCAGGCAGCAGCCCCTCACTGTCACTAGCTGCTGGAGGCCTCTACCCACCTGCTGTCTGCAGCAAACACACCCAGAGGAGAAGCAGCAGCAAATCTGCAAATCCTGCCCAGTGGAAAAAGAATCCAGGACAGGAGGCAGAGAAGCTGTGCAACCAGTGAGGACAGACAAACTGACAACCAGACAGACAGACAGCAGCACCAGCAGACACAATCCATTATTTTCAGTCTCAGAAGAGGGGAAGCCTGCAGTGCCCTGGATGTCATTCTTCTAACTAGGGACAGGCAGCAGATTAACAAGGGTTCTGCCTCCCACAAGCCAGCAGGCTTAAATTGTTTTTTTGGTTATTTTTTTTATGATGGGGGGGGTGAAAAGGAGCAGGCAATTCAGAAATCTGCTGCTGTTGATAAAACCAGGCCAGCTCTGGCAATAGATATTTTTCTTCTTGTGAGTCTATAATGCAAGGGCAGAGATGACTAGATTTCTACTATTTTCCTATGGCTTGACACCTATCTCTTTCCCTCAAAATCACCCCCCTCCACACACACACACACACACACACACACACACACACACACACACACACACACACTTTAGGTGGCAACTGCACTTGTTGGGAATCCATCAGTCTGTGAACACAGCCTCCCTCTCTTCCTCTCCTGGAGGCACTGCTGCAGGCAGGAGATCTGAACCTTCCCTGGCAACATCTCTTCAGGAGGCAATTCTAAGGGGGTCAAAAAGAGCCCTGCAAATGGGTGCCCTGGGCCTTCCTGTCACCCCTTGCTCCTTACCCACCATTCCTTGCAATCTGCTAACTCCAAATGCAACAGGTTCTCTTTGGCCCTTCATACCAATTGCCTGCCCCAGATTCACCTTCCCACTAAGCATGGAAAAGCAAGGAGACCATTTCTGTCAGGCCATCTAAATTCCCTCAGGCCAGAGAACTTTCCTGACTACAGTGAAGGCTCCTCTGGTGGAAAGTCAGGCTTGCAGTCCCTATCAGCTCCACTTCACAGGTGATGCTAAGGAGCCAGGAAAGCCAGCCTGGATAGCCAGTACCTTGTAAGCAGTTTTTGTCGGAGGCAAGCCATAGCACCACGTCACACACTCCTGCACCACTAAGCAATCAGCCCTCTCCCCTCTCTCTTCATCCCCAGAAAAATGGGGCACTAGCAGAGTCGCCCTGAAGGGTGGATGGGTTCTAAAGAGGAGATGATGTGTGCAAAAGCCCTCTCCCTTCTGGGGCTGCTCTTCCTTTAGCAATGGAGCAGGCCTTAGAGGTTTCTTGGAAACCAGTGAAGAGAAGGCTCTATTCTTTTTTGCGTGTGTTTTTGTTTTTTGTTTTTAATTCAGGGCAGACTCTCCATCAACATCTCCCATGATTAAAAACTTTGTATTGCCAATGGCATCGTGGCATCGTGGCTAGGTAAGATCTGTCTCCACACAGATTTTCTGTGTGGAAGACTAGGAATAAAAATGAAACTGGTAGAGGCAGGTTACCAAAGATGGCAACTGCCCTCCCCCCCCAAAAAATAAGACCCAGGCTTGATCTATGAGATGAATGAGTATCCAAATGAACACTAAAAATACGCTTTTTTATTATATAAATACCAGCACCCTTCACAGGGCTAACTCAGACCTGCCAAACAACTCTAAAAGAGAAGCTGTCTTCTTCACCCCCAGTACCTCCCCTCCTTCGGCTCACCCTCTGACCCCAAACCTGACCCCCAGCCTAGACCTCCCCCCACGGTGGGCCTAGCTTCTCTCCACTACCATACATCCCACCATCCCCAGCGTGGTCCCCTGCCCACCCAAATCCTCCTCCGGAGCACCCCAATCTCCAGCTCGCATCTTCCTGCTCTGAGCATGGTGATCTCACTGGCATCCTCCTCCTCCTTCCTCTGGACCCCTTACCCTTTTCTCTGCTCCAGCCCAAGGCCTCTGCCCCCGATCCCCAGGCAGGCATCTCCCCCCTCCCCCTTGCCCGCCCCTCCCCCACACTTGGCCAGGAGGACTGGGTGAGAGAGTGGTGAATGGGCCAGAGGAGCACGGAAGGAGGGAGGGAAGGAGGGAAGGATGGATGGATGGATGGGTGGGTGGATGGATGGATGGACGGATGGCGCGGCTGGCTGGGGCTGGCTTACTTCAGCATGGCTTCTTCTTTTTCCTCCTCTTCCTTCTGCCGGTCCATCACTGCCATGATGATGTTTCTCTCCTCCTCGGTCAGGTGGCTCAGGTCCGGCAGCTCTTGCATGGGGGGAGGCACCGTGGGTGGGCGAGGACCTCGGGGCCCCACGGCCGAGGACATTTTCGTGGCCTGCCCGCCCCCTCCGCTCGCTCTCTTGGCTGGCTCTCTCACTCTCTCTTGCTCGCCCGCTCGCTCGCTCCGGGGCTCACCTTTCCAATGCACGCCCGGCCGCGCGCCCCGGCTCTCCCGGTCACAGCCGAGCCCTCCCGGCGGGAGCAGCGGAGCCGGGGCGAGCCGGAACCCCGTCTTTCATGGTGGTGTGCCCGCACTCGCGCGCCGAAGCTGCCTTTGTTTTGGTCGCCCAGGAGAGGCTGGAGCCGCCCGGCCGCCTCCCGCAGCCAGGCTCGGCCGGCGGGGGCGCGGCGGGGACCGGCGGGGGCGCGGCGGGCGCCGGCAGACCGGGCGGGGCGAGGGCTCGGCGGGCTGCGCGGGGCTCCCGGGCGGGCGTCTCCGGCTGGGGCGCGGGGCACGGGGCGGGGCTGCAGCCGGCCCGGGGAGGAGGCTGGCGGCGGGCTGGGCCGCCTCCGGTTCGGGGCTGCCTGCCTTGCCTGCCGGAGGAGGAGAAGGCAGAGTTTGGTGTCAGTTAGGCGGAGTCTCCGAGAGGCTTCGCTCCCCGGCGACGCCGCTGCCGCCGCCGCCGCCGCCGCCGCCCGCAGACATAGCTGCCAGCCGCTGAGCTCCGAGCGGAGCCGCTCCGCCCCCGGGCACCACCCGCCCACGGGCACCACCCGCCCACTCCCCGGGTCCGAGACACGCGTGCCCGGCCCCACCCCGCCCGCGCTCGCCAACGTGCGCGCCACGGCGCGCCCTCCCAGGTACCCCCACCCGTGAGTCATCCTCCCTCCGCCGGCCCCCCCGGGCCCCCTCCCCGGCTCCGTCTTCACCAACACCACGGGCCACCATCCTCATCCCCACTACCATCTTCATCACGGCGCACGGTGATGGTAAATGAAGACCCACCGCTGGATGGATCACCCTCTGGACCCGTTTTCCCCGCTTCTTGGTAGCCTGTCTTTCTCCTATGTCAGAGGAATCCTCATGTGCAAAAACACAGTAGCTTTTCTGGGTAATTGTCACACACACACACACACACACACACACACACACACACACACACACACACACACACACACACACACGTCTTCACTGCAGTGTCTTTTCTGACCCATTCTGCAGGACAGGTCTGATCTGATCTGCAAGTGAACCTCAGGTCCCCTCTCACCATACATACCCACAAGAACTCTAATTTGCCATGGGAGACTGAGTGGCCCTGTGGCAGCAGATGGGTGCTTGTGAATGGGCTCTCTACTCTAATCCCCCCAGCCATCACGTCCTCGCTTGCTTCTTGGCTTCTCTAGGTACTTCTTCAGAAACTCCGATCCCAGATAAGAGAAACAGCCAACCACATCCATCCCCCTTGAATTTAAAAAGCTTCTGTTCCATGCCTGCTTCAACGACAGGTATTAAGGATTAGCCTCTCTTGCTGATAAAGGTAAAAATTAATAGACGATCCTTTCCAAATAAGTAATATTATCGGCTTTGAAACCTGGAGACTGAATTTGGTTAATGCAATTACAACAGAATCAATACAGAAAAGGGCTCAAATTGAGCAATTTCCCAATGAGGAGCTCTTAGAAAGGGTGATAAGACAGCTGATAGTTTCTCTCCTGAGAAATTCTTTCCCTCTAGTTCCAGGAGGGAATTAGCACGCTTCATCCCCTACCCCACTCCCAGTGTGTCAATAGCAAATATGATGACACTGAGGTTTCGGAATCTTAAAATCATATTTATAAGGATGTAGAATTTAGTTGGTTTTCCTTTAAATGCAGCTGTTGCTTCTGCATGGACACATTTCTTTCACTGAGGAAAGGCTCACTAAGTCCCATTTCATTCCTGTGATTAAATCTCTTCTAATTGGAGATCTGCCACCTGTGTTCCAGTTAACCATTTCAGGTCACCATTAAATTGTTTTCACTAACTCTACCAAATACATATCAAAAATACATGGGTTAAGAGCAATGCTTGGTGTTTAGTAAGTGCTCAACCATACTTTTATTTCTATTTTATTTCATTAATGTTATTGTTATTAATTTTCTTGTGCCTCTCCTGGTGCTTGACCTCAGCACCTGTGTGCTGTCCTTGAGCTTTTGTGCTCAAGGCTAGCAGCTCTACCACTTTAGCCACAGCTCCACTTTCAGCTTTTTTGGTAGCTCAAAGGCTTTCCTGCCCAGGCTGACTTTGAACCTCAGATCTCAGCCTCCAGAGTAGCAAGGATTATACCAGACCTTGGCTCAATAATGCTTTATAATCACGAGTTTAACTTTCACAAGTAAATTGCTCCTACTTTGACAGTATGACACTGTGACAATCTCATTGAAATAAACATATAATTAATAAAAATTTCCAGTTATCTATTGTTATTACTATTATTATTATTTATGTGCAGGTCGTGGGACCTCAACTCAGGGACTTGAGCACTTGTTTGGATTTTTCACTCAAGGCTGGTACTCTAACACTTCAGCCTCTTCTCTGGCTTTTTTTTTTTTCAGGCTAATAGGAGTTAAGAATATAATGAACTTTTCTGCCTGAGCTGGGCACAATTCTCAGATCTGAGGATTGTAAATGTGAATCACCAGCACACAACTTCCAATTGTTTTACATAAATGTGCTGTCTTAGCCATATTTCCTATTTTCCTCTAAGCAATTGATAAAAAGCAACTTTAATTAGCATTTTTTTCAATTTTTTTTAAATGGTGCTTAGTGCATTGCACTTGATGTAAATGAGGGAAGGAAAAAACCTGTGCGGGCCCCACCCATGATTAAGTGAGCATGCTCAGTTCATTTCACCTTTCCAGCTCTGTCTTCTCATCTGTACAATGACGAGGACATTTATGTCAAAATGGAGATGTGAAATAAGATATATTTGAAGTTGCTATCTATGTAGACAGTACTTGGAAATTCTTTTATCTAATTTCTGGATCTCTCTAAGAGATGTGTTAGGCCATCTCTCAATTATTAATGCACAGAAGGATTGAAGTAATAGAAGATAGTTTTCCTTCTGCCAGATGCCTCTATGAGCTCGTCAGTATGGAAATGTACGCATGCAACAAAGGCCTTGTCCTCCAGTGGTTCATGACCAAGATGTTTCTCATGAAATTCTTCTCAAATACTAATAAAGAAATTATATTTAAAAAAACCTCAGTGGACACTAGAACAAGCTGAGCAAAGCACTCGAAGGCAACAACCTAATGAAGAATTAACTGTGGTTTTTTAATTTTGCTTTGGCTGCCATAATAAAACACCACAGATGGGTGGCTTATATAATAGAAATTTGTTTGCTCAGAATTCTGGAAGCTAGCAATTTAAGATCAAGGTGTCAACAGGTTTGATTCCTGCCCCCCCCCCCAAGCTTGTAATTGGCCTTTTTGGTGTGTCTTCGCATGGTCTATTCTCTGGATGGCAAGGAAAAGAAATCTGTTTCTTAGCCATCTTTAAGGTGATAGCTACTCTCCGGGGATACACATGTCCATGTGAAATGACTGAATGAGGAGATTAATAAACAACTGAACTGACCTATAAATCATTTGAAGGTTTGTACAACCCATCAGCGTATCCTTTTCTGTCAGGAGGCGTTCTGAAGACTTTCTATAATGCAAAGGAAAAGTTTCTATAAATTGGCTCTAGGAAAGCAGAACTTTTTCTTCCTTTAGTTAAGAAAACAAACATGAAATGTAAGTGTATGACACTGATAGCTAGTTTGTGGAGATAACTGTATCAAAAGTTTTCAGAGAACAGAAAAAATGTGTACAATACCTCTCTCCTAGAAAGTCACATTAAAAATGTACTAACATGTTATACTAAATACTGGGATGCAATCGTTTATTGCAATAAAGAAAGCTGTCTGATGAAGCTTGGTTTACCATTTTCCAAATATACTGGTCGATAGATCTATTCTCTCCATTAGCTGAGACCATGCTTCAGAGACGCTTTGCAAAAAATACTGATTTATAGGGCCTTGATTTCCAAAAATGCTAAGTAGGAGTTTCCAAGGAAGGGTCCTGTGAACAGATATTTGAAGGATGAAGGAGCCAGAAGGTTTAGCAAAGAGTGTTAAAAGAGCAGGAAAATGCAAAGACAAGGTCCTGAGTCAGACAAGGGCAGTGACCTGCAGGAAAAGAAAGTAGGCCAGAGAAGCAGGATCATTGTGAGCAAGGAGAAAATAGCGGACATGAGCTCATAGAGAGACAAGGGAGCCAGAACAGGAAATGGCATTTTTAGTCTTGGGCAGTGGCAAGCCATTGAAGAGCCTAACCAAGGGGTTGAATGTTACATTCTGTATTTTTCAAGTGATTAACTGTGGGTGCCAGGGAGACAGGTGGCAGCAAGGGACAGTAGACACAGGGGCGTTTGCTTAGGAACAATTAGATGGCCTTGGGGATAGTGCTGAGGAAAGTGAGTGGGAAATATGCACGTATCCAAGATGTGCATTCTGAGTTGAATCTAGGGATCTGAAGACTGATGAAATGCAGGATTCATGGAGACATATCAATTACAAGTCCTGTTTTGATCTCAGCAGTAAATCAATGAGTTATACTGAGATGGCTAGAACTCAGCAAGAAATACAGAGGTGGGGCGATCTCCATGAAGACACTGAGATGGGAAATTTGTGTGCTGGTGGGGACATTCACGTATCAGTCTTTCATCATCATTAATACCATTATCATCATCTAATTTCTCAAAAATTGAAATACATTTGGAATTAAACTGCTAATCTCTTTCACCAAAATATTTTTTACTACAGATTAAAGGAAAAGCAATTTAAAAATGTGATGGTGTTGTTGTTTTAGGTTATTTCTATCAAAGATTGTCCTGAATGCTAAAAGAGCCCTCATTAAGATCTTGTTGTTGAAAAAAGTGAAGACTCAATTAATATATAATTAACAGCATTCATATGTATATTCATATAAGAGCTAAGGATAAAATACTAGTCATATTTTTCTCTAAGGAATAAATAAGTAATGCATTTGTGCGTTAAGATCCTGTATACACATTATTATTTGTTTTATTTCTAGATGGTTTTTAAATAAGTTTTTGCATATGCTAGTAATGGGACATTAACTGAGAGGCTGGGTGCTGAGTGCTGTCCCTTTGCTTTTATGCTCAAGGCTGGCACTTTACCTTTTGAGCAACAGCTCCACTTCTGGCTCTGTGTGTGTATGTGTGTGTGTGTGTGTGTGTGTGTGTGTGTGTGTGTGATTTATTAGATATTAGAGTCTCATAGACTTCACTGAGCTGGCTAGCTGGCTTCAAATCATTATCCTCATCTCAGCCTCCTGAATAACTAGGTTGACAGGACTGAATCACTGGAACCCAGCGGTTATTTTGATATATCTGTAACACCAACTGAGAGACTATTTGAATCCTCAAGTTTTGACCTTTTCAAATACAGCTCTGTATTTTCCACCATCATATGTGTGTCTGTTAGAGGACGATGGTCTTTATCTATCTTGTATCAAATGAGTTAGTGCCCGTGGTGCTTCATTATTATCAATAGCACTCTCTTTAATGTGACCAGGTTTCAATGGTAATTTTTATTTTGGCTGTCATGGGGCTTGAACTCGGGACCTGGGTACTGTCCTTGAGCTTTTTTGCTTAAGGCTAGTATTCTACAACTGTGAGCCACAACTCCACTTCCAGTTGGAGATAAGAGTCTCATGGACTGTCCTACTGGGCTGGATTGGAACCACGATCCTCAGATCTGTCTTCAGAGTATGGGCATGAGCCACCGGCCTACACAATCATTATTCCTATGGTCACCTTATTTATATAGTTATAATAATTTGCAAAAAATATAGTTTTTTCTGGCTTCAAAGAACAGTTGGCTCTCAAGATGTTTTACTGAAAGTATTTGGCTGGAGCTGGATATCAGATTTTGGCCCCAATTCAGCCAAATACCTATTTCAATCTGCATTTTGGTAAGATTCCACTATTGTCATTTATTTCATGAGCAATTCAGTGTGTTGGAATGTTTTCTTCCTTGTATCTAGAAGGACTGTCATCATGTTGTCTAGTTATAGTTCATACCAGCCTTTACATGCTTTGGCAAGAAAGGAATATTCTTTGCTTTTCCTTTCTGAGTTATTTCCTTTTAATACTTGTCTCCTGATTCAGAATCAGAGTTCATGGTGATCTCTCCCCATATTAGTCAAGCTTAGAATTTTTAATTGGCAATATTTCCGAACAGTTTCTCTACATTCTGTTCTTTTCCAGTTTTGTTTTTTTGCATTGAATAATTTCTCTTTTTTTTTCTTTATTCCAGTACCAGCATTTGAATTTATGCCTGGGTGTTGTCCCTTTGCTTTTTTTCATTCAAGGCCAGTGTTCTACCACTTGAGCCCACAGCTCCATTTCTGGCTTTTTGCTGATTAATTGGATATGAGAGTCCTACAGATTTTCCTATCGAGGCTGGCTTAAAATCATTATTCTGAAAAGTCAGTCTCTTAAGTAGCTAGGATTACAGATATGAGCCACCAGCACCTTGAGTGATTTGTTGCACATACTTCAGTTTTGATTGCATATAATATAATGGACATTTGTCTTCGGTGCAGTAACTACCTTCTGGCAATATATTGCTTAGAGTGCTCTGAGTGTTAATGCTGAATAAACTGAAGCCCTAAGTCTTAATGTCACTCTTTCCAGTCTTGGCCAGCTAGGTATCAATCTTTGTCTTAAAGAGTATGACTTTTAGTTTTTCTCCCCAATGCGGAGGTCTGAACTCAGTCTCACTTTGTCTTGGCTTGCTTGCTTGGCTAGAGTTTCATTACACAAGCCATACCTCCAGGACTGTTTTTTGCTGTTATTTTGGGGCTGTAGTTCCGTGGACAGCATTTCTGCTGCAGATCTCGGCTTGCTGAGTAGTTAGGATCAAACGTATGACCCATCCTCTTCCAGCAAGTGTAACAACCTAATTGACTATGGATGAAATACTGCTTTTTACTTATCTACAAAACTAAAACCATCTTAAATTGAGAATAGATTTGGCTAAGAATTCCCAAGAATAAATTCTTGTATAAGCACCCAATTTTTAATAAGTTACAAAATATTTTACTAAATTTAGTATGTAATGAATTGTTTCTTTATTAAATAGTATTTTTGTTTAAACAGAGAGGCCTAAACAATCAGATTTAAAATAAAGACAGCTTACTAGTCATTTTGCCTAGTTTCCTCTTTTCTTTCCCCAAATTTGAGATAGGTAATCCAGCTCACTGCCACCAGTCCTGCAGGCAAATGAGAACTGAGAGAGTTCAGTGTCTGAGGTCTATATTGTGGCCCTACAGACTTGAACTCTACAGATGTGAGAAAAGCATGCTTAAGCTTGCGTTTCCCCATGTATAATATGGGGGCCATTTTATTTCTTTTCTGTAGTCTCCAAATTTGCACAATGCTATTACTATGTTTTGGTGTTTCTGTCCTGCATTAATTATGGCGCATGGACTGTACTGTCTTGATCTTCTAAGCACGGGCATGCACTATTCATGTCTTTGTTCATAGTAGCTTATGTTGAGTGCTGCCTTTATTTTTTGTGTTCCTGAGGATCAGAAGAAAAAAGTATTTTCCTGCCTGGATCCCTCCAGTGTAGCTTTCCAATTACTATTTTCCTCCAACATACATTTCTCCCACTCAGCGGCTCACTTTCCTCTTCTTTTGGAGATTTTCTTCCACCATCCTAATCGTTTACTTGTTAGGTGGTCTCCAGTCCCAGTGGGAATCTGCACATAGACGGCACTCCTGTTTAAGCTTCTGCCCAGTACCTGTGTTACCTAGGTAACTAGCATACCTGGAGGAGTTATCACCCCCTTCTCTAAGGTCACATCATAGACCACCCAGTCACACCTCCTTCTGACCAAGGTAAGTTCCTAGGCTCTGAGGTCACATCTACATCCAGTGTGGCCACACCTTCTCCCTGCCAGGCCACACCTCCTTACTTTCCTCCTGCCCCCTTCCCTACTTAACTGATCCCTCTACCCCCACCCCCCATCCCCAGCCTGACTCTCTCTTCTTTTCCACCTACATCTCCATCCTGCACGGGGGCCAGCAGTTCTGAATAAACTTCCAGCCTGAAGACCACATGGTAGGTTCTTTCCAGTTAACCAAATGAAAACCAAACACTACTGTCATTTACCAAAGGCATTAGCTCATGGTTTTCTTTTGCACTTCAAGATCTGCATTCATAGAAAATATATCCAACACCCCAGACAGCCGGTCCATGAACACCTTCATCTTGTTATATCTGAATCTCCTCAGATGCACTGGATTCAGCATCTATTTTTATGGACAGTTCTTAGACTCTGAATACTAACGATCTATACCTTCTCCAAAATCAAAGTTCAGACCTCCCATCACAAACTGCCTGTACTCTCATTCCCACAACTCTCAGACAAGTTGAATGCCTACAATCCAGTGATAACTTAGGATTTCCTTGGTATTCAGCTGATAACCTGTAACTTCTTAATATAAGGGTGTCTGTGCCATAGTCTGTTGCACATTTTTCTGGAGATGAGCAGGAACAGAGAGTATACAGCCTTTCAGAATCATGGCTTACAGTGCTCAGAACCATTAGAGTTGGTTATCATCTTTCTGTATCTCATGTGGAAGAAAAAGCGAGGTTTTAACAGCCCCTTCATGTTCCTAACCTCATGATCTAATTATGTATGAAAGACCCAACATGTTAATACCATCACATTGAGGGTGATGTTTGCACATACAAACTTGCTGTGTGTGCAAGGGGAGGGGGGAACATACATTTAGACCAGAGTAGCAGGCAATGTTGAACTTTATCAGAAGTATGGTACGGTCTGGGGAGGAAGCTCAAGGGTAGGGCTCTGGCCTGGCATGCAGGAGGATCTGTGCTTGATCCCCATTCCTGTAAAAGTAAAAATACCAGGATAATCAAAGTAGGTTTATGAGGGTAGGAATTTAAATATGTTATATATGACTTACTTGTAGTTCAAGTAAAGCTATCTAAGGGTTAAATTCTTCTCAGTTCATTCTTTCCTGGATTTGTAGAGAGTTTCCCATTGCCTTTAAGCCCTCTTCTCTCTGCATTTTTCTCCTTCGAAACACAGTGGTTCAAAGATTGTTCACCTCTCTACTAACTGAATTTTGCATGTTCTCTTAATCATCCCTAATCACTCTACTACCACCATCTTAATTCCATATGTCTTTAGAGATTCAGCTACATAGACTTTGTAATACTTTGTCAAATCAAATGCCCTTCTAGTAGTTTTTTAGGGGCAGTAAAAGACAAAAGGTACAATAGAATGTAGTACATCTATTCATCAACTACCCATATGTACACATATACACATGCAAGGATAACACCTTTTTGCATATCAAATAAAGGGAGTGCTGGACCAAGAGGCTAGTTGTCTAGATTCTGGCTCCAACTAAGATGATTTTGAAAAAGTGGCTTAAAAATGCTTGCTGTGTGGGGCTGGGAGTTTGCCCTAGTGGTAGAGTGCTTGCCTAGCATGCACCAAGACCGGGTTCAATTCCCCAGCACCACATACATAGAAAAAAAGCTGGAAGTGGTGCTGTGGTTCAAGGGTAGAGCTCTAGTCTTGAAAAAAGTCCAAGGACAGTACTCAGGCCCTGAGTTCAAGCCCCACAACTGGCAAAAAAAATTCTACTATGTGAAATTAAGTATTATGCTAGTATTTTTTTTCTGTGAAGTAGTTAATATTACATAAAAAGTAAATCAGAAATAGTAACCCACTAGTTTGCTGATTCAAAACTGTTCATTTAAGCCAGGCACTGGTGTTCGTGCCTGTAATCCCAGTATTGTAGCTCAAAGCCAGCCAAGACATAAAAGTTCCCCTGAAGCATTTTATCTCCAACTAAACACTCAAATTCTACAAGTGTCATGTGGCTCAAATGGCAGAATGCTAGCCTTGAGCATCGAGAAGCTCAGAGACAGCAGCCAGGCCCTGAGTTCAAGTCCTATAACCACCACCAACAACAACGAAAGGACTGACAATTTATCAAAATCAACAGGTACTAGGAAAATGCAAATGGTATTTTCACCTATATTTCTCTCACCCACATTTAGCTTTCAGGATTGATCTCAACTTCAGGAGTGGAACTTGGTCCACTAGGGTAAGCTGTGAAATTCCTTTCTTCCACCATTGTGTGTATCATTAGTTTGTTCACTCAGGAGATGGCATGGGTCCTCTAGGATTAGTCTAATGTTTCAATGTTAGTTTTTGAAATAATATATTTTCTTCTACATTGGAAGACATTTTATCTTACTATATTTTAGTCCATCTGTATTACTATAACATACACCGGGAGTAAATTCTCAATCCTTCTCTAAAATAGAGATAAACAAAATAAAATAAGAGAGGGAACCATTAATTTCATATGGCCTTTAACAATCACAATAGCCATGACAAAAATAACATCTTTATTTTCTTTAAGACATATTTCTACTTATTTTCCTCATTCTACAAATTTAATCTTACATATCGCAATAGACTCTGTTCCAGAGATCTTCAGACCTCCTGGCTTCTAGTAAAATCTATATAATAGTGAGAGTTGACATGGTTCACTGAGATATTTATTCCCTCAGATGGCTGAGCACAGATAAAAAGCTATGTTCTCAAATTAATAAATCGTCTATATTCTCTCCCAAGAAGGAGATCTCAGTCCATGGATTGTTTATTCAGTGTTGCAGACATTGAAAGACTGAATCTTGCTATGCAGTGTAAAAAGAGGGAATGCTAACTTTGTTCACAGTTGCAACTCTGGCAGTGAAGTTTTCTCCCCATCCAATGAAAACTTCCTTGCTTCCTCACAGATGTTCCTAGCAATATATCACAATAAACCTCCTGTGTGCTAATCATAGAGCTTTAGAATCTGTTTCCCTGGGAACCTGGTCTGCAACAGTTGTTACTAGAGTGGTCCAAGAATTAGACTCAAGAATGGGATTGTGAAGTTAAATCACCTGCTGTCTGGCTGGCAATGAAGAGTCCTTCATTAATGTAAGGTAGAAAATGCAGGGTCCTTGTTGCTTGGCAACAATGTAATTGTCAAAACTTTTTACTGAGAGTGAGGTGGATTGGGACATCAGTAGACAGTACTGAACTTTGTGAGTGCAATACCTCTAATGCATGTGAAGCTGAAGTTACAGAACACATAGAATCTGGTGGCTTCCACTGGGTTTACTTGATGCACCAGTGAAAGACCAGAATGGCCTAGTGTGATTAGCCATTGTTAAAAATCTAGATGAATATAACAAAAGTGATTCATTGGCAGGTGCTATGACTTGAATAGGTTGTCTCCAAAATTCAGGTGTTGTCAATGTGGCTGTAATCACAAGATGGGACTTTAAGAAGTGTACAGGTTTCTCCCTTGTTTTAAATAAAGTACTGGCTTAAACTGTTCATTGTTCAAAGAAATTACCTTCTTGGAATCCTCTCCTATATATACCATGCTTTAGATGGTTGTGTATATGATAACATCTATATGTATAATCTAAATCTAATGTCTACATATGAGAGAAAACTTGTGTCCTTTTTCTCTCTGTGCCTGCCTCAGATTTTTTTCCAGGTCCATCCTATTATTAGCAAATAACATAATATCATTCTTACTGAAAAATAAGTAAAATTCCAAATCTATCTTATACACACATATATACATATATACACATATATATATATACACCCATGTGAACATATACATATATATATATACCTTAGATAGATATATGTGTATGTATATCACATTTTCTTAACAAATACCATACCTAGAAGCTAGAACATGTAGTGTCAGGGATGATAAAGTCAAGGGGAGAGGTAGACAAATGGAGAGAAGAAAGGTCAGTGAACACAATCATAATATTCAACGTATATATATATATATATGTGAAAATGGAACTATCTAAGTTGAAGGGATTGGTGGGTTTGGGAGAGAGTAAGGAGAGTAAAAAAAGGGGTGACATTGATGAAGATGAATTGTAGACATACACTGACATGTTGAATTGAAAGTCTTTTTGCACAACTACTTAACATTTATCAAATATTAATATATATTAAGTTCTACATAAGCATAGCACTGTATAAGACTGAGGTCCTTATAGAAGATGCTTCATGAGGCGTTTGGTACTTTGGCCCTTCTTTCTGCCAATGACTTTTTTTCCCATCCAGAAGATGCAGCAAGCATCAACTATCTAGTGAACAGACATGCTTTACCAGAAAACACAACCTTTGTCACCTTGAGCTGCAGTGTCCCCTGGGAGAATTTTTTAAATTTTACTATGGCTTGAATTCTGGGCCTCGTGCTCTTGCTTGGCTTTTTGCCACCTCAAAGACAGTACTCATATCTCCTGTTAATGGGAGATATGAGTCATGGGTGAAGTTAAACCACAATCCTCAGACCTCAGTCTTGAGTAGTTAGGATTACAGCGTGAGAAACCCACAAGTACCCTAGAAGGAAATTCATTTCTGTTCCTCATGATTTACCCAGTCTCAGGTATTTTGTTTTACCAGCACAGAATGAATCAAGGCAACAGAAGATTGGAAAAATGCATAAAAGATGTGTTTCACACCCCGCAGTTATTGTAAAAATAGTAATACTCCTTAGGTGGCTGAATTCTCAACTTCAGCAGGTTTCTCCACTCTATTCTGATCCTAAATTTTGAAGGTTTGGAACCTCCCAGCATGAAATTCAATGTTTGAATATTTGGGTTTAAGTACGCAGAAAGAGTAAATCCTCAGGTTGCTTCAAACAGTTTGATAAAAATGCCCCCAGTTCTTTATGTTCCCTTCTATTTGAAAACAGATACAATGTCCTCTTTAAGGTGTTATCTTCCCTCTCTTTTTGGCCATGACACCAATAACTAGGATAAGTGAATACAACCCACCTACTGTAGCATTGAAGCTACTAAGAGAGGCAGAGACTATACTTCAAAAGTATAACCATATTATCTAAGGATCATGTATGGAGCTGGATGTTCTAAGTGCTGGATGAAGCAGGACTGAAATAAGTACTGTGGGATTGTCCAAGACCCAAGTGGATGCATTTTCTCAGGAGGCAATACACAGTGCCTTAGCAAGGGACTCTGGGAAAATGTGGTGAATGGTTGTACTGCATGGATCTCTGATTGTTGAGAGGATTTCCCATGAGTGCTCTCAGGGATGCCCTTTGACACCAGCCCACCTGCAAGGCTGACCTACTCACAGACCATGTTCCTTTGGTAGTGTCTTCCTGGAAAAATTGCTTCTGGACCCCTGTGACCCTTTAACCTAATGAAGACAATATGAGGTAGCTGATGATGAGATGTTTGGGCTGCATGGTCATTTTATTCCCTAGTGAATGTACTGTATATGTTCCAGTGCCCAGTGCCACAGTAGGAGCTCTTGTTATTTCGAATAGTGTGTAATTTACCACTGGAAATGACACAGTCCTGTCTAAAACCATACAAGTTCATATCACTCATGCCTGCAATCCTAGCTTCTCAGAACTATGAGATCTGAGGTTTATACCAGCTTGGACAGAAAAGTGTGGAACTCAGTGGCTCAAATGGGAGAGCTATAGCCTTGGAAAAAATATCTCAGGATCAGTCCCCACACCCTGAGTGCAAATTCCTGGACAGGCACCAAGAAAAAACAAATGTTCATAATGTGATTCTCTTTATGGGAAAGTGTTGGGGTCCTTCTCGGATGTCTAGGAGGGGGGTAAGATGGTGACAGAGCCCACGAATAATCCCGGGAACATATACTCCGGAGACCAGATTCTTGGTGCAGATCTAACTTTATTTTACAAAATGTGCTCACTAAAATACAGATCAAGCTGTGGCCACCACGTCATCAAATAGGGATGTCCCTGAATGTCACCTTCAGCCAATGGTGTCCTGAGACACGTCCCACTTGATCCAGGCCGGTGGGGCCAGGCGCCCTCTGGAGGCTTACTGGCTTGAGAAGATGATAGAGAAGAAATGTTGTCCTTATGTGTACAAAAGGTCCCATGATCATCTTGATGTCTGCCCACCTAAAAGCTTTATTTGTATTCCAAGTCTAAGAATATTGGTAGGGTATATTTACATATTTACATCTTACCACAGATTCAGATACATTTACTATTTTTTTTCTTTTGTGGTCAGTTGTGAATTCTTGGCCTGAGCTCTGTCCCTGAGCTCTTTAGATCAAAGCTGGATCTCTACCACTGGAACCACAGTAGCACTTCGTGTTTTCTGGTGGTTAATTGGAGATAAGATTCTTATAGACTTCATGCCCAGGCTGACTTTGGACCTCTACATTCAGATCTCAGCCTCCTAAGTAGCGAGGGTTATGGCACCAAGCATGCTATTTCTTACATATTCAGCTGTAGTGATATTATGTTACCATGGAGTGGTTGAAAATGATGTAAGATAGTATGGCTAGACAGGATAGGACCCTTTGATAGCCACTGAAAGTGATTATAGATTTAATCCTAGAGAAGGCAGAAATGGGTCATCTTGTCTACTGTATTTATTGTGAACTTTTCCTTGTATTCTTTCATTATGATGAAACAGAATGCTCCTATTTGATTAATGATTATTTGAAGATATTTTAACTCAAGAAAATAAAAACGTAAAGAGTATCGTCCTAACCATAGAAGTCATAATTGTTCAAATAAATTTCACAGCTTTGTTTTCAAATGTATCATTGTGCTTTCAGTTTTGATGAATAAATATTATATGTGCTGTCTCTTGGTTAAAAAAAGATATTTTAACCCATTTTAACAAGAATATCACATCTGATAAAGCCACTAAGATTAGGGCCACTCTGTGTTAGAGCATCAACTTTAAACAAAGAAACCAAGCAAAAGGGCAAGTCCCCGAGTTCAAATCACAGTACTGGCACACACACACCACACACACACACACACACACACACACACACACACACACACACACACACAAAAGATAAATTGTCACATTTTCTTTTTTTGTCTCTGTCTTAGTATGTCCTTCAGACTCTGTTTCTCTCCTTTCCCTCCTCTGGTCCCTCCTCTGACTTACCATTCTGTCTTGAGTTTTTTTTTCCTTACAAAAAATTTTAATTTAAATTTAATTTTATTGTCAAGGTGATGTACAGAGGGGTCTTAGAAAATGGTGATCTGATTACACTATGATCTTCAAGGGTAGACTATTACCATCCCTTATAAGCTCTCCAAATTTAGCTCCTTTAATCCTCCCTCAGATTCCAGTTTTCTCACCTCCAATCCTTCCTACTTCCAAATTCCCTGAGTTTCTACGTCCTCAAACTATGCTTTTCTGTCTTGAATTTTAACATATTTTCCTAGTTAGCAAATTTAAGTGTAAGTAATGTCTCTGTTTGCTAAGACTTAGGCATTGAGATAGAGCACCCTACCACTGGTATCTTTTAGGATAAATATACCCTTTAAAAATGAATCATACTTAAATTATAAATGCATTTTGTAGAATGCTTGTTTCAAAGAAAATTTCTCATAGTAACTGTGTACCCAGACTACAAAAGACTCAACATCATTTTCCTGGTAATGTTTTTGGACTCAGCAAATGAAAAATACAGTAGCAATCACTCAGATATCAGTGTTTCCAAGAAAGGAACTGACTTAGCTTTTTCTCCATATATTTGTGATAATAGACTAGAATTATTTTACCTGACAAGGATAAACATCTCCAGTTGTGATGTAAACATTAAAAAATACTACCAGATAACTCATATTTTAAAACTAAGAAGTGAATATAAGGATGACTGTTCACATTTCTTCTTTATCAGTCTCATGTAGGACTTGATCAAAGCAGAACCATATATCTTATACCAAATGTCAATGGATGTATGCATTTCCCTTCATCTAAGTAGATCCAGTGCACTGAAAATGAGAACTAAACCTTCCCATGATCCCACTTGTTGAAGAAATGAAATGAGAGTCATTCTCTCACTAGCTTCTACAGTAACTAATATGTAGTCTCTGGCTCAATTTGTTCAATATGTATTGAATGCCTGTAATGTCACTGGAAAAGATGCACGAGAACGATCAATTGAAAGATAAAAGGCTACACTGAAATTTCCACTTACAGTGTGAAATGTAAAGAACTTAAAAGCTGCAAGTGTGAAATACCACATGAAATTGGCCCCCGAAAGGATCTGTATACACTGAAAAGCTACAGATGGATGTCACAAATGTAAAAGATGTACTGTCTTGATTGGGATACTGGTGGAAGTCCAGAGGATAGTTTGAGAGGGTGAATGAAGGTGACCATGAACGTATGTGAGAGTGGAACAATAAGTCTTGCTAGAATTGATTTAGGTAAAAGAGGGTCATGAGCCGGGTGCTGGTGACTTACGCCTGTAACCCTAGCTACTCAGGAGGCAGAGATCTGAGGATCGCAGTTCAAAGCCAGCCTGGCACTAAAGTCTGTGAGAGTCTTATCTCCCATTAATCACCAGAAAACCAGAAGTGGCACTGTGGCTCAAGGGGTAGAGTGGTAGCTTTGAGTTGAAGAGCTGAGGGACAGTGCCAAGCCCAGGGTTCAAGTCCCACAACCGACAAGAGTCGCGAAGGGGGTGAGTCTGATCAAGCCACAATGTATGCATATATGGCCATATTAAAGTGAAATTCCCTGTACAATTAATTAATGCGAATTAAAATTTAGAGAGAAATGAAAAATACTACAGGTCTTTTAACTACAACACAAGTATCAAATTTAAGAATTGAAATGTGCCAAGGGATAGTGGCTCACTACTATAATTCCAGCCACTTAGGAGGCCAAGATCTGAGGACTGTAATTTGAAGCCAGACAGAAAAGACAAATCCTACACAGGCTTATCTCCAATTAACCTGTACAAAGCTGAGAGGATAAAGGTAGCTCAAGTGATAGATGGCTGGTCTTGGGTGAAAAAGCCATATAAGAGCAAGAGAACCTGAGCTCAGGCTCCAGAGTAAAAAAAGAGTGAAAATAGTACTAGAAAAAAAATAACATAATTTTTCTCTCATTCTCATAATAAGAAAAAAGCAGAATAAACAGAAATAGATAATGTTTTTATGGTCAAAGTTCCAGAGCAAACTATTATCCTGAGTCTGGAGAGGAAGAGGAATATACAAATTCACAACTGATAAGATGTAGAAGCAAGCTAGATGCCCCTCAGGAGATAAATGGATTGAGAAAATACGGTATATACAAAATAGAATTCTATGCTGCCATCAGGAGAAAGACATCGCCACATTTTTAAGGAAATAGACTTAGAAAAAAATTATACTAGTGAAGTAAGCCAGACCCAAAGAAACATAGACTCCATGGTTTCTCTCATTTGTAATAATTAGTCTAGGATTTTCCTAGCAGAGCATCACAATAGCTCTATAATGGTGAGCATATGACTATATCTTTCCTTCTTTTTTTTCCCATGAACTCCACCTGAGCACAGTCCTTGGGCTTGCTAGAATTCTACCACTTGAGCCACAGCACCACTTCCAGCTTTTTCTGTGTATGTTGTATCGAGGAATCCATCCAAGGCTTCATGCATGCTAGGCAAGCACTCTACCACTATGCTACGCTCCCAGCCTAACAAGAGGTTTTCCTTTGTGGTTGTTTTTAACATACTATGTGAAGTTATTTCTTTTTTTCTTTTTTTTCCATCTATGATTTATCCTCTGTTGCCACTGTAACTGATTTCAGTACATGGCGTATTGTATGCATGTTTATTTGAATTAGGAAAGGGAAGAGAAAATAGGAACAACAAATGATGAGACAAAGGACAGTGGGTGAGCCAATGTAACCATGATATTTACATGACATGTTGGAAATGAGTAGGGGGAATCTGGGGAGAGGGAAAGTGAAAATGGGAGAAAACTGTGGGAGGGGGTAACAGTGTTCAACAAGAAATTTACTCATTATCTTACTATGTAACTGCAACCCCTCTGAACATCACCCTGACAATAAAATAAAATTTTAACAATTTCAAAACCGAAATTGGCTTACTGGTAGAAACACTTCACTGGTGATTTTGAGAGGTTCTTGGAGATTGTACATAAATATGGAAATGAGAAACTTCTGGAAGATGCAGTCTTAGGATGACCCAAATGTTTCATCAAGTTTACCACTGAGAACACCATTGTGTTCTCATAGAGAAGAGCCAAGAAAAACGTTGTCTTGTCTCTGGTAGAGAAGAGCAGAAGCAGTCACAGGAAAGGAAGAGAGCAAGATAATTTGTCCTACAACATATCTCCACTGACCTACTTCTCCAATCAGATCCATTTTTGATGGTTCCACCACCACCCAGAAATCTATTCAAAGTTTCAATCAACCAATGAATCAAGCCTTCACATTCTAATGATCTCTGAAACCTCCCAAAAGACAAAGATGTGCTATACAATCTCCTAGGTGTTTCCAGCAAAGTTGACAACTTAATCATGACTAGTCTACACTGTGACAATGCTGTGACATCTACATAGATCTACGTAAGTCACGATCTTCCATCCAGTCCTTCAAAGGGCTCCTGCTCATCTCACAAGGCATCTCTGTTAGTCCCTTTAGTCTGATCATTTCCAGTGTACAAGCTTAAGTCTCCTCTGAGACTCAAGTCCAACTTCCTTTTGGGCCCCTTCAAAAGAAGAAAATTACATCCTTCCCAGATACAAAGGCTTAGGGTATAAACATTACTCTGCATTTAGGGCGACTTTATCCACATGACACAGCCCCACTACACTTCATCTGGCATCCACACATTCTTTTGATATCAGTGGTGATGCCCATGTGACCCCATAAATCCTGTCTCCTATATGCCATCAAAGCCAGTGATGCCCAAGTCAAAAAATGGCTGTGCCTCATTGATCCCTGACTACGTTGCCTTTAAGCACATATGTTGCAGAGGAAACTCTGGGAAAACAACTTCACAGGTGGTCCCATGTAGAGGGCAATTTCCTCCAGGGCAATCTTTCAATGAGTTTAGTTTTTCACCTCCTTGGCCTCCCTTTGAGTGTGGTTCAGCTGGTTCCTGAGCTGTCTTCTACGCATTTTTCCCATCATCCTCATGCTAAAGTACATGACTTATTTTTAGTGATACTGATCTCGTTAGAACCCATGCTTTCCTTAGTCTCAACTTCACTTTCTGACAAAATTGAGTTTGCCAGTGTTTTCTGTTTGGGGTTCTGCCTCCGATTCTTTTCATAAACATGGCAAATAGCCTGCGTGCTTGCCCACTATGAAACTTCCACCACCAGCACACTTTCATCATCCAGAAAAATCCCAGGACCTCTCAAAGAAATGGTATTATGAACTCCTTATTCTCTCACACCTGAGCTTTTGGGTCTGGCTTAATCATCATTGCTCAATTCTCTGATCACAGGCTAGCAATCTGAAAAATATTTCTGTCAGTACAAAGAACAACCACCCAACAACCATCACCTTGTGTACCCTCACAGAAATCATACTGAATGCACTGGATGTGATCCTGACTCATTTTCAGTTTACTTCAACCTGTTTAGGGTAGATAACTGAGAAAGAAAGACATAAGACACAGTAAAATAATTAGTATTAATTAATCCAGTAAATATTTGCTGAGTGCTCACAATTTGCTTGGCACTACATCAGGAGCTAGTGACAGAGAAATAAGCAGAGTGTAGCCTCCAGATGCATACATCTAGGTGGTAAGATATAAAAGAAAGCAACAAATTCATCAATACATTGTGTGTCAGAATGTGGATCTGAAGAAATTACTATGAAATGTGGAAAGAGTGAGTGTTGCAAAAGGAAGAGTAGATAGTGCAAGGTGAAGAGAAAAGTATCATTAGATACTAATGAGGTAACATGGGAAGTGAAGTTGAAGGGGAGGATGAGAAGGAGCATTAGCAGACAATCAAACACATGGAATGTCCTTGTACTATCTAAGGAAGCTTCCACCAACGCAAGGGAATAAAATAACACATTCACTTTAGAAATGATTTTTTTATAGATACTCATTGTGTAATTTTGCTTGCATACTTGACATTCAAGGTAGTCACCACTATGGGAAATTAGTTAAATAAATCCTGAAAGCATTCTATAAGACTGTGGAATAATAAGAAATAAAATACAAGTAGCATAGCACATATTGTGGTATTTTAGTGACAAAAATCACTTAACTTAAAAATTCTTAACTTTTCCTGTGATTAAAACTGTAAAATCATAGCAAAAGAGAGAGAAAATCAGATTTATTTAAACACTGTTAAGTATCCTCTAGAACTGTATTTCAAATATTCATATTTCATGTTATGATTATTTTGTTTTATTTAAAGATTCATAACTAAGCCAGAAGAAATAACTTTATGGATCACTTTTTTTTGTTAAAACACAGCTGTAAATAAGATAGCCAATCATTATTTGGGAAAAAAAAGATAGCCAGTCATTGGTGATTCTGATTATCAGGGTACCGATTTCCAGTTCATATCTTGAGTTCTTTATCTTTTTATTTACATTACAAACACATGAAGTACTGTGTATTGGATACTTAGTGATTTTTATTGGTGATGATGGTGGTGGTGATAATAAAATCAACAACCACTGCCATTGATGACTGCCAGAAACTGTACTTTGGTTGAATGTCCTTAGCAAATCTACAATGAAGGCAGTAAAAACTCTGTTTTACAAAAGGGGACACTGATGTATAAGTATGTTATGTCATTTGCTTACCGTGACATCTCTGAAAAGTAGTAGGGTAATATGAAAAACTATCTTTTTTTCTTCCTTCCTTCTTCCCTCCCTGCTTCCCTCCCTCCCTCATTCTTTTTTTCTTTCTTTTTTTTTGTTGATTATGGGGCTTGAACTAAGACCTGGGTCTGTCCTTGAGCTTTGTTATTCAAGACCAATATTCTACTACTTTGAGCCATAGCTCCACTTCTGGTTTTCTGGTGGTTAAATGGAGATAAGAGTCTCATGGATTTTTCTTCCCGGTTATCTCAGCCTCCTGAGTACCTAGGATTATAGGTATGAGCCACTGGATCCCAGCTCTTTTCCTGTCCTTTCTTTTCCTTTCTTTTCTTTTCCATTCTTTTCTTTTCTTTCCTTACCAATCCTGGAGCTTGAACTCAGGGCCTGGGCAGTATCCTTTGACGCTTTTTGCTCAAGGCTAGAGCTCTGCCACTTGAGCCACAGTGCCACTTCTGGTGTTTTCTGTGTATGTGGTAACGAGGAATTGAACCCAGGGCTTCATGCGTGCTAGGTAAGCACTCTACTGCTAGGTCACATTCTGGGCCCTCAGCTATATCTTTCTTTAATGTCCATTTCAACTGCATGTGAAATAAAAAAGCAAAAACACTCTAGTACATCCAAGCCACACAAATTATCTTTTATTATCTGTCTTTGAGACAAGTTAAAATTATCCATTTTAAATGTATTTTGTATGTAGATAAAAGGGAGACCAAGAGAGATGTAGGATATTTGACTTCTGTAGCTTTTTGAAAACAAGCCATGCCCTGGATTAGGTTCAGTCACTGGATTACCTAATATCCTCTTCTCCTTACTGAACAGAGGCCCCTTCCCCCAAAACAAAGACAACAGAGACCAAACTCCACTCCTTTTCCTTTAATTGTAAGCTTCCATATATTTGTGGCCTATTATTACCTTTTCCAAATTATCAAGAATCAATGCATTAAAACACCAAAAATATATTTTCTTATACTTTGGAAGGTCAGAAACTGAAAATGCATGCTTTTGCCTGTACCAAGCAAGGAGTCAGTCAGCTAGTGTTGGAACCTGAAGCTCTAGATGAGGGGCTACCTCCTTACCCCTCTAGATTCAGGAGTGTCTTGTGTTTTCTAAGCATGTGCTTCTGCATGTCAGACTTGAGCTTCCTTAGTCACATCTCTAACTCTCCTGGCTTCTTTCTCTTATCAGAACTTTTGAGATTACTTTGGTTTAGCCTCATAATCCAGGATAATCTTTCCATCTCAAGAACCTGAACTCGATCACATCCAACAATTTGTTTTGTGTCAGGATGTGTACATCTTTGAGGGGTTATCTTTCAGCATATCACACTCAACCTTAGCTGAATTCTCAGATTCTGACTTTGAAAAGTTACAAAATTTAATGCCTCTGAAACACATTTTATCTCCTTAGATATTTTAGAATATATCCTAGGCCATCCCAGAGCTTTCCTACATGTAGTTATTAGTCAATATACTTATATCTAAGTGTTCTTTTTTTCCCCCATTGTGGGGCTTGAGCTGTGGGCCTGGAAAGCATTCCTGAGCTCTTCAGATCAAAGCTAGTGCTCTACCACTTGAGCCACAGTGTCACTTCCAATTTTCTGGTGGTTAACTGGACTTTTGTGCCCAGGCTGGCTATGAACCATGATCCTCAGATCTCAGCTTCCTGAGGATTGCAGGCGTGAGCCACCAGCACCTGGCTAGTTAAATGTTCTTGCTTAAAAGTTCACTTAAACATTGGTTGGACTGAAAGTGTGGCTCAAGTGGGAGAGTGCTTGTCTAGGAAGTTTAAAGCCATTAATTCAATCTTCAGCACAACATAAACAAACAAAACTTATTTGTTAATTTCTAACCCTTCAGTGTGACAGGGTCATGGTGAGAGCACTCCATTATGATTTCCAAAATATTTGCACTAGTATCACATTCCTGTTGACAGTTTATAAGGGACCCATTTTCTTTGCGTTTTTACCAGCATTTACTGTTGTTTATTTTCTTGATGATTGTCATTCTGACTTGGAAAAGATATGATTTTAGTGTAGTTTTGATTTGTCTTTCCTGTTTGGCTAAGTAATTAAGGATTTCTTCATGTAGCCATGTAGTCATTTTCTGAGAGCTGTCTGTTTAATTCATTAGTCCATGAATTAATTGGATTATTTGTCCATTTGCTCTTTGTATAGTCTACATATTAATCATTTAAATGAATATACAAGAGAGATATCACGTATCTCATTTATTGCACCACTATTCTTCTCAGCATGACACTTCCTCTAGCACTGTTCACATTAGTCAAGCTGTGGAATCAGTATACACGCTCAACAAGCAATAAATAGACAAGGAAAATGTGGTACATATATACCATGAAGATAAATGGACTTACTTCCAGGAAAATGTATGTAAATAGAGATTAACAAACCAGTCTACAAGATTGGAGTTTACCTCAAGATTGCCTAGCATCCTTTTGGACGACTTGATACGGGTCAAATTCCTTGCCCTTTCTTTAAGCCTGTATATATCTGGGTCCTGTTGATATTTTACCAACTTACCAAAAAGTCATGGTATTAAAATATAATATGTATATGTATATTTATATATACTTATGATAGCAAGTCATACATATGTGATAGCATAATGGAATCCACTTGACAAAAGTGGGCAGGAGAAGGGAGAAATGGCAGTAAAATGGAGGAGGTAGAATTTTTTTTTGCCAGTCCTGGGCTGGAGCTCAGGGCCTGAGCACTGTCCTTGGACTTTCTCAAGGCTAGAGCTCTACCACTTGAACCTCAGCACCACTTCTGGCTTTTTTCTATGTATGTGGTACTGAGGAATGGAACCCGGGTCTTCGTGCACGCTAGGCAAGCACTCAACCACTAGGCCAAACTCCCGGCCTGGAGGTAGAATTTTTATGATACACTGTGCACGTGTATGGAAGGCACCATGGTAATGAAATCCCTCTTATTATTAATGTATGTAAATTAAAAATAATAAAATATACATCTTTTCTCCAGAAATATATTTGTGCTTTCTGATATATTACTATGGAAAAGTCAAATACAGCAAAGTAACATAGGTTAAAGATGCAAATTTTGGCCTTTGAGCCAATTTTATTAGTTCTTACATGGACATTTTACAACTAACAAACTCATCTAGGAGGGATAAAAAAGGAATGCAAGAAGAAATCACTAGTATTCTGAGAACAGAGAAATTTTTAGGCCTTGAACTGCATATGAAATCAAAGCGTGTGGCCCACTGTGTGAAAGGCATGTGATTATTCACCAGAGCCCTGAGTTGTGGTTTTCTGAGGGGCATTAAAAATTTCTTATTCAGATTATCTGAACAAGTGGCTTTAAGGCAATAGATATCTTTAAAAGTCCAATGTGGAATGAAGTTTGATTTATGCTGATAAAAGAAACCAGACACAAATAATTGTATACTTTCATTTTAATAAAGTATCCAAAATAAGGCAAATCTGTACATATGGAAATTAGATTTGTGCTTCTTAAGGCTAGAAGAGCAGAAGAGGAGAGAGAAGGGTATCAGGAGTACACAAATTATTATTTTTGAGTTATAGAACTCTTTTAAAATTGGATTCTTAACTGGGAGCAGTGACTCATGCTTGTAATCCTAGATACTGAGGAGGCTGAGATCTGATAATCAAGGTTCAAAAGCCAGCTTGGGCACAAAAGGACCTGAGATTCTTACCTCCAATGAACCTCTAGAAAACTGGGAAGTGGGGCTTGGCTAAAGGGTAGGGTGGTAGTCTTGCACTGAAGAGCTCAGGGACAATGCCTAGGCCCAAGGTAAGGGTGGTAGCCTTGAGTTGAAGAGCTCTGGGACATCACCCAGGCCCAGGGTTCAAAACCATGACCCACAAAAAAACTGGATTCTTGTGATGGTTGTACATCGCTGTCAATTTATTAAGAGCTATTGTATTACATCCTTAAAAATGGATCATTCATTTTATATAAATTATACCCCCCAAATCTGTTAATGATAAAAAGTGAATGTACCACTTATCTACCAAATATTTATTTCTAAGTACTTTTCATTTTTAAAACCTATTATACAAAAATACGTGGTTTGAAGTTATTCTATAATAGGAGTTATAAGCAGCTTAATATGTTCAACAATAGAGATTAGTTAAGTACATTGTAGTAGACTCGTATGAATTCAAGGAAGATAAAATCATGTCTAGAAGAGGAATAAAAAAGGAAAATCTTAAGGACATACTCCAAGTAAAAAATGGACTACTAGATCTCTGCTCTATGGTACCAAACTTTTAAATAATGTAATGATAACAGAGTGTTGACACACAGCACATGTTAATTCCATTCTTGCTGAGTTGGGTCACAGAAGGGTCTGCCTGCAATAGTGACTATTACAAATGTTCTCATTCTAAAACAGCTTGCACAGAAAACAAAAAGAAGCATCCTATTATTATTTTCTTTTTTTCCTCCATGCTCTTTGGTTCAGGGCTTCCCCACGTGAGCCATACTTCCAACCCTCATCCTGCCATATTCTTCTGAGAAATGTCAGTAAGTAGAACAGAAGAAAATATTTACTTTCTTAATGGCTAGAATATTTGGCCTAGATATGACAAACCAAGTGAGAAACAAATGCCTGTACCATCTGAAAGTTCTCACCTACGGTGAGAATGGTTCTCATCAAACCAATTTATACTTGATGTATTCATACACTGAGAGCCTCTGCCCTGTTCGTTTATCTCAAGGGCAAGCATATCTGTTGTCTAAGCATTATTTTCAGATACTGGTTCTGCTGCTAGAGAAACAAAAGGAAATGAGGCATGTGTATTTCAGTTACTATATACACTTACCTCTGCTAAATTAAAAGTCATCCTTCTCCTTGTTTGTATCTTCCTAAGTTTTCATCAAAGTGCACATTTCTTCCTTACATGTTATGCATACCAATTTAACCCGGGCATCATACTACTCTAGTGCATCAGATTCTCCATCTGAAAAATCGCATCATTTTAACATCTTTGCAAAATATCAATAGGAATCATTTCAAAACCATCCACCTTTTGATGGCAAGAGTCTAAGTTTTCTTAGATTTGCTGTGTACTATTTTATACTATCAAATAAACTTTCCATTTTGTATACCTTTTAAATTGAATTGCACTTGTAATCTAAAAGGGAATGTCCAGTTATCTTCTTATGCTTTTTTTTCTTTCACCTTTTAACAATAAAATAAAACTGCAATCAACAATGGTCTGGTGCAGCTTCTTAACTTTTGTTCGGTTTATATGTCAAGTTGGAGAATTCTTTGTGGTGGAGAAGGTGTTGGGTATTGTGAGATGGTTCATAGCATCACGAGCCACTAAAATACCAGGAGTGCCCAGCCTCTCTGCAGGTAACTCTCTCTGTCTCGGTCTCTCTCTGTCTACAAGTCTAAAAAAAATCACCTCAACTGAAAACTCCTTTGTAGTGGTTCCTTCTTTGTCCCTCTAAACAATGGTCATTGTAAATCTGTGTTGTGCTGGCTTCTCCAGGGATGCAGTGCGTGGAATTCTCTGCAGGAAGAGACTGACCTCTTCAATCTGTAAATATCCCTGTGAGCCCCTTGCTGTGCCTTTCCAATGACCAAAGGTTCTGCAGAGTAATGTCTGGGTAAACCCTTGAAAGCACAGGAAACTTTCACATGATGTAGTTCTCTTATGCCTTCTACCAACATATTTATTCTCCAGTTTTGGTCATTGGTGACTATGAGCATTGAATCATATGATAATGCCAACCATACCTGAGGAATGAGGCTCTTGTTGCAAACCACTATGCATAACTATGAAAGATGTTGTCATCTCAGTCAGCTACCAGGGATGCCACTTACCCTTAAACATAGCCGACGTGTCACTGATTTCTTTTGTACAACTGTCTTTCCAGTTCTTTTTCATAGTGAAAATTTTACCTTTAGCTTCCAGTGACACTCGGGTTATTGGAACTGGCAAGTATCAGCAAACTTCTACCTATTATTGGAACATTTGATTAATAACAGTATTTCCTTGGGCTTTAAGGTCATTAGAGATTTAGAACAATTGTCAGCAAACTTCCACTTATTGTTGGAACATTTGATTAGTAACAGTATTTCTTTTTCTCCCAATTATGTATAACTGGCTTGTGTACTTAGCTACATGAATCCTAAGAAAATAAAATGCTTATAAATTGAGGTTTCGCAATTTTAAAACTCAATTGCTTGCTAAATCAATAATGCACAGTACATCTGTAATAATTGTTACATAATCATCTGCTCCTCCCAAAATCTGGCTTCAAGTTATGCACTGATTTTTAAAAATACTTTTCATCATCCAATAATACAAATGTTAGGCTAAATGCACTTCCTTTGTAAATACTGAAATACCAGATGCTTTCTGTAACTAAACAAAAGCACAAAACTTGAATAATTTATCACATGAGGTACCTATTTTTCATCCTCCTATTTGAACTGTGCAGAAGGGTAGTCAGGACTTCAGATGCAGTGTGGTCTCACATCCTCCTCATCCTCCTCATTCCTGGCCAGCACCAATCTGTCTTCTCTTCACAACGCAGCTTTATTTTTCCTCTTCCTCACCGGTTCCCCCTTGGCTACCTGGAGTGGATTTCATTGTTTCCCAGGCTCTTCTTACAGCTTCCTGTGTCCATTCTCACTCTCCTTACCTTGCATTTTGATCACTTCTTCCCAGGCTGCTCTTGCTCTCACTACATTGTATTCCAGAGACAATACCTCCATCTTTGAATAAGCACTTATTACAGCCTGGTTAGTGGCAGATAGTATAGTAGATAGAGATATTGGGAATGATGTTTTACTTAAAGGTGTTTGCCATCCAGGGAAGAGACAGGAAATCAATTGCAATACAAGAGAGTGCCATGATGTAGCCAAGCTGAGCTTCCTATATAGAAATAAGCCTTGTGTGTCTCTGGCTAGACAGGGACTCAGAAAAGGATTTCTGAAGGCAGGAGAGGCGAAATAGAGCTTTGACAAGTAAGGAATATCAACTCGGCAAGGGAAGAATGGCCCATAAATGAAGAGCTGAGGTGGGAGCGAATATAAGGGTTGGGGCTTCAGGACCCATTCCTTGAATGTCTCTCAGCTCCTCCTGCGCATACTCATGCACACAGGACTTCCATGAGTCTACCATGGCACTGTGATACTATAGAGCTATTTCCAAAGAAGAAAAGCAGGTAACAACTGCTTTGAATATACAGAGGAAAAAGGGAGGAAATTCTTAGATAAAAAGAGGAGAGGAAAGTAGTATCTTGGGACTCATAAATAAAAAGAACAGTGATGAAGTTGTATTAAAACAAAAACTATGCTGGAGATGTTATGTTGATGTGACTGGCAGGATTCTAGAAAAATCTATCTGAAGCTGTGGAACATAGTGTCTGGTGCTGTCATCTGCACTAAAGTGGGGATTTTCTCCAAAACTACTCAGTAGTCTGGATCAGATGTGGAAAGAGGGGGACTGAACTGTGCTAAGCCAGATCTAGAGATGTTCATTATATTAGCAAATATAGGGCATGAAAATAGTGAGTATTGACAAATATTAAGAAAGCAAAGTGGACAAAGGGTACCCACATTCTCCACCTCACCCTATTTATTGAGATAAAATATAGCATGATATGCTACCTACATCCCTAATCAGGGCAGACAAGATGAACGGGAAGTTGAAAAGTAGAATGGAATGAACCATTGACTTTTGTCATTTAAAAGTACAAATGGAGCCTTTGGATCATCATTGCTTCTTTTTCTTTTGTCTTTTCCCTTTCTTTTTTTCTTTGAGTCAGTCTGCCTATATTTACTGGGATGACCTCAAACTCTTAGATAGCTGAACTATCCTGAACATTCATTGTAACTGAGCTGAAATGATGTAAATTGTAAGTACACAATTTATTCTTGTTTAATTCTTCATTTTTATTTTACTTGCTTAAATTAAGATCTTTATTTTAAGTACTGTGTTTCTCTAAGTAGTTATAAAAGTAAAAGACAGAGACGGCATGACTCAGAAACACATAATGAACAAAAATATTCATAGTTCATTTATCATTAGCAAAAGGCTTCTTGGAATCCCAAAAATTATATCTGGAAGGCCTATACCATAATAATTAGCAGAATTACTGAATTTAAAATGACTGGTTTCCCAGATGGAATACTACATTTTGGATCTCTGGAGATATGTTTGGGGGAAGTAGCATTATCAAAGACAGACTGTGTAGCATTCCCCCAGTTTTTAAGAAAATGCTCCTTAGTATAGAATGACAGCTTGAATATGCTCCTTTTCCTGAAGAAAGAAGAAATTATTATGCCTTAGAGCTAACTGCTACAGCCTTTGTAGTTGATGTGGGAATAATTTAAGCAGCAGTTCAGTAGTAGTTATTAAAGTTTTAAAAATCATGTTTATTAGCATGCTTTGTCATGATTTATTCTGTGATATCCTATCATCTTGGCAAGAGTCATAAAATGTCAAGGCAACAGAAGTGTTGGTTTCTCAAAGAGAAAGGCCTAGCTCCAGTCTTAGAGTCTGGTGTGGAGGGAAGTATGAGCCTCTTAGGCAGTCTAGCAGGGTCTTAAGAGTCACAGAACCCTAGAAGCAGATAGGACCCCCTAGAATTATCACTTACAGGAAACAGTAGAAACAGGACTGAAACTCTTTGGGGGAGATATTCAGAAGTGATGCTCTCAAAAGAACTGGCACATAGGGGTCGGGAGTTTGGCCTAGTGGTTAAAGTGCTTTCCTAGCATGCACAAAGACCCGGGTTCGATTCCTTGGTGCCACATACATAGCAAAAAGCCGGAAGTGGTGCTGAGGCTCAAGTGGTAAAGCTCTAGCCTTGAGAAAGTCCAAGGACAGTGCTCAGGCCCTAAGCTCAAGCCCAGGACTGGCAAAAAAAAAAAAAAAAAAAGAACTGGCACACCTATGGCTGAGCACATTTCCCAGCATGCAAGTCATGGGATTTATGGTCTTAATGTAGTTCTCTTCCTTATTTTTTTAAGTTGTACAGCTGGGCACATTGACTCACGCCTGTAATCCTAGCTACTCAGGAGGCTGAGATCCGAGGATCCAAGCTCAAAGTCAGCCTAGGCACAAAAGGTCCAATTAACCTCTAGAAAACAGGAAATGGGGCTTGGCTCAGTGTAGGGTGGTAGCTTTGAGCTGAAGAGCTCAGGGACAATGCCCAGGCCAAACTCAAGCCCTAACGCCCCCCCACCCCCTCACAAAATAAATTGTACAAAGAGATTTCAATTCAACATGTTTGTTCATGAGTGCATCTTCATTAATGTCACCCCACCTTTAGCGTAGTTCTCATTTTTCTTTCATATGCTGAATTTCAAAGCTCAATTTTACCTGTGAATTAGATTCAGTATATGATCAGAAAAGTGTGAGGATGCCGATTGCTCACATATCTGTAATCCTAGCTACCTGGGAAGCTGAGATCTGAGGATCATGGTTCAAAGCCAGTCCAGGCAGGAAAGACTCTTATTTTCAATTAACTACCTAGAAGCCAGAATCGGAGATGTGGTTCAAGAGCATTAGCTTTAGTTCAGGAGCATGAGAGGGCTGGGGGTGAGGAGAGGAGCTATGAAGAGAAACGGAGGCCATATTTCATATGGCAGCTATATATTTTTCTTTATATATATATATATTTTTCTTGATTTATATATTATATATAATACAGTTATGCTAGCCTAAAATATTCATTTCAAGCTGGTGCTGGTGGCTTGTACCTGTAATCTTAACTACTCTAGAGAATGAGATTTGAAGATCATGGTAGCTCAGAGAGAAAAAAAATCATGAAACTCTAATCTCTAATTAATCTACAAAAAGTCAGAGGTGCCGTTGTTTCTCCAGTGGCAGAGTGCCATCTGTGAGTGAAAAACAAAACAAAGCCAAACAAATATCAAAGTGAAGCCCCTGAGTTTTGCCCCATTACTAGCACCAAAATAAATAACAAAAACACAAAACAAAACAAAAGAAAATAACCATTTAGTGAGATCATCAGGTAGTTACATGAGTAGGTATTATAAAGCACTTTTTGAGCTAGGTTATTGGTCTGATATTATCTCTTTGCTCATCGTTTTATTAGTTTAACATATTGTAAGTATGTCAGCTTTAAAAAGCAGAATATTCTAAAGAAACAAATCTTTGGATTGGTCATTTGTAGAGGTGAATGGTTAGGTTAGGTCTATTTGCTACAAAAGCAATCTTGAGGACTGGGAGTTTGGCCTAGTGGTAGAGTGCTTGCCTAGCATGCACAAAGACCCAGATTCGATTCCTCAGTACCACATACATAGGAAAAAGCCAGAAGTGGTGCTGATGCTCAAGTGATAGAGCTCTAGCCTTGAGAAATTACACGGACAGTGCTCAGGCCCTGAGCTCAAGCTCGGGACTGGCAAAAAAGAAACAACAACCAAAAAAAAAAATCTTGACATACTTGCAAGGGATCATAAGGAAATGGAAGGCAGGTGGGGGGGGGGGGTGGATATTGTGGTGGGAATGCAAGCAATTAACAGTAAACCAGCATCATGATCCTTAGTAATATGCCTGGTGAGGAAAAATCACTTATAGGATAGATGTGACATATGGATATGAATAAATAAGGATTTATTTGAAAACTTCACACACCAGTGGACAGAGTGGAACCTTCCAGTTTTAAGAAAACCTATATAATGATTTGAAGCGATTGGGTAAATGTTAAAAAGCTGAAATAGTTACACCAAATTAATCCTTATGGTAATATAAGGGACGTATAACTCCTTTAAATAAAAGAATTGTTTCTGAGTGCCAGTGGCTTACATCTATAATCCTAACTACTGGAGTGGCTGAGATCTAAGGCTCTTGGCTTGAAGCCAGCCTGGGGAGAAAAGTCTATGAAACTCTTCATCTCCAGTTAACCAGCAAAAAGCCAGAAGTAAAACTTGGCTCAAAAGAGCTAAGCAAAAGTACAAGGCCCTGAGTTCATGGCCTGGTATTGTCACAAACAAGCACAAGGATTGCAGCTTATAAAACTAACTCTAATGAGACATAAATCTCATTGAAATTCAATTTAAAAGTGGGAAAAGATTTTTCTGATCAAGCATATAAAAGAATCAGAAGAAATGTAGACAAAAATGTAAAACTGAACAAATTTTTAAAAAATCAACAAATCTTCTTACATCCATCAGAGGAGTGAATTTGAAAGTAAATTACTATCCCCCAAGTTATAGAGCATCATCAACTTGGTAGAGCAGAAACCTCAGACACAAAGTAACCCAAAAATACCATGGATAAATGGGTTTAGTCTCGCTGTGGTCAGGTCTGAGAGTTGAAACCTTAAAGGAGATGGAGGTAGAGGCTTGAGAAGCAAAAGAAAGAAATCACTAATTTCAGAAGTAAAACAGAAAATCTTATTAAGGGAATATGATTCTCTGAGGATAATAAATATTAGTACATTCAACTTTATGCCCACAATTTGATAACTTAGATGAAATGAACCTATTCTTTGGAAGGCACAATGTGCCAAAATTCACAGGAGAAGCAATCAGAGTAGGCCTCTTTCTACTGATCCTGTTGAGCCTGGATAAGCATCTGACAGTCTGTAACAGACTGTCATATTGTTATATGTTCACATTGGTTCCAATAAATTCAGTGACAAAAAATAAATTTTGTATAATATCATTATAAACATTTGTAAATGTTACAAACATTTCTATACATACATATCTATGAGTGTGATAACTACTTATAAATAATATAAACATTCATTTATTTATATTGAAAATGCTTCTTAATTCGTTCTTTAAAGCCAGTCTTACCATAATACCCAAACCAGACACTACATATATGTGTATATATATATATTTATCTATAAACAGTTTGTAATATATCAACATAGATACACAAATTTTAAGCAAATAAAATATCAAAATGGACAAGAATGAAACACTATGACCACGCAGGAACTGGTGACGTTTTTGTATATTAATATAATCATAGCTACTTAGCAGGCTGAGATCTGAGGCTCATAGTTCAAAGCCAGCCTGAGCAGGAAGTTCATTGAGACTCTAACCTCCAATTAACTACCAAAAGAAGCTGAAAATAGACCTGCAATTCAAGTGGTAGAGAGCTAGCCTGGAGCAAAAAAAGCCAAGGCCCAGAGATCAAGTGCAGCCCCTCCCCTACCATCAGATAAACAACAAAGCAAGCAATGTAATATATCAGTAGTTTCAACAATTTAAATCACTTTATAATGTCACTGGATGCAGAAGTGCATTTGACAAAATCCAATGTTCATTTATAATTAATCAAAAATGAACTCTCAGCCAGGCAAGGTGGCTCATGCCTGGATGGGAATCCTAGCTACTCAGGAGGCTGAGATCTGAGAATTAAGGTTCAAAGTCAGCCCAGCACAAAAGGATCTGAGAATCTTATCTCTAATTAAACTCTAGCAAGTGGGAAGTGGGGCTTAGCTCCAAGGGTAGGGTGGTAGCCTTGAGCTAAATAGCTCAGGCCCAGTTCAAGCCCCATAACCCACAAAAAAAAAAAAAAGAATGAACTCTCAAAAAAAAACTATGAAGGGAGGATTTCCTTTCTAACTTCCAAACGCTTAAGTTCTTAGGAAACTTAGAAAAATTGAGAAAGGTAAGGAAGGAAGAAAAATAATTGCAGATATAAATGGAATGTCAAAAACTACTAATTCAAAAAGAGAGAGATTGGGCCGGGAGTTTGGGCTAGTGGTAAAGTGCTTCAATTTCTCAGTATCACATACATAGAATAAGCAGGAAATGGTGCTGTGGCTCAAGTGGTAGAGCCTTAAGATAGCCCAAGGACAGTGCTCAGGCCCTGAGTTCAAGACCCAGGGCTGGTAAAAAAAAAAAAGATAGAGATTTCCACAATTTGATAAACAGAGGAAAAAGTTCCATAAGTCTGAGGGAAAAACAAAAACAAAGCGACCCCTCCACCAAAATAACCTTCCAAAATGTGGCCTCCTTTGTAAATCGAGCTCCAAGACTGGAGAGGAGACCTGGGTGCTGCCTGGGCCGGGGACACACAGGGCCCTGATCCCCCTCCTCTGTCCCCAGAGATCCTTTGGTTCTGTATAAAAACTGCCCAAGAGATGTGAAAGGGTCAGATGTTTGGTTATTTAGTTCAGCAAATTGTAAGCTTGGGGTTAGATTAATTTGAGTTCGGGAGAATAAAAAAGGGATTTCCACAGTTAAATTGGTAGGCTGTGATTTATGCCCAACACAAAAGCAAGTACATACATGTCCAACTTAATTACAAAGCTGAGTAATTGCTCTGGTGGTGAGTCCAATACATTAAACTACTTTAATGTGCCCGATTTTTTTTTCTCAGTAGAATATGCAAGCATGCAGCAACAATAATTAGAAATTTCCTCTGCTGTTTCAGGGTGGCTGTGGATTTCAGGATTGTCATGTCAACAATTCCACTTTATTTCACAACAACTGAAACTGTCTAGCAATCAACTATTTTCTTTGTTGGTCCTAATGGCCCACACCTGTAGTCCTAGCTACTTAGGAGGCTGAGATTCAGAGGATAATGGCTCAAGCCAACCATGGCATAAAATTCCCTGAGACTCTTTCCATGATAACCAGCAAACAGTTGGGCTGGAGACATGGCTCATGCATGGTTGAGCACCAGCTAAGCAAGCAAATCTTTCAACAGAGATCCTGACTTCAGACCTCAGAATTGTAAAATAAATACATAATTCTCTTTCCCTTTATGAATTCAACAGAGAATTTGACTGAGTCCTATGGGTAAGCATTGTTCTTGCATTTGAGATATTTAAGAAGCAAAATAGATAAAAGTATATCACCCAACTGGGATAACAGGCAATAAGTAATATCAATAAGCAATGAATTATAATGCACTATGTAAAACATTAGGATGTGGTAAGTACTAGGAAATTTAAGGCTAAATACTTGGGCAGATTATAAATTTTAAATAGGGTCCTAGGGATAGCTATTAGAAAGGAGGTGAAGGACTTAGTTTGTGTGAATGTGGGAGTGACACTCTTGGCAGAGGAACCACCAGATTGGTTTAAAGGACCTGGATTCTTCAGGGCATGCCTATACGTGGATGTGGATAAGAATAGGCCAAAGCCTTATGGCCTGATCCCCAGAACCTGTGAATGTGTTATCCTACATGGAAAAGGGGAATTAAGGCTGTCTTGGAATTGTCGCTACACAGCTGACTGGAAAATGAGGAGTGTGTAATGGATTAGGCTGGGGAGCTGATGCAAGCACGAGGACTGCTAGAACAGACAAGGGACATAAGAGTTTGGTGTGGCATGCTGTTGATTTGCTGATTGAGGAAAGGAGTTATGAACCAGAGAATGAAGACATCACCTAGACAACAGCAAAGGCTCAGAACAGGCCTGAGGATATCCTATCAGGCCTGTGTCAGCCATCTACAATCTTCTATAGGAGAAACAAATGTGTGTGGTTTTAGACTATGAAGTTTGGGGTTGTTGGTGTAAAAGCAAATGCATTGATAAATGAAGTGATAGTAATAAAATTGATAAAGAGGGTGAAGGGGCTTTGATGGCATTGTAAGCACTGAGATTCTATTCTGAATAAAGAGGGAATTCAGTTTTGTGAATTCACACAATGTGAATTGACAGACCAGCCTGTGGCTGCTATGTAGAGAGGAGGAGTAAGATGGCAGAAGAAGAAGCAAGGAAATCTATTTGCACAGGGGCAGTGAACAGGAAGACGAAGAAGTCCTCTAGAAGTGATGGGAGACAATCAGATTTTGGCTTTTCTTTTCTTGTTTCTTTATTGAGTCACTGGGATTTCCTAACCAATTGGATATAAGTCAGGGAAAAAGAAAAGTCTAGAATGATGCCCAGATATTTGTTCTGAGATATTTGCTAGGAAAAGAAAACATTGTGGGGCCTGGAGTTTGGCCTAGAGGTAGAGTGCTTAATCTAGCATGCACAAAGACCCAGGTTCAATTCCTCGGTACCATGTGCTTAGAAAAAGCCAGAAGTGGTGTTGTGGCTCAAATGACAGAGCTCTAGTCTTGAGAAAGTTCAAGGACAATGCTCAGGCCCTGAGTTCAATCCCCAGGACTGGCTAAAAATGAGAGAAAACATTGTGGAGTAGTGATCACTATTTTCATTTTGGACAAGTTGAATTTGAGATACTTACTAAGTACTTCCGTGTCTCCATATAATATATATTATATATGTGTGTATTTGGAATTTCAGTGGATATATAAATGCAGGAGTTCCAAGATTATAGGTTTAGATTAAAACACACACACACACATGTTGGGGACCGACTGTGGGGTCAATGACCTTGGACCTGACCTTGGACCTACACAACTGTATACACAAGGAAGTAACTCTTATCATGATGACTTTAAGCAATGTCAATCAGTTCTTATCATGATGACTTTAAGCAATGTCAATCAGTTCTTATCATGATGACTTTAAGCAATGTCAATCAGTTCTTATCATGATGACTTTAAGCAATGTTAATCCTTTCTCATTTATCCTATATGTGATTTGTTTACTATTTTGTATGAATGTAACCTCTGGCAACTCCCTAGTTTTAAGAAGAGTATTTAAGGTCGGAACTTAAAATAAACGAGAGAGTCTCTTAGGCGGCAGTCTGGAGCTCACAGTCTTCTTGGACTGCTGACTTGGGCTGTAGTCCTCCCGAACTCCATCTGTTTGTCTCTCTTCTATTTTTTCCTAGTCCTTGCCCCTATTTCAGGAATCCCAATCCGCGAACCCTGGTTTGCTGCCGGCTGGCCCCGGCACACACACACACACACACACACACACACCCCTCACACACAAAAATTCACATATACAAGATCATCAAGGAACTAGGGAGACAGCATAGAAGATGAAAGACTGAAGCTGTGATTTTGATTTTATTCTGAGATTAAAGATTTTCTAAAATTCTTACCATTCTACATTATGAATTATGTTACTTTATTTTATTTATCCTTAAAAAAAGAGTATGTTGAGTCAAAATTGTATTAATGAAACAGATTTCCAGATAACTGAGGTGAAAGAGAAAACTCATCTGTACCATGCAATGATTTATTAATTAGTTAGTTTTTTGCTGTACTAAGATTTGAACTCCCAGGTGTCATGCTAGCTAGTCAAGAACCCTGCTGCTGAGCTAGGCTTTTTGTGCAGTGGTTATTTATTTTATCTTCTTATTTTTTGGTGTTCTGGAGAATGAAGTCAGCATCTCCTACTTGCAAGCCAGGTGCTCTACTGCTTGAGCCAACAGTGGTTATTTCTGAGATAGGGTCTCTCTTCCCAGACACATACCTGGACGCCATCCACCAATTTTAGGCTTCCCATTGTAACTTCCCCTTGTAAGATAAGTGTATCCAACTACATCACCTTCTTCTGTTGAGATAAGTTTTAAGACTTTTCTGTCCAGGCTGGCGTTGAATATCTACCCTCCCAATCTCAACCAACAACCACACATCTAAGATGAAAGGAGCTGTAACTTAATTCAAACATGGGCTGGGAAAAGTCTTATGAACTTTTTTGACCGTACTGGCCTCAAACCAAGATCCTCTCATCTTCAGCCTTCCAAGTACATAGGTTTACAGGTATGAGCCACTGATGGCTGACTTCAATTCCTTTTTTGCATAAATTAATACTACAAAGGAACTTCAGAGTGATATTTATAGGATTCATATAATTGTATAAATTTATCACTGTAAAGTTTGAAGAAGTTCACTGTCTCAACTAATAATGACTGGGAACTAAATTTTTTTTTTAAATACTAGTACAGGTCCTCCTAAAATAATGTTTAAAAGCTGTACTGCCCTTTCTCTTACAGTTCTACTTTTCCTTGTGTACCCAGGTTTTCTGTTCTCTATCTGACTTTTATCTGCTGTTGTGAGTCAGTCAATTTCACCAAAGCATTGGCAGAAAATTGACAGCAATGACTAAATTTTCTATTTTTTAACAAATGATTTGAAATGATAGGTTGTCAAATTTTATGAGGAGTTAAGTCAATATATATATATATATACATATATGTGTGTACACACATATACATATTGCATGCCAGTCCTGTCCTATTCAAGGTTAGTGCTCTACTACTTGAACTACAGTACTATTTCCAGTTTTTTCTTGGTTAATTGGAGATAAGACTATCACTGACGTTTCTGACTGGGATGACTTCAAATAATGATGTTCAGATTCCAGACTCCTGAGTACCTAGTGTTACAGATATAAGCCACCAGTGCTGGCCTACTTTTACCACCAAAATGAAGTTGAATTTTCTGATTTAACAATCATTAATTTAGTTGCTAAAATAACAAAAATAGCTACAAAGTATTAGTTTTTCTGATCTTTTCCTACTGTATTCTTGGTAGAGTTAATGATATACATTTGAAAGTTGATTGAACTCTTCAAAACACAACTCAAGTTCTCCTTTTCTTTTTACTAGTAAAATTTATAGTCCTAATGTGAATAAATTCTTTTAGAATAAAATTGACAATCACACAATATGTAACTAAAGATTTTCTTTCATGTAGTTTTCATATAAATTACAATTCCATATATTTAAGTCTAATCAAATGTTACTCCTTTCTTGACTTTTTCTGTTTCAACACAAAAGAGCTATTTCTTTTTTGCTGTTAACCATCTAGAGAAAATGGGTGATTGGCTGAACTTTGTCTGCAGGTCAGATTGTGCCCACTCTTGCTCCAAATATTGCATATCACGACAGAAACAATTGTCATTATTTTGTAAATCGTTTACCAATTTCTCTTCCAACAAGTCTGGGTCACTGATCAGCCTGATTTCTGCCAAACTAGTACCAACATGTGTTGTCACAAACCCTACTCCTTTCTAAGGTAATTCTTGAATCCAGGCAAAAAAGAAAACAGAAAAAAGTATCACTTAATCTACCTACATGTCAGTATGTAGAACTTATGTTAAAAGCAGTAACTTACAGATATAATTTTAGGCTTTAATTTTACTCTAGCAATATTCCAATATAAAATAACCAGTTAAGTAAAGACACATTCATAAATAATATTTTAATATTTTAACATATGCCAATATATAAAATATAATTAATTATGTACTAACATGTAGTATAAAATATTGATGTTAATAATTACTAATTATATAATTTGTGGTATATTAATGCTATACATTGTGTATTAATGTGTTTAATATTAAATGTTAATATATTTATACTCTATGGTGCATAATATAATATTACATGTGTATACATATTTTTGTGTATGTGTATGTGCTAGTACTTGGGCTCTAACTCAGATCTTGAGCACTGTCCTTTAGCATTTTTGCTCAGGGTTGGTGCTCTACTAATTGAGCCACCTATGTCTTTTTGGTGGCTAATTGAAAATAAGAGTCTCATAGACTTTCTTTGTTTTGAATTACAATCCTCAATCTGTTTCCTGAGTATTTAAGATTACAGGCATGAGCCTGATTTGGGGTTTTCTGTTTTGGTACCTGATCTTAGGTTGTGATTAGATTTTATTTCAATCCCTCATTCATACCTATTTGTTCTTCTAAATACCTTGATTTCATGATTCACCATGTAAGCACCACCTAAATCTGTTTCATCTTGAAGAGCTAAACAAACGTTTATATTCAATTAATTTGTTGGTGAAATATTAAATAGCACATAGCCAGAGACAGTGTTGCTTGAATTCTCAGTTAAGACCAAAATCAACTGCATAACTCACCTTCACACCCACGGTTATGGAAGACTTTGTCTAATGCCCCCAAATACAGATCGCCTCACATATTTCTGAAAGATAGATGTTAACCGGTTGACATAATTTTCCAGACAATTTGTAGTATATCTAGTAAATTCCTTTCACCTATTTTTACTAGCTGTAAACCCAGTAAACACTTCTGGACTATTACTAAGCTCTATGTCAAATGCTCATTATTTCTAGCCACAATACACTTTTTCTTTCTGAAGGCTGAAATTTAAAACTTTACTCACCTCTCATATTCTGCCACCTCTTCTTTGATTGATAATTACTCTAAATAGCATTTTTGTGGATTTATTATACAGATGAGCTAATATTATCACCAATTATTCCTGGTTTGCCTAGTTTCCTCTGGTCTTTGCTCAGATTCCCTCTTTTTCACAGAAACATGCCTCCTCCATTTCTAAGAATGTTCTTGAATTTAAAAGGTCCAAATGGACTGGGAATGGATGTACATGACTTTATTCCCCATCCTGGAGAGGTTTACATAGTGAGGCCTTGTCTTATGCAACAACAACAAAATAGATGAATAGATGAATGAATGAATGAATGAATGAATGAATGATAAATTCATTTGGGGGAGCTTAATTTTTCTTTATATGCCATATCCAGTAAAATGTATAATCTGTAATGAAAACTTGCCATTTGAGTAGAGTTTGAATGAAATGTCATTAAAAAGTGGACTTTTCATGCAGAACATGAGCCAAGCAAAGCTTTGCTTTGGCATCATCTTTAGGGAGTTTGGAATAGCCTCTCTGAGTTCCACAACATGAAAACACACCCCAAGTGAGTATTCAGCTAACATGTGCTACTTGTGTTTCCTTCCACCAGCATCAGCCTTTCTGTTTCCTGTGGGAAACTGCTCACCTGGTTCCCATACATCGGAATTCAAGAAATAATAAGACAGAAATGGAAATCCTCATTTGCTTCCATTCAAAAATGTGTGACATTGAAGGCCAACATGTAAGATTAAAAAATTAAAGTTATTTTTATATAAGGTTTATAAGGGGGCCCCAATTAATATGTCTAGTACATCTTGAACGAAGTCACCCCTTTCCATTATCCTCCCAATAAGTCCCATCAATTTTCCTACTTCCTTTGCACAAATGTACATTGACTAGTAGGACTATCAAACAATACAGAAATTTAAATCTGTAACTCCCCTCTCTCAAGTTACTGTATATATTGTAAATATATAATATGATATATATGAATCCTAGATATTATAAATGTACTACAAATGTGTGACATTTTAACTGCTTGTCAAACATAACACTGCTGACCTCATCTAACTTATTTTTATTACTGAATTCCTTTGCTTCCATATTTAATTCCTTCTTTTTTTAAGAACGCATCACTTTGGTAGGTCTAACCTACCAAGCTGTTCCTCAAAATATATTCTAATGGCACATTGGTTTCCTCTGGTTTTGTATACCTTCACTGACTCTGCTCTAATCACTCAGTCACAGCTCAGTCATTTTTAACAAGCAGTAAAACGCTCAGTTATATGTCATTGTGTCGACCAAACCCTGATTGTCTTCTATAAAAATCAGGCTTATTCTTCCTCTACTTCTATGATTTTTCTTTTTCCTACTAAAACATGTAAATACATTAGATATCCAGCTAAACCTTTGTCGATTTTCCATTCATCTAATAATATATGAGCATTTATAGTGTGATCATGGATTATGCATTGTGCCATCTGAAGCACATAGGAGGTGCCAATTAAATGTTCAATAAACTAAAGGACTCCTAAGCATATGTACTGAAACATATCAACTAAAGCATGGTATACTGTGGGGACTCCTAGTTAGTGGCATAGGAGCCTAGGCTGCTTGCCACCTGTACTTCAGCATGTACATAGTGACATACACACTCAGTGACACAAGCAGTCAGGAGCCAGAGGGCACCTGGCCCCTCCCGCCGGGAGCAGGAGCCCCTGGATACTCCTGGCGAGTGGGGCGTGTCTCAGGACACCATTGGCTGACAGTCGCATTCAGGGAGGTCCCTATTTGATTATGTGGTGGTCACCATTCATCTGTATTTAGCGAGTGAGTTTTCTAAAATAAAGTTAGATCTGCACCAAGAGGCTGGTCTTTGGAGTCAGTGTTCCCGGGATCACTCGTGGGCTCCTTCGCCATTTTACCCCCCTCTTAGATGTCCAAGAAGGACCCCAACAACTGGTGCCCAATGTGGGGCTCGAACCCACGACCCTGGGATTAAGAGTCCCATGCTCTACCGACTGAGCTACTTGTTTCTGGTAATGACAAGACAGTTTGTCCCGAAAGGTTACAATTTACCTTCCCTGATCCTCCAACCCTCACATCCATGCAAACCTTCCTAGGTAACCTTGCATGGATTAGGCCTAGTTTTCCTATAACATCAGGACAACTTAGCCTTTTATTCAACTTGTGGAAGGGGTCTAAGAGACCTGAGGAGACATTAAAAATTACCGAGGAAGCACAGGAGGCACTGCAGCTTGTCAATTCTAGCCTCCATCAGGCCTTCTCCACCAGTATGATCCCACGGGTTAGAACTGTGGGGACTTGTTTTCCCCACTAAGGGACTGCCAATAGCTACTCTTTTTCAGCTTCTCTCTCATAGTCTTTACTGAATACATCTTGCGTACTCTAATGTCCCAAAATATTGCCCTTTTTGGATGGAGTGTTTTGTCTTGCCCTTATCATGATCAGGACTAACCTTACCCATTTTGATTGAGACTTAGACAAAGTAGTCTTACCCTTGTCCCAAGATCTTTTAGCCTGGTGCTTTAGTGCACATTCTATTGCTCAGACTTTTGCATTGGCTTATCAGGGGCTCATTGATAATCATTTTCCTAAAAATAAATTGTTTTCCATCTTACCCTTAATGCCTGTTTTACCCTTTAGGCCTTTAAAAACACAACTGCTAATTAAAGCTGCAGTTGGCTTTACCGACTCTTCCCGGAATGCTTTCAGGTACGGTTTACACCCAGCTGATTCACAAAAGCCTCGCCTATTTAGACAGACTTTTTTGTGGCTCAGTCCAACCTGGAGAATTATTAGCTATGCTTGCCCTACTCCATGACTACTCTGGACCATTAAATCTTTTTTGTGATAGCCAATACGCAACTAATGTGGCTCGAGCTCTCCCCTTTTCCTCCCTTAAGCCATTGGAAGACCCACTACACCTGGCCATGCAACAATTAAAGGTACTGCTGGAGCTTACAGGGGAACCTTTATATTTGCTGTATATCAGGTCTCACTCTAACCTTCCTGGGGCTTTAGCTGAGGGCAATGAGGAAGTGGATTGACTAGTGTCCTCCTTCCTTGCAGACCCCTTGGAATAGGCACGATCTTTACATTCCCGTTTCCACAACTCTGCCTCTTTCCTTCATACCCTGTTTCCTGACTTAACGAAACAGACTTGCAAGCACTTGGTTCGGGCCTGCTCCTCTTGTAGCCCACTTTTGCCCATAGGCTCCCCTCAGCCACAAGGAATAAATCCCTGAGGGCTGAAACCTAATGCTCTATGGCAGGTGGATGTTACCCATGTCAATAAAGATGTACATTTCTGTATGGATACCTTTTCCTCCTTTATGTTTGCAGTAGCCCAGCCCAAAGAAAACACTCATATGGCCATAGCCTCCTTAAACCAGGCCATGTTAGTAATGGTGTTCCCTTTTCTTTAAAGACTGACAATGGACCAGCCTATTCCAGTTCTGCCTTTGCTGCCTTTTGCACAGAATGGCGTATTAAGCATGTCACTGGCATCCCCTTTAACACACAGGGACAGGGTATTGTTGAGCGAGCTCACCTGACGCTCAAAAAACAAATAAAGAAGGCGAATACAGACAGGTATCCAAAGCATAAGACCTCAAGATAAGCTCATTGATGCATTATTTACATTGAACTTTTAAAATTTTGATTCTAAAGGATTTTTCCCTGCTTATAAGCACTGGGGCACCATGCTACCTTGCCCAACTCCCCTGCCCCTTGTCTGATGGAAAGACCTGATCACTAACACCTGGCAGGAGCAGGCCCCTCTGTTAACAATGGGGCGAGGGTTTGCTTGTGTTTTCCCAGATGGAGCAGAGAAGCCTATCTGGATTCCCGGCTGATATATACATCCCCACATAGCCCAGGGAAATGGAACCAGTGCAACAAGCACTGCAGAAGATGAGCCTGATGGAGACGATCCCTGAGCCCACCTTGAGGACAGCCCTCGATCAGAAGCCCATCAGATTGCCTGGGGAAGGGGGGATTTTTAAAGCCCTGGTCCTACAGCCCCAAAAAGGACCAACTATTGGACCTTATATTCACATTCGGACCTTGTGTTTCTCACAAGGTTCTTAGAGATCAGTTTCTTAGAGATCAGGTTAAAGCTGTTCAGCTAATGGTGGTCCAACAACACTATGCTGTGCTATGAGATGCGGACTGGGAACCCTATGAGGCTGGCCCCGGCCCTTACCAGGATGTACAGGTGTAGACCAGAGGATAGAAGCGTTTCCTTTGGGGATGTTGGCCATCTCCCCCACTTAAAATCTCCATTTGGGTCTGCCAACCCTACAGGTGAATTGCCTGAAGAGCTGGAGTGGTAGTCAATGACGGGTCCCTAGGGGTGGGGGGGGACAACCTAAGACAGGCACACTCTCGAGTAAGGCAAGCACCTGCTAATGAAACAAAAAAGTGGGAGATGTGGAGCACGTCACATCAGGGAAATGGAAACCTATGCTGTAAAAGGAGGCCTAACTTGTGGCCTAGGGCTCACCTCCTGGTCTTGAGACCACACCTGGCTGAGATGGCACCTGCCCTCCAGTCGGAAGGCATTGCTATGGTTTGTGACATAAAGTAAGGCCAACTCTGGGATAGGCCCCGAACCCTTCTGCTTTTTCAGACAGCACATGATCCCCCTTCTTTGCATAACTGCTAACTCTGAAGTTTCAGGAGCAGGCAATTTACAAGTTCCTGCCACCACAAAATGGCCTCTCAACGACATTGTTGCCAGCTGCAGCCAACTGGCCTGAGTTCTGCCTCCACCTTTGAGACCTCACCAGTACAGCCCAGGATATAGACCTATCCAGAAAAACCACCCTGAAAGACTGTTCTGCTGGCTATGGATGCCACAGATGCTGTCTCCACACTCTCCTCAAAGCTCCCTCATCCGATGTCTACCCTGGCATGGGAACCAGAAGAAACAGAAACTATGAGGGCCCGGAGTAATAAATTTGACCCCCAGGCATGGGACCATGATATAATTATGAACACTATAATCATAGGAATTGCAACCCTATTATCTTCCCTCAAAGCATGCTAGGGAGGACATGGGAGCTGTGCCTTTAACAGGGTATCATGATTCCCATTTACCCCAATTGCATCTGAAACTCACCTAGCCCTAGTCCTCTTTGGCCCACCACGCTCATTTCCATAGCAGGACCCATGTTTGCTTTAGCTAAGTTGGTTGAGTCTATCGAGGCTTGCCTGGATGCCATCTAGCTAATGTCTTTGCGTACTGATTGGGCCGCATCCTACATTTCATTATGAGCATCCATAAATAAAGAAAAAGGGGCAACTGTGGGGACTAGTAGGAGCCCAGGCTGTTTGCTACCTGTGCTCCAACACGTACACACTCAGGGATGCAAGTAGTCCAGAGCCAGAGGGCTCCTGGCCCCTCCCACCTGGAGTAGGAGTTCCCAGGCAAGCAGGGCGTGTCTCAGGACACCACTGGCTGACGGTCACATTCAGGGACGTCCCTATTTTCTGAAGTGGCTGCCCCCACTCTGTATTTAAACAGTGCGTTTTCTAAAATAAAGTTAGATCTGCACTGAGAGTCTGGTCTCTGGAGTCTGTGTTCCTGGGATTATTTATGGTCTCCTTTGCCATTTTACCCCTTGTGGACATCTGAGAAGGACCCCAACAGTATACTTAGGGAGAATCCCAGTGGTATAACTCCTTTGAACAATGAACTTACAACTTAACAAAATGAATATCAGGTAACTGGTGCTGTGGTCAAAGAAAGGGTATTAGATAAATGAAGAGAGGAAGAGAGGAAAAATATACTCATCATATTCAATATGTGTGAGAATAGAACTAGGAAAATTGAGAAGTGTGGGGCTGGGAGAGTTAGAGAATGATGAAAAGGACGACATCAATCAAGATGCATTATACTCAGACTGACGGTTGACTTGAAACCTCTGCACAACTATCTAAGGAAATTAAAAACACGAACTAATGGCTAGATTCAAATTGTTTACTTGGAGGCTGAAGTTGTCTTTTTGTGCTGCGTAAAATGTTCTTATCAGACAGTCACTGATTTTCAATATTCTTGCTCATACTGTGTCACAAGAGATAAAATATAAAAATATATGAAGGGGCTACTAAATCCCTTTGCAGGCACACTCTGCTGTGTTTTCACCTTCATCAATGTGGATTCTGCAAAGGGAAGCACACACGGAAACAATATTCTTCCCATGCTGTCCTCAGACAATGAAAGCCTTAAAAATCCTCAGAAATGCCAGTATAGACTTATGAGATGAACCAATCTGTCCACAGTAAGTTGTTCTTCACAACTTAAATGAACAATGGTGCCTCCAAGGTTCTGTGCTTAAAGAAACATGCAGAATTCCTTTTTATTTTATGAATATATATTTAAACATGCAGAATTCTTTTTTATATATTTTTATTGTAATTAAAAGGAGGGTTACATGATATTTGCCAGATAGATGGTGCATTAATTCCTATACATTGATACCCTTTCACAAAACATGCAGAATTCTTAAGATAAGTTTATTGTTCTCATTCAAATAATGTTTAAGAAGCTGAATCAACTTATAAAAAACCTGTTTCTTCTTCTTCTTCTTCTTCTTCTTCTTCTTCTTCTTCTTCTTCTCCTTCTCCTTCTCCTCCTCCTCCTCCTCCTCCTCCTCCTCCTCCTCCTCCTCCTCCTCTTTCTTTTGGGGCTGAGGTAACAAGGAAAATCAAGTGAATTAAAATCCCCAATGAAACTGGGTATCTCTGGCTCAGGAGGCTTAGATCTAAGTATTGAGGTTCAAAAGCAGCCTAAGCAGGAAAGTCTTGGAGACTCTCTTACCTTTAATTAACTACCAAAACCACAAAGTGGCACTGGGGCTCAAAGAGACAGATCACTTGGGGAAAGCACTCAGGCTGTGAGTTCCAGTTCCAGAACTGGTGGAAAAAAAAACCAAAATAAAATACAAATTGAATCCTAAGTGAGATGCACAAGACATACACACCATCAACAGGGTGCATGAGAAGAGAAAAATGACATTCAGTGGGACTCATGTTTTCCCTAATACATGTAAGTAGGTATAAGTTATAAATATACATAGACATATATGTATTATATTATATGTAGTACATTATATATTATAAATATATAAACATATGCAAACATACACACACATACTAACTAGAGTGTGGTGTAGGCAGGGGTGATAGTGGTGTCAATTCTCTCAACTAACTTAGGATTTAACAAAATGCATATTAGAAAGCTGAATATATGTTGTTTGGTGGGCAAATGCAGTCATAAAAGACAATGTACATCTGTGAAATTGGAGCCAGTTAACTTGAGATGGGGTTGGGAGAGAAGGGGAAGGATAGAAATTTTGACATGCATGTTACTCACAGACTGAAATGTTGCATGGAAACCCTTGGGAAGGGTACTTGAATAGAGCAGATAAGAATAGAGTGGAAGCCATACCCAAAAGAACATAGGCTCAATGGTTTCCCTCATTTGTAATAATTAGTACAAAATTAGGTCTCTCCTAGCAGAGCATTACAATAGCTCAAAACCTAGGTACATAAGGTCGTATAGGATGAGGCTAAATGAAAGGATCTCTAAGATATGGAAACAAGAGCTTTATGTTATGTGATTGTTGTTCTTAATATCCTAAGTTATTTCTCTTCTCTTTTGTTGCCCTTTGGTTAATCTCATATTTTTACTGTATCTGATTTTGTTACCTTATATGTTGTATATATGTTTATTTGTTTATTTGAAATAGGAAAGAGAAGTGGGGGGAAACAAGATGATTGGGAGAGGGTGGAGGGAGGGAAATGAGGAAAAAAACATGAGAAGGGGTAGCAATCTGTGAGAGGTAATGTACCTTCTATTTGGCGAATATAACTGTAACCCCTCTATAAATTAATAATAATAATAATAATAATAATAATAATAATAATAATAAAGGATAGACTGGAAGCCAGGCATGGTGGCTCATTCCTATAATCCTAGCTACTCAGGAGGCTGAGATCTGAGGATCAAGGTTCAAAGTCAGCCCAGGCACAAAAGGACCTGAGACTCTTAAATTAACCTCTAGAAAAATGGAAAGGTGCCTTGCCTCAAGGGTAGGGTGGTAGCCTTGAGCTGAAGAGCTCTGGGACAGCACCCAGGAGGAGCTCAAGTCCATGATCCCCTACACCCTACCCCACACAAACAGAGTAGAGATACTAACCACTCTTAAAAATGAATGCGGGTGGAAATGAGACTTTAGAATTTGTAGTAGGGTGATAGCCTTGAGCTGAAGAGGTCAAGGACAGCACCCAGGCAGAGTTCAAGATATATGACCAACAGAAAAAAGAAAAGAAAAGAAAAAAATACAAATTAAGCAATACCCTTAATGGTTACACTTGACAATCCAAAAATTCATATGGAATAATAAAAGACCCACTATAGCAAAATGAATCCTTAACAGAAAGTACAGCAGTGGAGGAATATCAATACCAAACCTCAGACTCTATTACAGAGTTATAGTAATTGAAGCAGCTTGATACTGGCACAAGAACAGGCCTGAGGACCAATGGAATAGAACTCAAGACCTGGAAATCAACCCACAGGGCTGTGGCACCTAATCTTCAATAAGGGAGCCAAAAAAATAGGATGAAACAAAGCGTCTTCAACAAATTGTGCTGGAACAATTGGTTAAGCACCTTCAGAAAACTAAAGCTGGATCCTTATATGTCATCCTAGACCAAAATTAATTCCAAATGGATCAAAGACATTGAGATATAAGCAGATACCCTGAAAATTTTACAGGAAGGAATAGGAGATGCTCTTGGGCTCTTTGGCACAGATTGAAACTTTCTTAATAAGGGCTCAGAAACACAAATGGGACTACATTAAACTGCTGGGCTTCTGTACGGCAAAGGACATAGTTAGCAAGATAGTACAAATTCTACAGAGAAGGAGAAGATCTTCACTAGCCATACAACAGACAAAAGCCTCATATCTAAAATATACTTACAGCTCAAAAAATTGAATCTCTCAAAAACAAATCCTCAACGAAACAACCATTCCATTAAAAGGTGGGTCAAAGACTTAAAGAGAGATGTCCCTGGTGAGGAAATAAAAACAGCCTATGGACACATAAAGAGATGCTTGACATCTTTGGCAATATAAGAAATGCAAATCAAAGCAATTTTGAGATTCCACCTCACAACAGTTAGAATGGCCATGATCCAGAAATCTAATAAAAACAGATGCTGGTGGGGATGTGACCAGGAGGGATCACTACTTCACTGTTTGTGGGAGTGTAAACTCATGCTGCCACTATGGAAAGCAGTAAGGTGATTCCTCAAAAGACTAAACATAGAGCTCCCCTGTGACATAGCAATCCCACTTCTGGGATGTCCAGAAATAAGGCCACACGAAACCTACCAGCGCAACAATGTTCATTGCAGCATTATTTACCATAGCTAAGTTATGGCACCAACTCATATGCCCATCTGTAGATGAACAAATCAAGAAAATGTGATACTTATACACAATGGAATTCTATGCTGCCATCAGAAAGAGTGACATCACCCCATTCGTAAAGAAATGAAAAGACCCAAAGGAACATGGGCTCAATGGTTTCCCTCGTTTGTAATAATTAGTACACATTTATGATTCCCCTAAAAGAGGATCACAATAGGTCAAAAGCTATGTACATATGGTCATATAAGATGAGACTAAAAAAATGAACTCTAGGTTTACCTTTGTAAATTTTGTGATTATTGTTCTTAATGTACTATGTGCAATTATTTATTTTCTCTTTTTTCCCCTTATGGGTTAAACTCATGTGATTACTGTATCTGACTTTGTTACCTGGTATATTGTATTTTTGGTCATTTGTTTATTTGAAATAGGGAAGGGAAGGGAGAAAACAGGATGGTTGGGAGGGGTGTGGGGAGGGAAAGGGCAACAAAAACATGAGATGTGGTATCAGTGTTTGAGAAGTAATGCACCCACTATCTGACAAATGTAACTGTAACCTCTCTATACAATACCCAGATAATAAAGTAAAAATTTTAAAAACCCACTCTGAAAGCAGTGTGGAGGTTTCTTAAAGAACTGAAAATTGACCTTCCCTATGATCCTGCCATACCACTCTTGGGCATCTATCCTGGACATCATAACCCAAGATATGATAAGGACACCTGCTCAGCTATGTTCATCTCTGAAGTATTCACAACAGCCAAGTGATGGAAACAAGCCAGATGCCCTACTGCAGATGAATGGATATATATATATATACATATATATACATATATATATACATACAATGGAATTCTTCATAGAAAACAAACAAGATAAAATAATGGCATTTTCAGGGAAGTGGATGAATCTAGAGAAAATAATGTTGAATGAGACAAGTTAAGACCAAAGTAACAAAAGGCGCATGCTATCCTTAACATGTGGCTATTAAATCCAAATGAAAAGTTTGAAAACATACAGATACGTGAGGAAGCTATAACTAAACAAGATGAAACCATAAAGAAGGTGATAACATGAACAAGAGGAAGACATAAAGGAGGCCATAATAAAGGATTTACAAATAAAAATGGTCGAATTCATAGAATCCACAAACAAAAAGATGACCGAACTCCAACAAATGTCCAATGAGAGTAAAGCTGCTGAGCTAACTGCTCAATCTAAAGCAAGAGATTCAAGGAATCAAAAATGAGCAACTGGAAGGAAGATGAAGAATAAAGTAGAAGATATTGATAGCAGGTTAGACGATGCAGAAGAAAGAATCTCTGGGGTTGAAGATAACCTAGTTGTTATAGAGAAAGAACAAAAAAATGAGTCAAACCAAATCTAGGAAATATGAGAGAACACTTCAGGAGGTCCAAGATACAATTAAGAAACCTAATTTAAGGCTAATTGGTATTGAAGAAGGTCTGTAAAAAGAGATCAATGGTATTGGAAATATACTTCAGGGAATCATCTCAGAGAACTTCCCAAATATCCAAAAGGCCAGGCCCATCCAGATACAAGAAGCTTTTAGAACCCCAAACAGACCTGACTAGAAAAGGACATCCCACCGCCACATTATAATCCATACAGGATCAATAGAGACCAAAGAAAGGATCCTAAAAGCAGTCAAGGAGAAGAGAACCATCACCTACTAAGGAAAACCAATCAGAATAACCTCAGATTTCTCAGCAGAGACCATGCAAGCAAGAACATATTGGAACAATATATGCCATGCCCTTAAGACAAATAACTACCAACCAAGAATACTGTACCCCGCTAAGCTCTCATTCATAACTGAGGGAACAATAAAAAACCTTCCATAACAAGGAAAAGTTGCAACATTATGTAGCAACCAAACCAGCATTACAGAAAATTCTCAAAGATGTTCTACACATTGAAAACCAACATAAATGTGATATTGACAAAGAAATGGCACATAAAAATCATACCAGCTAAGTACCGCAAGAACTGTGAAGCCACAGGCCCTAATAAAAGCTTCTAAAAATGGCAGGAACTAGTAAATTTTTCAATCCTAACTCTTAATATCAATGGACTTAACTCTGCAATTAAACGGCATAGACTCTTTAGCTGGATCAAAAAGCAAGATCCATCATTCTTCTGTCTTCAAGAGACACATCTTGCCTAAAAAAAAACAAACATTTTTTGGAATAAAGTTTACCAAACTAACATCCCCCATAAACAGGCTGGAGTTGCCATCCTCATATCAGATAAAATAGACTTCAACCTAAAATTAGTGAGAAAAGGCAAAGAAGGTTGTCAGACAGATTAATAAAGGGATCTCTCCTCCAGAAGGACATAACCATCCTAAATATCTACACACCTAATTCCGGAGTACCGAACTTCATCAAGTGAACTTTAGTTTCACTAAAAACAAACATAGATTGAAACACAGAGATTTTTGGTGACATTAACACACCACTCTCGCCTATGGACAGATCAACAAGGCAAAAACTCAACAGAGAAACCTCACAATTGAAGAGCTATATAGGCCAACTAACAGACATCTGCAGATTATTTCACCTAGGAATATCACAATATACGTTTTTACAGCAGCACATGGAACATTTTCCAAAATAGACCACATTTTAGGGCATAAATCAACCCTGTGCAGATTCAGAAACACTGAAATTATTCCCTGCATTCTCTCTGTCCAAAAAGGCCTCAAATTGGAACTCAACACCAATCTCCACCAATGAAAACCCTGCAACTCATGGAGATTGAACAACACATTGTTGAATCACCAATGGGTCATCGAGGAGATCAGAATAGAAATCCAAGAGTGTATGAAAATTAACAAAAAGGAGCACACAAAATACCAGCTCCTTTGGGACACAGCAAAGGCAGTACTCAGAGGAAATTTTATAGCTCTGAGTGCAAACATTAACCAATTGGAAAAATTGCAACCAACCATCTAATGTTGCACCTTAAGCTCTTGGAAAAAGAGCAACTAACCTTAATCTCAGTAGAAGGAAGCAAATATTAAAATCAAAGCAGAATTAATTAAATGAATTGGAGTACAAAAAAAACTGTAGAAAGAATCAACAAAACAAGGAGTTGGTTCTTTGAAAAAAGTAACAAAATTAACAGACCCTTAGCAAATCTTACAAAAAAATGAGGGAGCACACCTAAATAAACAAAATAACGGATAAGAATGGTAATATCATGACAAAAATTAGCAAGACCCAGAGCATCATGAGGGAATACCTTTCAAATCTTTATGCCAACAAATTTGAGAATCCAGAAGAAATGGATAACATACCCACACTGAATGAAGAAGACCCAGTTCAAATAAACAGACCTATTTCAAGCACTGAAATAGAAATGGCAATAAGAGACCTTCCATCCAAGCAAAGCCCAGGGCCAGATGGATTCATAGCTGAATTCTATAAGGTCTTCAAAGTACAGTTCACATCAATACTCCTCCAGCTCCTCAACAAAATTGAAAACAAACTCATTTGTCAAACTCATTCTACAAAGCCACTATTACCCTCATCCCAAAACCGGATAGAGATTCATCAAAGAATGAGAACTATAGACCCATTTCTTTGATGAATATTGATGCAAAACTTCTCAACAATTACTGGCCACCTGTCTTCAGCAACTCATCAAAAAAATTATACACCATGATTAAACATGATTCATCACAGAGATACAAAGCTGGTTCAACATATGCAAATTAATTAATATAATTAATTAACATAATTCAACACATCAACAGGAGAAAGGACAAGAATCGAATGATTGTCTCAATGGATGCAGAAAAGGCATTTGACAAGATCCAACAGCCCTTTTTGCTAAAAGCTCTGGAGAATCTAGGAATCCATGGAACATTCCTCAGTATAATAAAGGCTGTGTATGACAAACCCACAGCTAGTATTATACTTAATGGTAAAAAGCTAAAGCCATTTCCTCTAAAATCAGGAACAATACAAGGATGCCCACTCTCTCCACTCCTCTTTAACATAGTATTAGAATTCCTAGCCAGTGAAATAAGGGATCCAAGTAGGGAAAGTATAGCTTTCCCTCTTTGCAGAAGACATGATTGTATATTTAGAGAACCCTATAGACTCCACTCACAAGGTGCTTGAGCTGATTCAAAACTTTAGCAAAGTAGCAGGGTACAAAATTAACGCTCAAAAACCAACTGCCTTCCTCTATGTCAGCAATGAGAGGAATGAGGCAAAAATCAGGAAAGCAAGTCCTTTTGCAATAGCCTTAAAGAAAATAAAGTACCTAGGAATTAACTTAACTAAGAATGTAAAGGACCTTTTTGATGAAAACTTTAAAACCCGGAAAAGGGAGATTAAAGCAGAACTGAGGAAATGGAAAAACCTCCCATGCTCCTGGATTGGAAGAATCAACATCATGAAAATGACAATCTTGCCAAGGGCTACCTACAAATTCAACACAATACCCATCAAGATCCCAATGTCATTCTTTAAAGAAATAGAAGAGGCAATCCAAAATTTCATATGGAATAATAAAAGACCCCGGATAGCAAAAACACTTCTTAGCACAAAGAACAGTGCAGGAGGAATTCCAATACCAAACTTGACACTCTATTGCAGAGCTATAATTAGCAAAACAGCTTGGTACTGGCACAAGAACAGGCCTGAAGACCAATGGAATAGAACTGAGGACCCAGATATTAAACCACAGAACTATATGGCCATCTAACTTGGATAAGGGAACCAAAAAAACTAGAATGGAAGAAAGACAGCCTCTTCAACAAGTGATGCTGGTAGAACTGGTTAAGCATCTGCAGAAAACTAAAGTTGGATCCTTCTTTGTCACTCTGCACCAGGATTAACTCCAAATGGATCAAATATCTCGAGGTAATAGCAGATACACGGAAAACTTTACAAGAAAGAATAGGAGATACCCTAGGTCTCCTTGGCACAGGTCAAAACTTCCTTAAAAAAGACCCAGAAACACAATAAATCAGAGAAAGTCTGGTTAAGTGGGACTGCATTAAACTGCAGAGCTTCTGGATGGCAAAGGACATAGCTAGCAAATTAACTAGAAAGCTTACAGAGTGGGAGAAGATCTTCACTAACCATACAATGGACAAAGGCCTCATATCTAAAATATATCAACAGCTCAAAAAATTGAATCACTCCAAAACTAACCTTCAAAGAAAACCATCCCATTTTAAGATGGGCCAAAGACTTAAAGAGAGACTTCTCTCAAGAAGAAATTAAGAATGGCCTATGGACACATGAAGAAATGCTGGACATCTCTGGCCATAAAAGAAATGCAAATCAAAACAACTCTAAGATTCCACCTCACTCCAGTTAGAATGGCCCTGATCAAGAAATCTAATAAAAAACAGATGCTGGAGAGGGTATGTGGCCAACAGGGATCACTACTACACTGTTGGTGGGAGTGCAATCTCATTCAACCATTATGGAAAGCTGTATGGCAGTTATTCTAAAGACTAAACATAGAGCTCCCCTATGACCCAGCAATTCCACTACTTGGCATTTACCCAATTGTCCAGAAACAAGGATATACTAAAGTCACTAGCACAACGATGCTCATTGCAGCATTATTTACCATAGCAAAGATATGGAACTAACCCAGATGTCCTTCAGTTGATGAGTGGATCAACAAGATGTGGCATTTATACACAATGGAATTCTATGCTGCTTGTCAGAAAGAAAGAAATTGCACCATTTTAAGGAAATGGAAAGACTTAGAAAAAATCATCTTAAGTGAAGTAAACCAGACTCAGAGGAACATAAGCTCAATAGTTTCCCTCATTTCTCATAATTAGTAGAAACCGTGGGCTCTCCTAGCAGAGATTGACAATGGCGTAAAACCTAGATACATAAGGCCATACGGTATGATGCTAAATGAAAGGACCTCCAGAATGTAGAGACAAAAGCCATATAATGAGTGGTTGTTGTCCTTAATGTACTATGTTATCTCTCAGCTCTGTGCTGTCCATTGGTTATCTCATATTGTTATAGTATTTTACACTGTTATCTGATATATTGGATATATGCGTATTTGGTTATTTGAAATTTTATAAGGAAGGGTGGAAAACAAGATGAGGGGCAGGGGCTTGGGGAGAGAAATGGGAACCAAGACATGAGAAAGGGTAAAAATATATGTGAAGTAATGCACCTTCTATCTGGTGAATATAATGTAACCCTTCTATTAATTACAATAAAAAGTATATGAAAAAAGTAAATAAATAAATAAAATGAAAAAAATCATGACTCTATAGACATAATGTTTTATTACATAGATTAATATGTATCTATGACATACAAACCCTAAGCCAAATTTTAATTATGTTCTAAAATCTAAGTGCCAGTGATTGTTTATAGAAATTTACTTCTTGAATGCTTGTTTGTTAAACATGTTATTTGAAATATGATGTAAAAATCAATGTTAATAAATTCTTTAAATAAAAATATAATTAGCTCTAAAAACAAAAAAAATGTAGTTGCACTTAAAGTGGCGAAAGCACACCTATTGAAATGACATGAAAATAATCTACACTCAAACTTGGAGATTTTAATATCAGTCGTTTTTAGTTGATACAATAAGTACAAAAATGCTGAGTGCTGGTGGCTCATGCCTAGCTACTCTGGAGACTGAGAACTGAGGATAGTGGTTTAAAGGTATCCCAGGCACAAGAGTCCATGAAACTCTAATCTCTTATTAACCACTAGAAAAATGGAAGTCCTACTGTGGCTCAAAGTGGTAGCCTTGAACTGAAAAGCTCAGGGACAGTGTCCAGGCCCAGAGACTTAGCCCCATGACTGACAAAAAAATACATAAATACAAAAAAGCAATGGCGCAGATCCAGGAGCATAGCCTAGTCGTAGAGTACTTGCCTAGCATGCATGAAGCCCTGGGTTTGCTTCCTTGTTGCCACTCACACAGAATGAGCTGGAAATGTTGCTGTGGCTCAAGTTGCAGAGCATTAGCATTGAGAAAAAAGTGTCCAAGGACAGTGCCAGACCCTGAGTTCAAGTCCCAGGACTGGCAAAAAATAACATAAATAATCAAAAATAGCCATTATAGATAACTTGATCAATACTATCTGCAACATTTATACAATTTATACAACTGTCTATCCAACGTTTTTTTTGCCAGTCCAGAGCCTTGAACTCAGGGCCTGAGCACTGTCCTTGGGCTTTCTCAAGGCCAGAGCTCTACCATTGAGCCACAGCACCACTTCCAGCTTTTTTCTATGTATATGGTACCAAAGAATCAAACCCAGCATTTTGCATGCTAGTCAAGCACTCTTTCATTAGGCCAAACTCCTGGCCCCTCAAAAATTTTTTTGTAGTGTATATGATTTTAGCCACTGAGATATATTATTGCCTGTTCCCCTAGAGAAATCCCAATAAATGCATGGGGATAAAAAATATATATGTTTTTTCTGATCATATTGGAGTTAAACAAGAAAAATGAAAAGAAACGAAAAAAATATTGAATGGAACTAAAAATCAAATTACAATGTTGTAATGAGTGAATATGAAAACAGTGGAGGTAGGCACGGTGGTTAATGCCTACAATCCTAGCTAGTAAGAATACTCAGATGAGAGAATCAAGCTGCGAAACCATGAGGTTCAAAGTCCATGGGAGTCTTACTTCCAATTAATCACCAAAATTCAGAAGTGAAGCTGTAGCTCAAGTGGTAGAGCACAAATCTGAATAAAAGAAGGTTAGAGGAAGAACCCAGGCTTTGAATTCAAGCCCCTTGTTCAACACAAAACAAAAACTAGCATACCAAAATCTGTGTGGGAGTTGGGTAATGCTTACAGGGAAACATTTTATAAAATATATTTGAATTGGAGATAGGTCTCCAACAAATGCTCTGATAGTTCACCTGAAGAATCTAGAGGTAGATAAGGAGTAGAAGTAGTTGTCACACTTGATCTTTCTTTTCTTCTCACCAAGACTGAGTTTGTACTCTTGGGCAGCCCTGAACTGGCAAGTAGAATCAGGCTCAGCTACACCCAGCAACTCTAATCCACCATTCCTGAGGAGACTCTAACACACACCTTAATATCCTTAATTTCCCATAGATCTAATCTACTGATCAGGCAGTTTATTTTGTGTGTAGGGGAGTTGGGGGTTAAATAAGGAGAGAATTATAACCAAAATGATTGAAATCATGAGGAAAAGAGTAGAAATCAATCAATCAAATCAGGAAATAATAGAGAAAATCAGTGTAACAAAAATAAAGAAAGAAAGAGCCTTTTCACAGTGTCATAAATTGAAGAGAGAATATGACAGATGCATTTGTCAATGAAGGATGGTTGTATGCAAGACAGTGATAGACTAAATAGAATGAAGATCTTTGAAGTTCATATATCACCAGAGTTCATACAAGAAATTGATTGGTTGAAAGCTCTGTTTATTAATGATGTGGATTTTATGACCAACCTCTTTCAAGTCCATATGGCTTTCCTAACAAACTAAAATGTATAAAAAAGAAATAAAGCCAATTCTATACAAACTCTTTCAGAAAGGAGAAGTGATGAAACAGATTCCAATGTACTTTTTCGTATGATTTTACTCAGATACAAAAAAGGGAATACTTTATACAAAAGGAAGTGATTGAACATCATTCTTATAATAAAGATGCAAACATCTTTATCAAAATACCAGACAATTTTGTTCAATATTATTAAAAGATAATATCGAATAATATAGGAATATTATAGAATGATCATGTGGTACTTAGGCCAGAGTACAACAAAGGGTGAGTTCACCATTCCAGAATTAAAATATTTACAGGCTAGCTGCTGATGACCCTTGCCTATAATCCTAGCTACTTAGGAGGCTGAGATCTGAGGATGGAAGTTCAAAGCCAGCCCTGGCAGAAAATTCTATGAGATTTTTATAACTACCAAATAGTTAGTGGTATGGGGATAGTTCAAGTGATAGAGTAAAAAGGCTAAGGAACAGTGCTCAGTCCCTGAGTTCAAACTGTAATATATGCAAAGAAAGAAAGAAAGAAAGGAAGAAAGAAAGAAAGAAAGAAAGAAAGAAAGGAAGGAAGGAAGGAAGGAAGGAAGGAAGGAAGGAAGGAAGGGAAGGAAGGAAGGAAGGAAGGAAGGAAGGAAAGGAAGGAAGGAAAGGAAGGAAGGAAGGAAGGAAGGAAGGAAAAGAAAGAAAGAAAGAAAGAGAGAAAGAAAGAACGAAAGAGAGAAAGGAGAAAGAGGCCAGGAGCATGGCTTACTGGTAGAGTGGTTGCCTAGCATAAACGAAAACCTGGGTTCGATTCCTCAGTACCACATACACAGAAACAGCCAGAACTGATGCTGTGACTCAAGTGGTAGAACTCTACCCTTGAGAAAGCCCAAGGGCAGCCCAGGCTCTGAGTTCAAGCCCCAGTACTGGCAGAAAGAAAGTAGTAGGATACAGTGGCTCATGCCTGCAAACCTAGCTACTCAGGAGGCTGAGATCTGAGGATTATGGTTCAAAACCATCCCGGCACTAAAGAACTTGAAAAGTCTTATCTCCAATTAACCACTAGGGAAATAGGAAGTGGGGCTGTGACTCAGAATTAGGGTGGTAGCCTTGAGCTGAAAGAGCTCAGGGACAGAGCCCAGGCCCACAGTTCAAGCCCCACAATCTGAGAAAAGAAAGAAAGAAAGAAAGAAAGAAAGAAAGAAAGAAAGAAAGAAAGATCAAAGAAGGAAAAAGAAAAAAAGAAAAGGGAAAAGTAACTTACCACATCAATAGTCTTAAAAAGGACGAATGCCTTATCAGATCTAGAGAAAACACTTGGCAAAATTTAATATCAAACTACAATAAAAAATATTCACCCTTAGTAGACACTATGTTGAAAATGAACTATAAAATCTTGTGGACAAGTACAGGAGGGGAAAACAGAGAAAGAGAGAGAAAAGAGAGAGAGAGAAAAAAAATTAAAAATGTAGTCGTTACCTGACTTATAAAATTGTAAGCTCTCTGTACATCACCTGTATATTATAACAATTTGTGTATTATAACAATAAGCTATTTAAGAATTTTAAAAACATGAAAATACAAAACAAAAACTATTATCCAACTAGTGATGAAAAGAAATTGGAAGAAGTAACTAAAAATCTGCTTTGGCTGGGATCACGAATTCTGAAAATGTAAGACAAAGGCTAGCATCTAAGCCCCCAGTATGCAGCTGTGTCCTTTGCGCTGAGCTATTCTCTCTTCCAAAGGCAGGATTTACCATCAATAAGCATTTTGTGACAAAAGGGAAACTTCCTCCTAGACAGGAAATGCCATTTTCTTATCATCCTGTGGCAAAATTTCTCCAAACCAAGTGAACAACCAAAGCCACAGACTACCCACCTGACAGCAGGAACTGACCTATCCCTGCTCTCCACAAGTGGAGAAGCAAGAAATAACAAGTTCAAGCCATACCTGACATGTGAAAATCCTGGAGCTGGGCCTGGGGTCTGAAAATGTGGGTTCAAAGTTGTTCAACCTGATCAAAGTAATGCAGTAAAAGCCAGCAGTTCACCTCATTCTAAGTGGTGATTGATAGGGGAATTTTAAAATTCGACATTTAATTAGAGGCCATAGCTAGCATGACAAGAAAAATGAGAAAAGGACATGCTGGTGAGGCAGAAAGAGCCACATATAAGAAGCTAAGAAATGTGCAAAAGTTACTATAATAAACAATTTCACAGAGGGAAAAAATGAAATCAATGTGTTTAGCAGTATGTAATGGCTTTACTTTAATCTGTCATTAATATTCTAGTCTTGTTTGCTTTTAGCATTACTGGGTCTTGAACTCAGGACTAAAGAAAGTATTGTAACACTTGAGCCATAACCTTATCCTGTTTCATGTTACTTGGTTTTTCATGTAGGATTACAATAAATAAGCCTTGTTTATTTAAAAACTTGTGTATTTTTAATTTTTTTGTATAGTTTTTGAAAATAAGCTGAGTGCTGGTGGCTCATGCCTGTAATTCTAGCTACCCAAGATGCTGAGATCTCAGGATCATGGTTCAAAGCCAAGAAAGTCCATGAGACTCTGTCTCCAGAAGCCACAAGTGTAGTTGTGGCTCAAGTAGTAGAGGACTAGTCTTGAGCAAAAAAACTCAGGTTCAGTAGGGGGGAGGAGGAGGAGGAGGGAGGGAGAGATATTCAGAGTTAAATAAATTTCTTTTGCCAGTTGCTTTAGGGCTTGAAATCTGGGCCTGGGTGTTATCCCTGAGTTCCTTTTACTTAGCTAGTACTCTATTCCTTGAGCTACAGTGCAACTTTCACCTTTTTCTGTGATTACTTCAAGATAACAGTCTCACAGACTTTCTGGCTTCGAACCTCAATACTCAGATTTCAGCATACTGAGTAACTCGGATTACAGGTGTGAGCCACCAGTGCCTTGCTTTAAATACAAATCTTAAGCTAAAAGATAAATTGTGAAATAAAAAATTAGCATTTACAAACTTTGAACTATATTTTCCTTATACACACCATGATACAACTAACTATAGGATCAACTAACCATTTACGTAAGCCTATTCTTTTATTCTGTGGCTAGAGGCCAGAGTCTGGGTGTGTTGCAGCCCATGCACTGGGCTTCACTGTGTGGTGTCCATCTGGCCACTTGTTTCAGTACAGTCAGGGGCAGCTAGGGAAGGACGCATTGGAAAGAAGAGGACAGGGCAGCAAAGTCTCTGGATTTCTGTAATGGGCTTTAGACAAAGATGCAGAGAACTGTGGCATGCTCTGTGATTCATACTTCGCCAACCACTAATTTAAATTACTTATTTTTTAAGGTAATAAGTAACTTTAGTGTAATGGAGTTTTCTTTAGTGTAAAATGACTGATTTTGATTGGATAATATTGAATAGATTCACCATTTCCTGAAATACTAGTACTTTTCTAATCCTGTATCTTGGAGGCAGATTCTCTGGGTGCTTGCCTGGACTACTTCCATTCAAAATTGCCCTTTGCAATAGAATTCAGGCAGTTTCTCTCCTACGTTCTTGCTTTAGAATAGCATTGGCATGATGGATCTTGTTACGAAATGCTTTCTGATATTGGCATCATTTTCATTAATTCAAAGATAGGTTTTTAATAGTCTGGAGGGCCTGCTTGACAAAATGAGAAAACAAAATAGAAGTTTTAGATATGCCAAGGAGACTTCAGGAGGTAGGACATGTGCTTGTGAATGGTATGGGAATTTAGATTTTGAATTCTGCTCATTTCGTTGCTATTCAGCTGCTATTTGATTCTCTAACTTCACAACAGAAAGCATTTTAACTCTTCTTTTTTTACCTACTGATGTATATTTTCTTTTTGTTTTGCTTCTGAATTTCCTTTTCTCCGAAGGCCTAAAATGTACTTTACTTCATCTCTCTTCTTTCATCTGCTAACCTCTATTAATCCTCCCCATTCTCTCTTTTCAAATCTCTACTTTCAACTTTGCGGTAAGCAACATGGAAACATACATTGCTGTGAAATTTAAATCAGCAGAAAACGTAGAGTATGAAGAAGACTTCTGTTAGAACAACTGTATTTTCACAAGCCTTGAAGAGACAGGAAACAAACAAACACTAACCTCTTCAGAACCAGAAAGTCAGGAATAAAGAGAAAGATTTGGAATCATTGGCCAGGTCCAGGTCTTATCATGCCTAACAGGTACCACTAAGGTGTTTGTTTTCATGACAATTCATTGAGAGGACAATTAGAGCAAGAGTTTTAGGGGAAGAATTGAAGGCAATAGAATGTTCAAGAAGGACAAATCTCTCTGGCCAAAGGGTGACACTGAGTTGGAGGAGGCTAAGAGCAAAAATGAGATAAATACCTGAAGCAGAGATGGCTTTACTGGCCCTAGAAGAAAGAAATCTGTTGATTAGGATTTCCGTGGTGATGTAAAAGGGGAGATGACACTAGATCAAAGGAGTGGGAGGATACAGCAACATTCATTCATTCTGTGTGTGTGTGTGTGTGTGTGTGTGTGTGTGTGTGTGTGTGTGTGTGTGTTGTGATGGGGATCTTACAGATGCTAAGTAAATATTCAACCATGGAACTATGTGCCTCAGACTTGATTTCTTAATTTTAATCTAAATGTTCAACTCTTGACAGTTGAATACTTTTTATAGTTATAGTCGTTCATACATAAACACTGTATCCATTTTCCCTTGCAAATATATTAATTACTTGTTTATCATACAGGTAACATTCTGGTTTTCCACATTTAAAACAGGCTTTATACTGTTCTTTTAATGTTTAAACTTGTATTTCATCCTTTTCTTCTCTGAAAGTTTTTAAAATTATAAACGCACTGTTTTAGGATTTTATTTGAAGATCTCCTTTTATACCTTAAATGACATTTACTTCTGCAATTTTATACAAATATTACTGACCAAGAATGATTTTAAGGTGAATTATTGATTCTATTTTCAACCTATGCAAGATGTGAATTTCCTCAATTTTAAATTTAAAAAATTCAATGGAAAGTTCATTCTTTCATCCTTTATCACAATTTCAAATAAGGAATTTTTCTTATATAGCTTATAAGAAGGCACTTTGTGGGTCTCAGAATTTTATGAATGTGTTTTTGTGTTATTGACCCATAGTTCAATCCTCAGGCTTCATCTTCCCATCTGTACCCCATTTGCCATGAAAAAAAAAACAAATCTGAGAAGTTTAATCCCCTCAGGAACCAGAGTCTCATACCTGTAATTCTAGCTACCCAGAAGGCTGAGATCTGTGGGTTGAGGTTCAGAGCCAGCCTAGGTAGGAATTTCATGAGACTTTTATCATCAATTTGCCAACAAAAAGCTAGAAGTGGTAGAGCACCTGTCTTGAGATCAAAACCTAAGAGATAGTGCCCAGGCCTTGAGTTCAAGCCCCAGTACTGACACAAACAACAATAACAGTACAACCACCAAACAAAAACAGACTATCCCATTGAGTCCTTTTTCCTGCCTCAGTTAGCAAGTTAGTTACTCTCAACAAATAGGAATGTTTGTCCTCTGTCTACTCCCAGGCTATTTTAACTTACACTACCCTGAAATTTGTTTCATTTTAACCGAGAAATCAGTGATTGTTTCTCTGTACGTGTAGCACCTGTCAGCCTCCAATACTCATTTTTCCTTGTAATGAGGAAGTTGAATAAATTTTGTATGTCTGAAAAACCTTGGTGCAGAAAGCTTGGCAAGGCCAATTTATAGTTTTCATGAGCATGCTCACGGCTGCATATTAAAAGCAGACTCCATCAAGGCACTGCCATTTCATTTCACTTGCATTCAGAAAAATATATTTGTCCAGTGTATCACACCATTACTATCTAATTTATGTAAAATAATGATACATTCTTACAAATAAATATACACACATTTTCTAAAAAGCTACTGCTGGGAAAGTATAAGCCAAAAAACCATTAATATAAATATAATGTTCCCCAAAGCAATAAAGTTGAGTAAGCAAAAGCAAAACATTGAAATAATTCAAAAATAAGTAAGTCATTGCTAAGAAGTGTGGCTCTAATGTGACGTTTTCCAGCTTTAGGGCCCTTCCAGGAGGTGACAACACTGTGAACCAGATTGTTGAACATTCTAGTCACTGTTATAGAGCTAAATCTTTGTTGAAGGCCTGTGGCCAGAGCACTGCAAGTCAATGGGACTGAATACATTTTTAAAGAGCTGACTGTCCAGTCTCCAGAGTCACCTGCACTTTGGAAATTGCAAGTGAATTAGGCTTTTATAAAATGCCCTCAAGTACGAAAGGGCAATTAAAATAATACTCACATTGTATTTGTTATCTTGTAAGTTTTTCTAGTGGAAACTAGGCATTAGGTGGGCCTTGTTTTGCCTAAGACATAAAGAGATAATAATCAAAGATATAAGTTGATGCCTTAAAGATTCTGTATGCACTAAATGTATTCTATTAAATATAGAGTTATATAACATCCACCTGAGTCACCATCATCACTAAATGCACTAAACATACATTTTTCTATCACTAAAAGAGATTTCAGGCCAAGCAACACCAGCGGTTCAAACCTGTAATCCTAGCTACTGGTAACGTTGAGATCCAGGTTAGTCTAAGCAAAAAGTTTGCTTAGATTGAGATGAAGAATCTCAGTCAATACAGTAAGTAGGTGCAATGTCATGTGCCAATCAACCCAGCAACACATGAGAATTACAAACATAAAGAGGAGGTCCTATTTGAAAAATAACTAAAACAGGAAAAAACCAATATCTGGGTGCATTGGCTCCAGAGTATATGACTAGCCTATGAGTTCAAATCCTAGTATCAAAAATAAATAAATAAAAATAATATATTTTCATACATATTACCACATATTGGCTTCATACGCAGAAAACGCTTATTTAAACCGCTTGATCAAATATAAAGGTGAGGGACAGTTAATTCCTAATCATTAGGACATTTCCAATATTAGTTCCAATCCCAGTTCTGTTGTTGGAATGGGGCCCTGTGAACAATCATGTTCATGTTCATGAGCTGTGCATTCTATCAGAAGCCCTGAGTTGTAACGTGAAACTGGGTGAGGTCTGACCTCGGCATCGCCTGTGTAATGTGTATGGATAGACAGCATGGATCACTCTTCCAATGAAGGGAGCAGAAAGAAAAAAAAAACTTCAGAAACAAATGTAGGCTTTGTAAAGTATTGCTGGAAATACTTTTTAAAAGACATTTATTGAGGTTTTTAATTAAAAGTTATTAACTCGATAATCATGTAAGTTGTTTCCAAACTGAGACAATTCTGAGGGTGAGTTTGTTTTTATCATTACACTGAGAAAATAAATATTTGCTAAGTTGTCTCAGGAATAAGCAAAGCAGTCACTCAATGCATTCGTGATTGTGGAATCCTGATTATAGACTCAGATAGAGTTTAGAGAAATAATAGTAACTGGCTCACACTTCTGAGTTTTATCATTTCTAGAAACTATATATGACATATTAATTGACATTTAGGATTTTTCACCATACTTAACTATTCTTAGTTGAAAGAAATTTTTCTAATAGAAGCACAAAAGTATCACTGTGTTCTTTTGTAGCCACTAGTTTATAAGACAGAACTAAATATATTGGAAATATGGCAATGCACAAAACAAAAAACTTAAATATACATCAAAAACACTTCCCATGTCAAGATTATGAGAGGAATTAATAATTTTCTTGATGAATTTGAGATGTTGTTTTATTTATAAAAATCATTAATTTGAATACATTTAAAAATAATTTCTAGGTAATTAAAAATGATAGGTAAGTTTATAAAATCACGACATCCATGTGTTCATATATCCTTCCAATATATATTTTCCAATATATATTTTCTGAGATTTGTCTTATTAGGGATGAGGCAATAAATGAACCAAAATGAACATTATCACATTCTTCTGGAGCTAATATTCTCATAAGGAAGTGAGAATGACAACAAATTAGGAGACTTTACTTCTCAGTACTATCTAGTGTTTATCCAATCATGCTTGGTCAAAAAGGAGAAGACTAAGCTGGATGCAGGTGGCTCACACTTGTAATCCTAGCTACTAGTAATCCTAGGTTGAGATCTGAGGCTCTCAGGTGGAAGCCAACTCAGGCTTGAGACCACCTCCAATTAATCACCAAAATCCAGAAGTACAGGCAGTGGCTGAAGTAATAGAGCACTAGCTTTGAGTGAAAGGCCAAGGGACAAAGCCCAGGTCCTGAGTTCAAGCCCCAGGTAAGGTATATAAGATGGTCCCAGTTTCTCATTCCATATAATTTTCCTATTGCATAAAGACTTCTTTACCTCATTTTCTAACACTCTGAAATGTTCATATTCCAATAACTGAATAGTTATTAGCATCTCATATGATCAGACTTAACAGTTACTTCATGAAGAGTTGTGATTTACAAGAATGGTGATTTACAAAATTGTGATTGATGTAGAATTTGTCTAATTTTATTTCTTGGATCACAAAGTTAAATAGTTGGTTAAGCCAAAATCAATAAGATCTTAGGGCTATAAAGAAACAGTGCTTTGAAAAGAAATCCAATGATAAAGTCAGCAAAGCCCATGTAACTTTTCCTATAGAGTTATATGAGCACAGCTCAAATAACTTTGTTTCTACCTTCCCTGACAACTACTGGCCTCGATTTCTTTCCAGCCCCAGACTTATGCAATTTTTAACATCTCAAGGCTGTTTTCCAAGTTGGTAGATTCTTACTCTGTTGTATGTTTCTATGTATTTAGCACTTAATCTTGTTCACTTCCTACAAATTCTCATTTGTTGACTAAGACCACTGCTACTATAAAATTGGCACTTTTTTGAAATGTGTTTCAAAGGCTGGAAAATGACTTTCAATTTATATAGCTCATGGGGTTTTACACTACCTTCAAATGTCCTTTTAAATTGTGTATTTTATTCAGTTTTCTATCTAAAAGTTTATGTGTGAAACTATAGTTAGACATTCAAGGAATCCTTATAATCCAACTATATATTGTTTGCATTCTAACTTAAGTCTTGAGTGTGTGTGTGTGTGTGTGTGTGTGTGTGTGTTGCACTTAGGACTTAAAGTAGGTCCTGAGAAATGTTCCTAGCTTTTTTGTTCAAGGCTAGTTCTCTTCCACTTAAACCACAGCTCCACCTTTGGCCTTTGTTGGTTAATTGGAGATAAGAGTCTGAACCATTATTCTTAGATCACTGCCTCTTGAAATGGAATTATAGCTATGAGCCACTGGTGCCTGGATAAATTAGCTCTTAATTTCTAGGGGAAGAGCCAAATTAACTTTAGCGGTTTGCTTTGGGGTGGATAATATTAATTCAGTTAAACTTTAAAACAAATTGGAATATGGTCAATTGGCTCTTTGATCCATAGTTACCTTTGTTAAAGCTGACCTACAGAACGTGTTGAAAGGAATTTAGTGACATTCTGTGCAATTCTTCTTGTCATTTTTCTCCTGGAAATTCTTCATGTCATGACTTATGAATGTAGATGATCAATGAAATGAAAAGTGACATTGTGGTCACCTCAAGGAGGCCTTGCAATGTACACATTTCCTTCTAAAATCATGAAATGTCACATGTGATGTGTCAGTGGCTAATGCTGAGCCCCAAATCCTATTTGGATACTGGTTGACTCTTGTTACTATGGGATATGTTCAGTTGGTATTGAGTGATTGTAATAGAGTTTTGCTTTGGAAGGGGGTTATTTGGGTTCTGGTGCTAGGACTTAAACTTGGGGTCTTTCACTTTTGTTTGGCTTTTGTTGCCCAGGACTGGCAAGGAATTTCCAGCTCTTTTTCTGGTTCATTGAAACCAGCCGACTCAGGGATGTTTCAACCCATGATCATGGCTTCAACCCATGATCCTCAGATTTCAGCCTCCCAGACATGAGCCATCAGCACTGGACTGGAACTTTTCTACTGTGGTGAACTCTTCACAGTGAATTTTAAATCAGTTCTCTAACAAGTAAGTCATGGCTTATCCCAAACATTTAAAAGAACTAAGTGTCTGACATACAATTTTTCAAATAAGTCAATTACTGGTGTTACACAAGTGATTTTTTTTCTATTGAAAACAATAAAGATGCAAAGGCCATGTCTAACTTTTGCTTAATTGTCTTATATCCTGTCCTATGACCTGTTTGATACCTGTGGTTCACTCTGTGCTTGTTAAATAAAATGATAGCCTCACAACATATTCCAAAGCCTTTCAGTGGTGATATAGAGTATGAAACTTTTGGATTGGATTCAGAAGCCTTCAGTTTCCCAACAATTACATCTTCATCCTTCTGAAGGCAAAAGAGGAAAAAGAAATCTGACCCTACAATCAATTCCAAGTTTTAATTTTTTTTACCACAGTTTGACATTAG